>NC_041384.1:38682242-38689940 GCF_002162155.2 Triticum dicoccoides | reverse complement strand
GATAGATGATGATGAGGGGTCGAGAGGGGAACGAGAGGTCGAGAGGGGTCGAGGGGAGAAAAAAAATGTTATTAGGGACGAGGGTTGTCGAGGGGTCGAGATAGGGACGAGGGGTCGAGAGGGGTACGAACCGGGACCAATACTCTGTGTATATAAGCAGGACTTAGAAAGAAGAAGAGGAGAGGAAGAGGAGGAGAAATAAATAAGAAGAAGAAAAAAGAAGAAAAAGAAGAGGAGAAGAAGAAAGGAATAGTGGAGAAGAAGAGAAAATAGAATATATTCTATTTTTTCTTCTTCTCCACTATTCCTTTCTTCTTCTCCTCTTTTTCTTCTTCTTTTTTTTCTGCGATCTTCTCCTCTAGCTATTCCTTTCTTCTTCTCCTCTTTCTTCTTTTTCTTCTTCTTCTTCTTCTTCTTCTTCTTCTTAATTTTTATCGGGAACGAGGGTGTCAAGGATCGCCGAGGGGTCGAGGGTCGAGAACTAGGGTAGAGGGTCGAGGGTCATTAAGGGGTCAATGGTCAAGGGTTTCAGGGTCAAGGGTTCGAGGGTTCTATAGGGTCGAGGGATCGAGGGTCGAGGGTTCTAGGGTCGTCTAGGGGTCGAGGGTTCCAGGGTCGTCGAGGGTTCGAGGGGTCGAGGATCGCCGAGGGGTTGAGAGAGGTTTCCTAGTGTCAAAGTATTGAAGAAATCCATGGCTTCATCATTAGCCGGAAGTAACCAGGGCATGATGAGGTCCTCCAAAGTTATTTTGGAATGGTTTCCCGGATAGGATAATTTGCCTTTTTGTATGAATTTCAGCAAAGGCCTTCCAAATAACGATATTTGGAAGGTTCTTGCTGAACTTTGTACCAAAAAGCGAATTATCCTATCTAGGACTCCGTTCCAAAATAACTTTGGAGAGCTTCGTACCATCATGCACCTGTTACTTTCGCCTAATGATGAAGACATGGTTTTGTTGAATCCTTTGACACTAGGCAACCTCCCGACCCCTCGGCGATCCTCTCGAACATGAGAGGAAGAAGAGGATCGCCGAGGGGTTGAGGGTTCCAGGGTCGTCGAGGGTTCGAGGGGTCGAGGATCGCCGAGGGGCCGAGAGAGAGATTTCCTAGTGTCAAAGTATTGAAGAAATCCATGGCTTCATCATTAGCCGGAAGTAACCAGGCATGACGAAGTCCTCCAAAGTTATTTTGGAATGTTGTCCCGGATAGGATAATTTGCCTTTTTGTATGAATTTCAGCAAAGGCCTTCCAAATAACGATATTTGGAAGGTTCTTGCTGAACTTTGTACCAAAAAGCAAATTATCCTATCTAGGACTCCGTTCCAAAATAACTTTGGAGAGCTTCATACCATCATGCACCTGTTACTTTCGCCTAATGATGAAGACATGGTTTTTTTGAATCCTTTGACACTAGGTAACCTCCCGACCCCTCGGCGATCCTCTCGAACATGAGAGGAAGAAGAGGATCGCTGAGGGGTCGAGGGTTCCAGGGTCGCCGAGGGTTCGAGGGGTCGAGGATCGCCGAGGGGTCGAGAGAGAGATTTCCTAGTGTCAAAGTATTGAAGAAATCCATGGCTTCATCATTAGCCAGAAGTAACCAGGGCATGACGAAGTCCTCCAAAGTTATTTTGGAATGGTGTCCAGGATAGGATAATTTGCCTTTTTGTATGAATTTTAGCAAAGGCCTTCCAAATAACGATATTTGGAAGGTTCTTGCTGAACTTTGTACCAAAAAGCGAATTATCTATCTAGGACTCTGTTCCAAAATAACTTTGGAGAGCTTCGTACCATCATGCACCTGTTACTTTCGCCTAATGATGAAGACATGGTTTTGTTGAATCCTTTGACACTAGGCAACCTCCCGACCCCTCGGCGATCCTCTCGAACATGAGAGAAAGAAGAGGATAAAAAAAGAAGAGGAAGAAGAAAAAAAAAGAGGAGAAGAAAGAATAGAGGAGTTCTTCTCCTCTATTCTTTCTTCTCCTCTTTTTTTTCTTCTTCTTCCTCTTTTTTTATCGGGAACGAGGGTCGTCGAGGGACATAGATGTAGTGTCGTCGTTGTCGATATATACCCCCTCCCGATAGCTTCAACACATGGGGGGGTCGATATTACCCCCTCCTTGAAGCGTTCTCGAGGCCACCCCAAACCCTTGAAGCATTGTGGAGGCCACCCCAAACCCTAGAGAAGCAGCGTCGAGGCCACTAATTAATATATATGATTCCTTACTATGATTAGGTAGCTAGTTCTACGTTTGCCACTAATATATCCATCTGTCATGTTTGAATAATAATTGCCATGTTGTAAATATTTGTAGAAACTATGGACACCGCCCGAGACGAAGCAAAAGAAGCATTGTTGAGGGACATAATCGCAGAAGGAAGTGATGTCGCCTCGCTGTTTCTCAACGACACCGATGGTCTGGAAGGAGAGGGTGAAGAAGCTGGCTACGGTGACCTAATGCCGGTGCAAGAAGAAGAACATGAGGACGGCTCCGGTGACCCAATGCCGGTGCAAGAAGGAGACCGTGATGACGGCTCCGGTGGCCGAACCGAGTCCGGCCAGGTATATATATTAGTTAAGCCTGTGCTGACAAGCTGATTGATGCATTCATTGTTTTGGTATGTACACATATTAATTAAGTCTTTGTTCTTTTTTCTAGCCCTCCGGATCGAGCACAACTTTGGTAAAGAGACGAGGCCCGAAGAAAAAGTTGAGCTCGGATGAAAAGTTTGAGATCATAGCAATCGCGCCCGACGGCCAATCGATTAAACCCATCCGAACAAAGAACGCATTTGTTGCTCAGTGCGGGGTTCTGGTTAGGGACAAGATCCCGATAAGCATCCAGCAATGGTTTAAGCCGGGTATAGAAGACCCTGAGGTGTCTTATGTCAATGATATGCAGAAAAATGATCTTTGGACTGAGCTGAAGTCAAATTTCACCCTACCGCCAGAGGATAATCCAGAGAACCCAGTTAAAGAGCAATTAATCAAGTCTTTTGCTCTTAAGAGGATGGCAGAACTATTCAGGAGGTGGAAGAAAGAGCTGAATAAGTTTGTCGAAAATAATGAGACACCAGAATTCAAGGGCAGATATGAGAAGATCAGAGATCACTGGCCCGCATTTGTGGCCCACAAGACATCGGAAAAGAGTAAGAAGATGTCGGCGACAAACAAGCAAAATGCTGCGAAGAAGAAGCTTCACCATCGCACGGGGTCAGGTGGCTACCTCGTAGCCCGGCCTAAGTGGGCCAAGACTGAGAATGATCTGGTTGATAAAGGGATCGAACCAGAGACAATTAACTGGCCAGACCATTGCCGGACTTGGTTCTTCGGGGCTGGTGGAACCTTGGACCCTGTAACAGGGAAGTGCATTTGGACGAACGATCAAATGGACATACCAGTCAGGAAGCTTAAGCAGTATACCGAAGCAGCGCAGCAAGGGACGTTCCTTCCAGACAGAGAGAATGACAAGCTCACAATGGCCCTCGGGAATCCTGAGCACCCTAGACGGACACGAGGCACGCCAGGCTCCATTCCGTGGAAGGTTGGGTTTCCGGACGCAGGCGGTTACAAATCCCATGAGAGGGGGAAAAAAGTGCAGCAGACCCAAATGCAGGCGCTGCAAGCAAGGGTAGACGCGATAGAGGAACGAGAAGCAAATCGCAGCAAATGTACTGCCGAAGCTTCCCCCGAAGCTACCCCGCCATCTCAGCGCAGAAGCAGCGTGGCTTCCACCGAGCTGCTTCAGCTGGAGCATGCCTTGACGGCTCCTGCCAGCTATCCCGTGGATGCTATCACGGAGTCTCAAAATTGCCACCTTATGACACAATGGATGAATTTGAAGGTCAAGGCGGTTGTTGCCTCTGTTTATCCTACTGAACCCGGCGCAACTTTTCACTGCCGGCCGATTCCAGAAGGATATGCTAGGGTGATGGTGGATGAAATAACAGAGGGATTTGAGGACCTCCAGCTTGACCACCCTACCGGTGAAGGGGAGACTCGGCTGGGGTCTGCTCTGAAGACAAAATGCCTATGGCGGAAGGAGCTCATCAACCTTCCGAACTGGACGCCTCTGCCTCCTCCTCCTCCTCCGGCGAGTTAGGGCACTCCGTCTCCTCCACCGCCTCCTCCTCCGGCGAGTGACGATCAGGGCCCTCGGCCGGCTCCTTCTCCGGCGCGTGGCGGCACTCCGCCTCCTTCTCCGCCTGTGCCGGCGCGCCCGAGCAGCCAGCCTCCTCCTTCTCCGCCTTGTCGGCAAGGGCGGAAGAGACCCGCCGCCGCTCCGGCAGCTGCTCCGGCGCGTCATAGTCCTTCTCTTCCGCCTCGTAAGCAAGTAAAGAAGACAACCGCTCCGTCTAATCGGCCGGCGTCTAGCAGTACAACCAGAGGCGGGAGGACATACAGATTCGGTCCTTCTCTGAAGAGTCCACAGAAGTTACCATACGAGAGGACCCCGGAGGAGAACGCGAAGATCGCGTGAACCGAAGTGGATGACTGGTTTCAAGGGTTGAAAGCAAAGAGACATCCACCTCTGGAGGAGAAGGTAGATCCGATGAAAGTGAAGCGCACTCTGGCTGCCCTGGCAAAACCACCCAAGTCTCCGCCGAAAAGCAACTATGAGCGCATTATTGCAAAGACATGGGCCGAAGCGGAGTGGTCGGGAAGTACAGTCAGTGATCAAAGGCTGAAAGAACGACGAGCAGCTGGGAAACAAATTGCCCAGCTCGGCGAACAAGCAAAGCAATCGTGCCCCCCGCTCAAGGTGCCTAGCGACATCGTCGATCCGAGGATGGTGCCCGGTTATTGCAATGTTGACGATTACCTGCCCGACGATGTACATTATGATCCCATGGAGGTGCAGATACACAGATACGAGTACGGGAAGCCTCTCGTCAAAGATGAAAAATCTTTAACAACGATGATGCGAAGATTACATGATTGGTACTTGAAAATCTGCAGAGAGTCTGGGGGGAGGAGTACTTTGTATGCGAGAGTTAAACCGGAGTATGACCTCGTTGAAATTGAACTGTTGCCTATTCCATTTGAGGAGTTCTATCAGTTTTTCAATCAATTGGCCCTCGATAAAACAACGATCACCTTCTACTGTCTGTAAGTACTACTACTTTTGTCATTAAGTCTCTCTATATAGCTCATCTCTTTCATTGCATGTATTTATAATTATCCTCACTATATTATGCAGATTGAAGATCGCCGAATTGAAGAAAAAACAAATCGGTGATATTGGGTTCGTTAACACATATCTCATAGATGCAACTGAGGTTGAACATCGTCCCGAAGATACCGAGGCCAACTTGCTACGATCATTCAAAAAAAATGAAAACAAAGATATAGTACTCTTTCCTTACAACTTCAAGTGAGTGTTACTGTCTTGTGCATATTCGGTTTCCCTTATATATTAGTCTAGGTTATAGTAATGTAATTGATGAGTTATGCATGCGTGCGCAGGTACCACTATATTCTCCTAGAGATTAGGCTTGAGCAGGGAGTAGTAACTGTCTTGGACTCTAAACGAAAAGATCCCCAGGAGTATGCGGACATGACTGAAATCCTCAAGAAGTTAAATCGATCATTATCCACCATATCAGCAACTTTTTTCATTTCCTAATATCAAGTAATTGTTTTCTTTGTCCGGCAGGGTTTGGAGAAAATTCACCAGAAAAGTTCCGGGACTGCCGAAGGAGCTGGAATTTAGACACCCGAAAGTAAGTACTATAGTAGCATGTTCCGCGCATCTCCTAGTGATTCAAGCGCTAGTTTCATCAATACCATTTATCATTCTTATTTATCAGTTTGATTGACCTCTATTTCTTGTAAAGTGGTTGTGGCAGGAACAAGGGAATGATTTCTGTGGATACTACGTCTGCGAGTCCATCCGCCACACGACCTGTGAGCGGGGCGGGTACTCTGACGAACAATATGAAGTACGTAAATAACAACATTTACAATTTTATTTTATTACCATCATTTGTGTTGAGTTTCATTCATTCATATATATATGTATTGACCCCCTTCTTCAAATTAGATGTTTCAGAAGCGGGATGAACTCCTAGCACCAGCTCGCATGCGAGCAATTCAAGAGGAATTGGCGGCATTCTTTCTTGACCACGTGATCGCTGAAGACGGAGAATACTATGTGGACCATGAGTCCGTATGATAATATTTGTAAGAGATAATTATTGTATATATATGTAGCCGGTAGTGTCGGATAGATATACGAGAACTTGTTGTTCGACCAATCTCTCGGAGAAGGAGAGGTGGTCGATATCACTTCTCTCTATATGCATATATGTTCATGACGATCTTCTGTTTCCTTCGTTTGCTTACTAGCTAGCTAGCGTGTCTAGTCCTCTCTATATGTATGTATAGTACGTAGCATCGACCAAGCACGGACATAAGAGAGGACACTTCTCTCTATTAATTATAGCTAGCTAACACAATATATGAAACACCTAAATTAATCCCTCAAAACCCCCCAAACACCCCCCCTTTTTAAAAAAAACCCCAACCACAGAAATGCTGACGCGTGGATGCCTATTGGTCCCGGTTGGTGCCACCAACCGGGACCAAAGGGTCTCCTGCCTGGGCTCCGCGCACAGGCCACGTGGAGGCCCATCTGTCCCGATTCTGGATTGAACCGGGACTAAAGGAACAGGGCATTAGTACCGACCCTTTAGTCCCGGTTCCAGAACCGGGACAAAAGGCCCTTACGAACCGGGACAACAGGCCCTTTTTCTACCAATGGTGGGAGATAACAAATCAAATATCAAGTGGGTAATAATGTGAAATCAAATGTCAAATGGTTTAACTCATTTGCTAGCTATATTCGTCGATACTATGTTTTTAATCTTGCTTTTTTTTTTCTTAACTCCATAAAAGAACTTCCGCTCAATCAGTACCTTCCAAAACAATAGTTTCAGTTTTTACTTATTCAAGAGCATCCTACATGTGACTACTGCAACACACATTTTTTCCATATTTGTTGTCTCTAATCGGGCTTTCTTTACTAAATTTGAATACCCAGGATCACTTTTGCCTGTAGTGTTTATGAGTTTTCGCATGTTTCTATTGTCTTCTTCAAATGAGGAGTGATGAGTTAGATGAGATTAATTCTTGACCATGTTTTCCTTTCTTATAAGCTAAATTCTTCATTATGAGGTAGCTATATATATGTATATTGTTTAAATGAATGTTCCTTGCAAAAAGCAAAATATGTGGTTTTATTTCTTACGAATATCAGTAGTGAGTAGTAAAACGTAAATACAAGAGTGTGTTTTTCCTACATTTGTTGCCTTCTCATTTCCATTTGTATTTTTGTTGGAACTTTATTAAATACCTGCTTTATGCTTCTAGGAACGTCCATTGCTGGCGGATGTGATGGAAATGATGCATGCTACACAAGGTGATTGTCCGGTTTGATGTTCTAATGTGCTAAAATGGTGACAGGTAAGAAAATCTTCTGAATATAGTTCGTGAGATTTGAACTGTTTGATTTTCACTTTGGGAAGTATTTGGCAGCCCATGTGGGCAGCATGTACCCTCAAACTACTGTCCATTGGACTACTGGGATTTGCTCATGCTAATAACACAGACAATCAATTTAAATGGTGGTGATGCTAAGTAAAAAATGGCTCTTTTGGAATCATAAATGATATGTAGATTATATAGCTCTTCCTTTT
>NC_041384.1:38667453-38681960 GCF_002162155.2 Triticum dicoccoides | reverse complement strand
ACTGTTGCATACTCCTAGATTTTACCGTTAGATTTTGTCTGTATATGTATCAAGTTTGTAACAGATTAGCGCTTTTGTTTTCCCCAGGTGAAGAAGGGCTGCTGCATATGTTAGTTGTCACTGATTTTGTCGCATTCCATCAATGTTATCGGCAGTGTTTATATGTTATCTAAAACAACTTACCGTGTCTTAGTCTAGCCAAGTCTCTAATGCAGCAAGATGCTTTTGAATACCTGATCCAGGGAATTCAGCTTACTAGTATTATTTCAAGTCGGATTTCATCGTCTCTTGTTCTTGTTAGGTGTTTGTGCTTGTCTGGCAGGTCTTCTGTTGAGCCATGATAGTTTCAGTGTCATGTATCACTGAAACTTGTTTGTTTGAGTGTGCTTGTCAGCTGCGATTTGCAAAACATGTCTACTTTCTTGTCTTGGAAGCGAGTCAGCGCCATGTAATGGTTCATATGAGCCAGCGTACTCAGCTATTTGGTGCTGAAGATACCCGAAATCGTAGGAACTGGACAACTGAAACTGCTGTGAGTAGCTTCCTTGTTGGCAAGTGGAATTAAACCTGTAGACATGTAGTTGTGGGCTTTTACAGTTTGATTGACAAGCTCCCATTAATTTCCTGTAGATTCAGATGGATATCGGTTTCCTGCTATTCTCCCGTCCATGTATGTGCATGGGAGTTTTGACTGGCTGAACTTTCTACAGCAGTCTAGTGTGCGTTTCAGTAGTACTAATGTGTTATTGTTTCAAAACTGTTCAGATCCGAAGATGTTGCCATTTTATGCTGTGCGGCTTGCTTGCACTGGTAGCTCCTCAACCTGAACTCTTAACACATTTTCTTTCTTGAGTGTGTAATGGAGGAAGGACATCAGTGTAGTGTACTTTTTATATTTGCGTGCTGAAAATGCTCAACCATCTATGCTCGACTACATCGGTTCAAAAGAAAGATAAAAGGAAAACCAACCGCTCGACTACATCGGTGATGCTCGACTACGTCGGTTGAAAAGGAAGGTAGAAAGAAAACCATTGTTTGTGCATAAGCAGAAGCCTGGCTGCCTGGCGTTGAAGAAACCGTGTGTGCTGCAACGATCAACCTGCCTGCCTGACTGACGCCTCATCTGAGTTACTCGCCGTTTCCAACACAAGTACACCATCGCCGTAACCATCTGACTTGGAGTATGATATTGTTCCAAAGTTAAGAGAGCAGAGTTCTGGACCTTCCGGTGCAATGCAGGCATGCAGCCAACTGTTCCTCCAGCTGCAGTCAGTGTGCCTGATGATGCTTTCATCCCTTGCACACAGCTTGCAAACGAAAATTCCTAAATATTCTGATTGGAATTATAGCAAAACCCTCTAGCTATCAAATGGAACCAAAAATGGCTTCATTTGTTTAGCGTTTTATATTTAGGTGCCAACAGGAAAAAATTCATATTTATTAGCTTTTGAAATTGTCATAACGGTTTGAAAGCCATATTGTTCCATCCTTTGGTGACACTATGGAAAAACAGTTCTCTGATTCTGCAGGAAAAAATGTTCAAAAAACTCTGGATTTGAGCAGTCTGCACAAAATGAGTCATCCTGCTGAAACATAAGCTGCATTATTGCAGAAACGTGTTCATAGTACATTCTTGCCCTCTTATATAAAAATAAAATTCAGTTAGATCTGCATGGACACTTCAAAAGGCATGACTTACAACTTATTAATGGACGACTAGATCAACCACTCAAAAAGACATCCAGCCCTGGAGCTGCTACTGCTTCGGCGCAGCTGCCGCACAAGTCTGATTCCAAACTGATCACTGATTTTCACTCCGGACTATGGCCTCCAGAGAAGGACCATGTTTATAGCTTTGGCATTGTGATCATGGAAATTGTCAGTGGAAGAAAGAAACTCGACACTTCCAGGTCTGAAGAGGGCATCCATCTTATTACCCTATTGGATGAAATAGTTAAGACTGATCAGTTGGTAAATTTGATTGACAAGAACATTAACGACATGCAACCACATGAGCAAGAAGTAGTTCATATGATAAAGCTTGCAATGTGGTATCTACAGAAGGCCTCAAATGTCTGAGATTATCAAAGTCCTAGAAGATACTAAGAATGCAGTGATCAACATAAAGCACAACTTTTTCTTACAAATCTAGGAAATTTTGCTATTAATACAAATGTGAACATCAAAGGATTGCTTTGGCTTGTAAAGCAATGAAACGGGCCAGCCCAGTTATGATGAGGGAACAAAAACCTTCAAGCGAGACGGAAGCTACACTCGCCCTACGCGAGATATAGTCTTCGTGCTTGGCCGGGGACGTCCTCCCGTTGACTACAGTCATACATAGCGTGCTTGGTCGAGCTTTTTTATTCCGGTCGGTTTATTCAAATTTAAAAATGTTCACGAGTTTAAAAATATTTTTGACTTTAAAAATATTCATATTTTTTAATGAATTCAAAATGATCATAAATTTGGAAGATTTAATGAATTTGGAACATGTTCACAATTTTTTAAAATATTCATGAACTTCAAAAATTAAAAATAGAAAAAAGGAGAATGGAAATATGAGGCCGCTTATCTAGAGTAAAATATTTGTCTGTTGTATCATGTGCCAAATGAAATGAGTAAAACACTTGTATGTTGTATCTTTCCAAATTAGTACAATCTACAACTGCTTCTCTTGAGTTAATTTTACATGAAAAAAGTTTTAATATTACAAGATACATCAGAAGAACTAAAATTATTCTATAGGATCTTAATGACAGCCACATTAAGAGTTCATAAATGACAGGCTGGGTCTGAAGCTTTTTCTTTTCTTTTGTTGAAAGATGCAAAAGCCTTGCCCCTGTCTGTTGATAAAGAAGAAGAATCGGTTCATATTTACTTTAAACGTTCTTGGCATAACAAAAAAACAAATAATATGAACAGTAACATCCAAAGCAAAATATTACATGATGCTCTTATATTTGTTTACGAAGGGAGTATGTCTTAAAATGGTCCTTAGCTAGCTGCGCTACCTCAAGCAACCTCTCGCGACCCCCACGCGATGCCTTCCCAGGGCGCGCTGGGGGCGACCTCAAGCACGCCAACAGCCAACCACAACGCAGCCTCCCCTCCGCCGCTGCTACTGGCATAGGCCGCGGTGACGGCGGGCCCGACACCGGGGTTGGGGTGTTGGATGCGGCGGCGACCCTCATGGATCTACTCGGGCGAGTCCAGCGAGGAGCATGCGCGCAGCGGCCAGGGCGGCGCCCTGGTTGTGCGACGACGGTGCTAGCCCCATGGCCGCCTGGAACCGATGAGTTCTCTAGCGATGGTGGGCATGTTGGCGGCCATGGATCTGGACCCCATCCAGATTCGTCGTCAGTTCTTCACCTGGATGGTCGGCGACGCGATGAGGGGTCCGGTGAGGGGATGGAGGATCTCTGCCGGAGTACAGGCGGTGACATACGTCTTAATGGCGAGGCTCCGCGTGGTTCTAGCCAGCCGCGAGATCGGGATGACGCGGCTTGCGGTGAAAATCGTGTCTGACTGCGGTCTTGGCGGACAATGGCGGCATATCTGACGTCGTTTCCTTCTCGAGGCATCGTTGTTGCAGGTCACATCAACTTGATCGGGATGTTCTAGGGGGAAACCCTAGATCTGGGTACACCAGATTGGACGAGGATGGCGCATTCGGTGACGTTCTCCCTCCTGGGGGCATCCGTTTTGGAGCAAGTGCTGGTTGGAGGTGACAAGAGGAGGAGCGGTGTTACATCTACCGAAAGGCCGAAGGCGGATCTCGGCGGCATGGTGTAGCCAAGTTTCAGCGACGGGCGTGTGGATGGATACGTGCAGGATGGTGGTGTCGTCTGGCATCGCGGTGACGTAGACAACAGTATGGCCTGACGAGGTCGATACGCTGATCACTCCCGAAGGTGGGACGATGGAAGATGACGACAACCGATCATAGAGTGTGCACCTACGGTGTGTGTGCAGAGGGTCTAACTAGAACTGCTGGTTCTCTCGGTCTGCGAGCGGGCGGCTTGTGGCCATCGGAATAAATGTAGTGCTGATATGTGGTCAGGGCATGTCATCAAAATTATAGATGTGGGGACAGCAGTTGCCCGGAAGATGGCTTTAGATTGACCCATATGTTTATTTTATTAGGTTGTGCAATGATATAATAATAAAATGGCTATATTCCTTTTTGCTGTGCTACAACAAAAAGAAATGTTTGACGAAGCTGTAGGAAAAAAAATTGTTGCGCATTTTGCAGATGCAGACGTCCGGTGAACACAACGGGGACCCAACAGAACACAAAGTGCTAGTGTGCTACAACCGGTGAACTCACCACTCCGCTCCCCGTCCCTCCGTGTGTGGTTCCCGTGGCTAGCTAGATCTTGCCGCCGCCGCCCAAATGAAAGAGAGCGAGGACGGCGGCCGCCGCCGCCGCTGTCGCAGGCCCCAAACCCACGCGAGTGACGAGGCCGTCGGAGTGACCCGCAGCCATCCGCAGCTTCACGCGAGCGAGGAGGGAGCCGGAGTGGCTCGCCGCCGCTCCCGTTCCCAGATCCGCGCGACTAGCGAGGGCGCTGAAGTGATCTGCCGCCCCGGAGTCTTCCCGGCTGCGCTGGCCTCGCCGATTGAAGACGACGACCTCCTGAGGGAGATCCTCCCCCGTCTTCCGCCCGCAGCCCTCCTCGCTCGTCCGGGCCTCCGCGGTCTGCAAGCAGTGGCGCTGCGCCGCCACCGACCCCAAGTTCCTCCACCGCTTCCGCCTCCACCACCGGAAGCCGCCCCTCCTCGGCCTCTTCCACCGCCGCAAGGATGATATCGTCTTCACCCCCATCATGGACCGTCCCGACCGAATCCCTCCAGAGCGTTTCGACCTGCATCTCCTGGACATGGACAGCCACACCATGTGGATGGTCGAACTGCTTGATTGCCGCCATGGCCGCGTCCTTCTCATGGACACTCTGTGGGACGAGGTCATCATGTGCGAACCTATCACCGGCGAGCAGCACCGCTTGACCGTTCCGCCAGAGTTCGTAAGGAATCGCTTCACCGGGGCTGTGCTCTGTGCTGCCATCGACCATGACCACGTGCACGGAAGCTGCCACTCGAGCCCATTCAACGTGGTGTTGATCTCCGCTCTCGGAGGGAATAATCAACCTATCGCCTGTGTTTACTCCTCGGAGACTGGTGAATGGGGTGATATCATTCCATCAACCGTTTCATTTGAGCTTTTTTATGACCATACCCCTGGGTTGCTTGTTGGTAATGCCCTTTACTGGTTGTTGGATTCTATAAGCAATGACATACTTAAGTTTGATTTGGATGAGCAGAGCCTAGCTGTGATTAGGGGGCCTCCTCTTACAAATGATTTTCGCCATGGTAGTCATTGCATCATCCAGGCTGGGGATGGCGCGATTGGGTTTGCCATATTGTCTTACCCTCACTTACAAATGTGGCAGAGGAATATCAATTTTCACGGTGTTGCCACATGGGTGCTATGGAAAACAATTGACATGCGTATGATTATTGGGCTCCCTAAACAGATTCAAGGAAAGAGGGCAGTTGTGAGACGTATATTGGGATCCCTTGAGGATAGTGATGAAATACTTCTATCTGTGGGCCGTGGTGCCTATAAGGTTCAACTTAAGTCAATGAAGTCTAAAAAACTTTGTGAAAACGGTTATTTAACTCGCTATCATTCTTTCAACAGTTTCTATCCTCCAGGTGATTTTTCATCCTTAGTCCTCATATTGTAGGAGTAACTTAATCTCGGTGTGTTCTGTACATGCATGTTCGAATACCTTCCGTCGCGGTTCTCAAGTGTAACAGCTTAAACTTAGTTACCGTCCATTTGCTATATAGACAAACTTATAGCTATATTGTTTAATAATGTTATCATTCAATATATTTGTCTTCATGCTTCATATTCATTTCTTAGATAGACAAGCTTATGGCCTTCTTTTGTGTTATCATCCAACGTAGTTGTATTCGTCCTGCAAGTGACTTATGCAACACACCTTTTTTCCGCATTTGTTGTCTCTAAGCATGCTCTGTTTACTTAATTTGAATACCCAAGATCACTTTTCCTGGTAGTGTTTATGATTTTTCGCATGTTTCTATTTTGTCTTCTTGAAATGAGGAGTGATGAGTTAAATGAGATCAATGCTAGGCCATGTCTTCCTTTCTTATAAGCTAAACTTTTTTATGAGATACGTATATATATATATATATATATATATATATTGTTTAAATAAATATTCCTTTCAAAAAGCAACATATATAGTTTTATTTCTTACTAGTTAGTTGTAAAATGTAAATAAAAGAGTGCATCTTTTTCTTATATTTGTCAATTCATCTATGTAATATAGTAATATACTCACTGTTGCCTTCTCATATCCATTTATATTGTTGTTGAAACTTTATTAAATGATTGCCTTATGCTTCTAGGCACATCCATTGCTGGTGGACTTGATGGAGCTGACATGATGCATGATACACAAGGTGATAGTTTGGTTAGATCTTCTAATGTGCTGAAATGGTAACAGGTAAGAATCTTCTGAATATAGTTTGTGAGATTTGAACTGTTTGATTTTCACTTTGGAAAATATTTGATGGCCAGTGTGGGTAGCATGTATCCTCAAACTACTGTCCATTCGACTATAGGGATTCACACATGCTAATAACACAGGAAAAAATTAAAATGGTGGTGATGCTAAGTAAAAAATTGCCCTTTTTTGGATCATAAATGATATGCAGACGTTGTATCCCCAGAGTTCCCCTTTGGTTTAGCTGTTTCATAATCTATAAGTTGCAATCAATATATATTAGTTGCCAATTTCGTTACTACAAGCATCAGCTGCATCATTCAACTCCATCACCTCACAAATTCATGTGATAAGGTTGGAAGATTTACTTTGTTGCCATCTGTATTTCGAGGAGATATAGTCAGCAATATGATATAGCTCTTCCTTTTTAGGGGGTGGGGGTGGGGGTCGGGGTATTGTATAGCTCTTCTTTATGTTGCCGTGCTGATCATGAGTTTGTAGACATGTTTTGTTCATACACTGTTACATACTCCTAGATGTTACTGTTAGAATTTATCTGTATCTGTATCAAGTTAGTAATAGATTAGTGCTTTTGTTTCCCCAGGTGAAGAAGGGCTGCTGCAGATGTTAGTTGTCAATGAATTTGTCGCATTCCATAAATGTTGTCGGCAGTGTTTATATGTTACCTAAAACAACTTACCGTGTCTTATTCTAGCCAAGTCTGTATAATGTAGCAAGATCCTTTTGAATACCTGATCCAGGGAATTTCAGCTTACTAGTATTGTATCAAGTCGGATTTCGTGGTCTCTTGTTTCTGTTAGTTGTTTGTGCTTAGTTTCAGTGCCATGTTGTATCACCGAAACGTGTTTGTTTGAGTGTGCTTGTCAGCTGAGGTTTGAAAAGCATGTCTACTTTCTTGTCTTGAAAGTGAGTTTTGCTTTGCTGCCGCTTGTCCAATACTTACCTTGCAATGGTTCATATGAGCCAAAGTACTCATCATTGACTCAGCTATTTGGTGCTGAAGATACTTGAAATCGCAGGAACTGGACAGCTGAAACTGCTGCGAGTAGAGCAGCTTCCTTGTTGCCAAGTGGAATTAAACCTGTAGGTGTGTGCTTTTACAGTTTGATTGTGAAGCTCATATTTTCCTGTAGATTGAGAAGGATGTCGAGTACCTCCTGGTGGCAAAGCTTTCTGCAGCAGTTTAGTATTGTTCCCAAATTGTTCAGATCCGAAGGTGTTGCCATTTATGTTGTGCGGCCTGCTTGCATTGGTTTCTCCTCAACCTGAACTGAACACATTTTCTTTCTTCAGTGTGTAATGGAGGAAGGAAAAATGGTTGATAACACCAAGAGGCACGGACAGAGATGTGCCACATCAGAGTACTTCTCTGTAGATTCGTGTGCTGGAAATGTTCAATGATCTATGATTGACTGCATTGATCAAAAAGAAGAGAAAAACCCAGTTTTGAGCATAAGCAGAAGCCTGTCTGCCTGTCGTTGAAGAAACCATGTGTACTGCAACGATCAACCTGCCTTTTGTTTGAAGTACACTGCTGCATGCATTAGTCTTTTGCACGGCCGTAAACCAGATGCCTCGTACTCGCTGTTTCTAACACAAGCATGCCATAGCTGTAACCATCTGACTAGTGTGATATTGTTCCAAAGTTCAGAGAACATAGTGCTGGATGTTCGGCTGCAATGCAATGCAGCCCACTGTTCCTGTAGCTGCAGTCAGTGTGATTGTGATGATGCTTTCATCCCTTGCGCAGAGCTTTGCAAGCGCAAAATCCTAAATATACTGATTGGAAGAATTATAGCAAAGCTCTCTAGCTGTCAAAGGGAACAAAAAAAAAGCCTTCATTTGTTTAGCATTTTGCATTTGGCTGTCGACAGAAAAAAAATTCATATTTATTTATCTTTTAAAATTTTCATAACGGTTTGAAAGCCATATTGTTCCATCTTTTGAGGGAACCGGTCCATCTTTCAAAACTTAAGAACTTGATTCATTTGATACTACCCCCTCTGCCCTCTGGGCACCACTTATTGTACAACAAATCTCTCTCATTGTGCAGGAAAAATTGTTAAAAAACCCAAGAATTTGAGCACTCTGCACAGAATGAGTCATTCTGCTGAAACATAAGTTGTAGTATTATTGCAGAAATGTGTGCATAGTCCATTTTTGCCCTCTTCAATAAAAAAAGGAAATTCAATTAGATCTGCATGATGGCCACTCCAGATAAAATTGGAGTATTAGACTAGCCACAGTGGGAGTAACTTCAGCAGTAACATCGGGTCCAACTCAGCAAATTTGCTTATGTGGCAATGAAGTAATGAGGAGAGAGCAACATTGACTCTACAATTGATTCCGAGCATCGGCATTCATTGAACTAGCAAAACTGACTTCATCATTTCTCCGGTTGGCAGTTCATGGCCAGGGAGTAGTAGCAATAGTTACCTTACTCCTCCCATCATTACCCACACAATCGAAGAGACAGCGAAAGAAGCTCCACTCAGAAATCCAGCAAAGCACCCATGCCAGGTCTGATCTGATTGTGCGTGCTCTTGATCGTCTGTTTCCATGATGGTGTTGAGGGCATCGGGGAGTTCATATACCATGGATTTGCCAGCAGCAATGACGGTGCGGCTTCCATGCATTGCACAAGATGGGGTCCTCACTCTAAGGACGAGCAGCCACAACATCAATCCAGGGCCTTGGCTTCCATCATGAAGTGCCTTGTTATGCGCTAACACGACAGGGGACTTGCTTTTGCCTGAGTTCTCTCCCAGATATCTCAGCATTAGAGATGGCGATCAGGTTCTTGATGAAGTGCCTCCCTTGGTGGCGAACACAATAGCATTACAGGCCTGTCGGTGGTAGATAAAATATCTAGGCCGGCCAATAAAATGCTGTCGAATTAATGTACCTCCCTGTGACCTCCCCAGCGTCGTCAGTACTCAGTAGACCGCTTCCCAAGCTTGTGGAATGATCTACCAGTAAATTATATTGTAACCGCAAGTTACAACACTGTATGAAATGCACACATTGATAAAACAAAATCATCAGTCAAAGATTTGCGTACACATGGAGTTGAAAGGAAACCAAACAAGTAGCAGCTCCAGAAGTAAGGCTGGCCCTGCCCTAGTTCAACCTTTTTTATATACTCTAGTAACACCATGTGTCCATAATTGTTGTTGAACGTGAACTGCAAAGTAAATTAAACACGCGAACCATAGAAAGCTGCCGGCCATCGCAGCCAGCAGGAGCCTAAAACAAAACTCAAGACTCTGATTCAACATAACAGACACAAGTGGAAATCACGATGCAGATGGCAGTGGTGAGTACTCTGTGTTGTGGAGCACTCCATGGGTACATATACGAGCAAAAATTGCGACGCAGGCTGCTCATTCAACGGGAATGGCACCGTTCCATCATAGTATCTTCACTTCAAAAGGCGTGACTTACAACTTATTACCATAGAGGTAGAAAGCATGGAGAGAATGAATGGACGACTAGATCGACCACTCAAAAAGACATCCAGCCCTGGAGCTGCTACTGATTCGGCATAGCTGCCGCATAAGTCTGACTCCAAACTGATCACTGATTTTCACTCCAGACTATGGCCTCCAGAGAAGGATGATGTTTACAGCTTTGGCATTGTGATCATGGAAATTGTCAGTGGAAGAAAGAAACTCGACACTTGCTGGTCTGAAGAGAGCATCCATCTTATTACCCTATTGGATGAAAAAGTTAAGACTGATCAGTTGGTAAATTTGATTGACAAGAACATTAATGACATGCAACCACATGAGAAAGAAGTAATTCAGATGATAAAGCTTGCAATGTGGTATCTACAAATTGATTGCAAGAGAAGCCTCAAATGTCTGAGGTTGTCAAAGTCCTAGAAGGTACTAACAATACACAGGTACTGTTGTGCCTAGGAAAGCGTATTGTATTTTTTTTATAAGGGAAGTGTATTGTATTGTATATGACATTTAAGTTTCATCTCAATTAGCCTTTAAGATGTATGACAGAGACACAAGTCACACAACACAGCTAGCGTACTGTACACGAGAAGCCAGTCATGAATTACTTTCCTGCTTAAGGAAAGACCAACCATGCCTAGCGTGTATCGAGTCGGACTGAATTATCTCTGCTAGTGCTATGACCATGTAATGCTCCATACCAAGGTATATGACATCAAATTTCACAACATTTTGCAATTCTAGTCCCAAAGAAGTTGGAACCGGGGAGATGGTCCAGATCACTGCCGCGGGAGCTCCCCCGGTACAGTGTGACAGGAGTCAGCGGAGAAAGGGGACGGACATTGCTGATTTTTTCTCTCTCTCAAGTCGATATGTGAAACCAAAATCATTCCTTTTCCACTTTAAGTATTGGCATCTAGTAGCAGTGAGCATTTTCTCAGCTACAAAAGCATCTCACAAACTAGTGTACATTACATTGGCAAGTAGGGGAGGGGAGCTTTCAGAGTGAGATAGAAGGCATGGGAAAGAAAGGGACCTCCTCAACTGCAAGGAGCAAAAGACAACAACACTAGAAAAACAGCATGGAGTTCCAATGAGTAAAGCAAAAGGAAAAGCAAGGCTACGACACATACAGTACGAAGGACGCCAACCTTGGTGATGCCGAATCAAAGAGATTGGTGGGCTGTCGCTTGACGGAAATCTCATGTCACAGCTGAAATAAGGCTGAAAAACTTTGTTGTTCTTGTGCAACACTAACGAGAAAGAAACAACACCATAGAGAGATAATGCATAGCGTCCAGGATTATTGTTACTATTATCATCACAACAAGGGTCCAGGCTTAACAAGCCACCTGTAAGGTAAACAGATAGAAGGTTCTGCTCCCAATCTGGGTGTCAAAAATTTCCAAAAAAATCTGTGTGCCGCGATACTGATCTTTATAATTCCTACAGAAATTAATCAGCTACATCACATGGTATATACAGCATAGAGTATAGACACATCACTAGACTGAAATCATGTCCATATACATAACCAAATTGAAACGTGAAAATCATATCCATGGATCAACTTCATAATAATTGGATCCACTAGTAAGTCCATGGAAAATCAGCAGTGTTGTTGCCAGGGATTTCCATCTCTCTGAACTTCATCATTCTACCCATCAGCCCCTCAACTACATCTAAATCTGATGAAAACATCGCATGGGTGATGCCAACCACACCAGGGTTCTGACTGTTGAGCATCGAGAACGTTGTCGCAAGACGGAGACCATAGTTCATGATGAAGTGAACCAAACCACGGGGAAAGATGAACACATCCCCCTCACACAGTCTCTTCTGAAACAGCTTACCTGTTGAGTCCAAGAAACCGGCCAGCACACTGCCATCGTGGACAAACATCATCTCGGATGCCCTTGGGTGAGACCGTGAGAGTGGGGAAGCACTAACCAGTAGGGGTTGATGTCGGTCCATGCTATCGACATGCCAAGGGTATTGAGGCCAGGGAACTCAGCAGCAGTGACGATGTTCGCCAATGACCGGACCATGTTGTCTAGTTTCCCAGCATGGTTGAGAAGCAGTGTCTTGAAATCATAAGCCTGTATGGTGCTCGATCGGGTTCTTGCAGACCGTTCATGAACAGCTTCCTTTCACTCTGAGGTGCCATAGGGCACACATCTTGAAGAGGTGGACTATCTGATAGGCTTGCTGGTGTATAGAGGACAAGGACAAGGAGGAGAACGTAGGAAAACAGGACATTGAAGAGCTTCATCTCTTGGACACGGAGATGGAGTAGAAAATCATGGGTCTAAATAATGGAGTACTCCTAAATAATGAGATGAGAAAGGAGTGCAGCCAAAGGCAAATCTGTGTAACCTGTATCACATTTCTTGGAGTTCACTTGAGAATTTGCTTTGGATTGGGGCCAAAGTAAGCGCTTACAGAGAACATCTCTGAATTGTGGCAAAAGGGCAAACCTGTTAATATGAAGTTTTCAGACTAAGTTGCAAATCTAGAAAAAAAATGGTACGCTGATCCTGAAAATGCTTGAGACTTGGCACACATCAGAAATGCCTAATGTATAGGGCACTTGATGCTCAACTCAAGTAACTCAATGCGTAATCTGTGTGGCATCGGATACTGCGAGGGTTTGCAATTGTACTGGTAAAAATCGGTCGCTCATAGAGAGATCAACCAAGGTATGACTGAACTAACTTTTTTGCTGCTTGCAAATGTGCAATGCGAAGGTACCACATTAGATTTCACAGCAGTTGACAAGTTGGCAATAGTCACGGTGCATAAAGGATCGCTTACTACTTGTGAGCAAACCAAAGTGACAGCAATGTAGTTGCACATAAATTTTGTGTAATGTCTAGACTCCCGATAAATAAACGTTATCAGCTGGTTGGTGAGAAAGGACGACTCTAGTCACTCGATCTATTCCACTTGCGACAACGACTGGCAATGGGCGCACTGAAGGCGCATACATGAAGGGCTTCCATTTGAAGCTTCGAAGGTACATAAATAAGCTCCCAAGTGAAACTCTATTGTACTAGCTAGAGATGATTGGGATTTGGGAGTATGCATGCTTTTGTTAGGATTGGAAGGTGTCAAGAATTTAGCTATTTCTCCTCAAGCAGTATCTAGTATGAAGTAGAGGGCACCACTTGTGCTAATGTACTTGGAAATATGAACCCTTGGTACAGAATGAACTCTCCATATCAAAGTGCCTTGCAGGGGCTTAACGTTTTGCACGAAGCCTCTCCAAAACGCTGCAGCTTCCAAAAACTCCATGCCCTATCTGCACTCCAGATACAACAGATCCTTGACGTGTAGCTTAGCTAGTTGTTCCTCATGTGAATCCTTCTCCGTCTTCTTCTGCCATGGTTCATCCAAGTCAAAGTAGAGGTAGCTCACCATTCTACAATAATCAAACATGTGCTAGGAACCGGTAGCGTATGTGTGTTAAGCGCATGGAACTAATGGAAGATTAAGCTGCACACAAACGCTGAAGCTTATTTTTAGGGACACAGAGACACGGATTAATTAATCTTTCATGTGCAAGATTCCATAGCATTTATATAGTTTGTTTTCATCTGGAAATCTCTCATTTTCTGCCTAGACATAACTGATACAAACACCATAGTCAATTTTTAAGAAAAAAAACTACTGATACAATGCACCACCTTCTTCAATACAACACAAATACATTCAGAGTATGATGTGATCCAACTTCGTGTATGCGTAATCCTCTTAGGCCTGGCCGAAATTCTCCATTAGATTTCTAAACGAATGGAAGGAGTAGGAGAGGCTCGAGATCGCCGCCGCTGCAGGCCTCGCCGGAGCTACGTCGGCGGTTGTAGGGACTAGGGTGGCGCAGGAGGGGCCAGCACAATAGCCTACCAAACCTTGCCCCCGGGCTTTTAGTGGGCCTGCAGTATTCCCACAACAGGGCCACAGATCGCGGAGAATCAGCAAGAGGATCCCCTCATCTCAAAAACCAAAACAAAAAAGAAGCAAGAGGATCCCCTAATAAGAACACAAAAGAGACTGCGAGTACCCTAAGAAAGCATAGTATGCATGTGAAATAATCTCTTAAAATGTGAAAAAATGTATTCTTATAAAAATGTAAATGATATGCAAAAAACTACCAAATCTAATCAATATTATGCTGCTATAACTAAGGAGTTGTTTGTGATGATTTTATCCTAATTGTGGTGGCATTTAGAACGAAGAGAGTATACTTATAGCCTCAAAATATAGACAATACTCTAATGTCACTAGTAGAAAAAGGGTCTAATGTGAAATCCATTAGTCCCGGTTTGTAATTGAAACGACACTAATGGTGCCGGTTCCAACGGCCAGGCGGGCGGCGCTCATTAGTACCGGTTCGTGGCGAACCTTTAGTACCGGTTCATGCCACGAACCGGTACTAAAGAGGTGGTGGCCTTTAGTACGGGTTGGTGGCTCCAACCGGTACTAA
>NC_041384.1:38666822-38667309 GCF_002162155.2 Triticum dicoccoides | reverse complement strand
AGCCATCAACCGGTACTAAAGGCCTTTAGTACGGGTTGGTGACTCCAACCGGTACTAAAGACCCTCCCCCTTTAGTATCAGTTGGAGCCATCAACCGGTACTAAAGGTGGTGCGCTGCCACCCGCAGTGCACAATGTTTAGTCCCACCTCGCTAGTTGAGAGGAGCTCGCACCGGTTTATAAGCCCCGCCGTGGCTACCGTGTCGAGCTCCTCTCTAAGCAGGCCTTTGTGAGCCTATTGCAAGTCTTCTGCCCTGTGGGGCCTACTGGGCCGTACGGGGCTGCATCCTGGCCCAACTAGAGATTGTGTTTCTAGTCGTATGCAGGCCGTGTCGGCCCAGTAGACGGGCTGTTTTTACTTTATTTCAAAAATAATAATAAAAAAATCCTTACCTACCGGGACTAAAGGTCCCCCAGACCATGGCGCGCCTCGTGCCACGTGGTTGCCCTTTAGCGCCGGTTCGTGCGAAACCGGTACTAAAGGAGGA
>NC_041384.1:38652574-38666636 GCF_002162155.2 Triticum dicoccoides | reverse complement strand
CCCACACTTTAGTGCCGGTTACCGAACCGGCACTAAAGGGCCTTACGAACCGGAGCTATAGCCCGGTTCTGCACTAGTGTGTGTACATGCTAGCGTGCACTAAACATTTGATAGATTTAACAGATTTTTTATGTGTGACCTGCATAAAAATTGGTGATCTGAAATGCACCTTTGAAAATTACCTACTACCACATTTTGTTTTGCTTTGCAGATGACAAACAAAAACTAGTATTCCATGAAACATCGCTCATCCATAATGTATTTTCACAACTACACACGAGTTTTTTGCACATGTTCATTTAAAACATGTAATTGCATCTTTTACAAATTTCAAAATAAGGAGTTAGCAAGTTAGCTGATTATAACTGTTCACATAGCAAGTTTTGAATTTTTAAAAATAAATTTGTAAATGATAGTTGAAATGAGTTTTGGTTATTTTTTAGTACTGCTACAATGCTCCATAAACTTGTACATCATTATTTTTCAGCGCTTCTCGTATCTATTTTTGAGCAAACCAAAGTGACAGCAATGCAGTTGCACATAAATTTTACGTAATGCCTGGACACGCGATAAATAAACGTTATCAGCTGGTTGGTGAGAAAGGACGACTCTAGTCACTCGATCTATTCCGCTAGCGACTACGACTGGCAATGGGCGCAGTGAAGGCGCATACGTGAAGGGCTTCCATTTGAAGCTTTGAAGGTACATAAATAAGCTCACAAGTGAAACTCTGTTGTACTAGCTACAGATGAGTGGGATTTGGGAGTATGCATGCTTTTGGTAGGATTGGAAGGTACTCCCTCCTTCCATCATACAGAATGGACTCTCCATATCGAAGTGGCTTGCAGGGGCTTAACGTTTTGCACGAAGCCTCTCGAAGGTGCCGCAGCTTCCAGAAACCACATGCTCTATCTGCACTCCAGATACAGCCTATCCTTGACGTGTAGAGAGTACACTGTAGCTTAAGCTGCTGACAAACAATGTAGCTTCCAGAAACCACTTGAACAAATGGAAGATTAAGCTGCTGGCAAACACTGTAGCTTAGGGATAGAGAGAGAGAGACAAATAAATTAATCTTTCAGATGCAAGATTCCTTAACATTTATATAGTTTTGTTTTCTGCCTAGAAAAAACTGATACAAACACCAGTCAATTTGTTTTCAAAAAAAAAAAACTGATACAGTACACCACCCTCTTCAGTAGAACCCAAATGCATCCAAAGTATGATCCGATCCAACTCCGTGTACACGTAATCCTTTTAGGTCTGGCCGAAATTCTCCATTAGATCTGCAGACGAATCAAATTTTAATATTATTGCTAGGACATGTTTTCTTTCCAATATGTCAATTAGGTAATGGGAGAGCTACTCTTATGTGGCATGACGGTGTGATCAACCTTTATGGCAAAATTTCCACAGCTGCATTCCTTTGTGATAAATGATAATCAAACTGTGGCTACTTGGATAAATTCTGAAGGTTCAACTCAATTCTTCCAAACTCCTTTGTTTGCTCAAGACTACAACTAGTTCATTGAGCTTCAGAGTCTGATTGATCAGAAAAGCAACCTCATGCTAATGATCTATGGAAATGATGTGGGCAGAGAAATAAATATTCCTCAATTAAAATGTATCATAACCTTTGCCCCAAGGAGGGTGAACATGTATTATTCAAATGGATCTGGAAGTGTTCCTGCAGGCTCAGACATAAGATTTTGTTCTGCTACTCCTATATGATAGCATTAATCCTTTTCTAAAAAAAAATATGATAGCATTAACTCCAGCAATCTACTGAACGGGAAATCCTTCCATCCGGATTGCTATGACTGTGTCTTTTGTAATGAAAACACCGAAGAAACTTCAAGACAATTTTTTTTGGTAGTGTTGCTTCTCCCAAGATTGTTGGAGCAGTATCCTCCCCTCAAAGAAATTAGGTATCTCTGTTTTTGATGATATCTTATTAGCCCATCAGCTGCTTCCCCCTCAAATTGCTATGGAAATTGTCATTCAAAGTTGCTGGAACATATGGATTCAAAGGAATGGAAACGTCTCAGAAATGAGGTACCTAGTGTAAATTGCTGGAAGTTTAAGCTCAAACAGGACTTGAAACTACTGGAGCACAGAATCAAGGCAAAACACCTAGCTGTTCTGCAAGGATGGATTGGTGCACTTATTTGATGATCTGCACTAGCAACCTATCAATTGGAATTTGAACATGGTAGTCACAAGAACTGGCATTGGATAATCCTGACTGCTTTCTGTTTTTTCTTTGACTTTATTTTGTATATATTGTACTTTTGTTGTTCTTAATTAATGAAAAATACTGTAGAACTATTGTTCTAGGTTTGTGCTTAAAAAAATGTTGTCTTTGCTCAGCGAAAAAGGAAAAGTCAAATTCTGAATTACAAAAAGAGCTAGGAAACCACAAAATCAGAGGACCCGATATCGTGTTTGATATGTACAAACTTGGACACGGCAAGCGGAATAGAACAACATACGCTGGGATGGAGATGAAAATGTGGTTTGTTGATCTTGCTTCCTACCTTGGAAACAAGAGGACTAGGGCTAGGGTTCCTTCATGTTGCTTACCTATTTTGGCTTGCGACCTGAGTTGATTCAAAGACGGGAATGCCTGAAATGATATAGAGAACAACTGATGATGTTTGTTGATTATTGCTGGCTTTGCAACCTACTCCCTCCGTTTCAAAATAGATGACTCAACTTTGTACTAACTTATTACAAAATTGAGTCATCTATTTTGGAACGGAGGGAGTACCTCGGAAACGACCAAATCATCGTCCATGCAGTGTGCTATTCTGTTCTCTCTCAGGAAGCAAAGGGCACCGCTAGTACTTTATGGTCTCAAGTGATGGTGCTGCAGCAAGTGGAGTCAAAGATCCAAAGTTGTTATATCTCCTTGACTCGGGCCTTGCAATTGACAGGTGATTCTTAGTTTGGCAAAATTGGTTGCTTGGGCCAGCATAAAAAACACAAAAACATAAAAATTCATAGGTGGATATTTTAGGACGGTGTGTATGTACTCCCTCCGGTCCTATTTTGTCTGCGTCTAAGAAAAATTGGTTTTTTCCTCAATGCTCTGCCCATTGGCATATTTTGGCAGAACTTTCTTAGTATGCCCATGCATTGCATTAACTCCAATCTCTCTCTCCCATGTCTTTCGCATCTTCCCAAGGCAGCACTGCAGTAGCCTAGAGAGCGAGCAAGAGACGCGCATGCAGAAGGATGGAGAAAGAGAGCAGTACGTGCACGAGAATTTAGGCACCCAGCAAGTGCAGCCAATCCTCTGCATGCGCACAGTAAGCCTGGTCATAGTGGGGAGTAACTTAGACTAGTAACATATATATGTTACTAGTCTATGTTACCATCTTCATAGTGGGGAGTAACATGTATGTAGTATCATGCAAGCCATCATTTATTAAGATGTAGACTCATTTTGCCTTGAGATGTGTTATGTTACAGTAACATATTATGTTACTCCAACCATCTCTCTCCTCATTAAATATATGCCATGTAAGCAAACTTTTCTTGGGATGTGTTATGTTACTTGCTATGTTACTCCCACTATGAGCAACCTAACCAACCCAACTTATCCTTGCAACAAACCAGGGGCAAAATAGTCCGATTTTAAGCAATCCATCATCTCCTTGGTATCCGGCTGCACCTAATACGCAAACTCAAAAGAAGCGGAGGGAGAATATTTGACAAAAAACTAGCACATTTCACGTATCCGTCCCACAAAACTATCACATTTTAAAAATTGACCAAAAACTCCAGATTAGTGCTGATTTCGTGACAAAAAACTACCAAGTTCACTTGATGACAGGTTTAACCAGTTTAACCGCCTTTCTGACAGGGCTGGCCCATCGGCCAGGACGGCGGCCGCTAACGGCGCTCGCCTGCCGCCCGTTAGCCAGGCGCGTCGGTCGGACCCGGTCGCGTCGCGGGAGGAGATCGAGATGAGGGATCCGGAAGCACCCTCGCTGGTGAGGCTGCCAGAGCACGTGGTGCTGGAGATCCTCGCGCGTGTGCCCGGCGTCGCTAACCTCTTCCGCTGCGCGGCCGCGCGCAAGCGCTGGCACGACCTCGTCACTGAGCCGTCCTTCCTGACGCAGCTGGCCGGAGGGCGCGTGCCACTTCTCCTCCCTCGTCGGCTTCCTCGGCCGGGAGCGGCGCCGCGGCGAGGAAGGGCCGTCGGGCTCCAGCTTCGTCCGCGTGCCGGGGTCGGTGCTCGGCCCCGACCGCCCCCTGCTCGGCTCCTTCGTCCCTGGCGCCGCTGACCTTCGCGCGTGGCTAACGGGCGGCAGGCGAGCGCCGTTAGCCATTAGCACGGCCGCCGTCCTGACCGGTGGGCCAGCCCTGTCAAATTTGCTTTTAAAATGGTTAAATCTGTCATCAAGTGAACTTGGTAGTTTTTTGTCACGAAATCAGCACTAATCTGGAGTTTTTGGTCAGTTTTCAAAATGTGATAGTTCTGTGGGATGGATTCGTGAAATGTGGTAGTTTTTTGTCAAACTCCCGGAGGGAGTATCTTGATTACTGGAACTGAATTTGCATATTGCTGCAATTTTCTTGGGGCTCAGTCATTTTTCCGAGCCTTTGGATCAATATGTACTTACTCCATCTCCATCTTACTTCGTCATATATAACATGTGTAGTACAATTACAATAATATTGTACTTAATTACATCGTTTTAACAGGCACCAGTCGTATGAGTGATGTAGAATTTAAGGTGACTGCTATTTATGAAAATTTCAAACAAGTTTACAGAAAGTGCCATTTTCTAGATGCACAATTTCAAAGCAAGCCAGGAAGGTCTATATCAGGAAAGTGGACACAATTGTTTGAAGCTAGGAAATGACATATGTATGCCTAGACATTATCCTACAATTCGGATTTGTGTATTATTTCCAAGTTATTTATACAGACCTTATGACTTCAAGCCCTATTGCATACACAAGGGTGGTTGAGAAGGACAGATTCCACTTTACTCGGCCTCACTGATTTTGATGGCAGCCACCAATGCCATTCTCCATGTTAAAGGCACATATGTCCATTCTAAGTTGGGGAGCCATACAAATAGGCTCTCACGACAATACTTTGGTGTAGCTTAGGTATAGAGAACACCATCCAGGGTACGTAGTATGCGCCATCTTGGCTGCCAACTGGGGGCTTGCATGTATGCCAATGGGCTTGGGGTGATAGATAATTCAATTACGGCAGCTCATGCATATGAACCTAATTGTACCTGCTGTAACTTGGTCGATCCATGGTGCTCAGCAGTGCGACTGGGTGAACAGCCGGGCACAGTGTTGTGTTGTGTCACATGAGGCCACTAGATAAAATTAGCTCTCTAAAATATATACATGTCATCAGCCAATGACATCATTAAACACAAAGAACATATTTGTATGCAGTAGTTTTGGAATAATTTTGTACTATCCAATTCACTATATTCCTACTTGTAAAAATAATACAACATTTTATACACTTTTTCTGTATTCTGTACACTTTTACAAGGAGTATAGAATAAGATATTTTGCGGCTGACTAAGTCTTGTTTTCACTCTTCCCGGACTGCTTTAATTAGATAAGTTATTGAACCATTGTGGATAAATCGAATTTTTACAACCATTTATTTCTTGCATAATAATGTAGAGCAAATGAGTAAATAATATATTTTTTGCTTGCAAGATTCATGAAGTTTTCTAATTTAAAAACTTTTAAAACTAAATTAAGTCAACAAAATTAAAAATCTACTCTCTCCGTCCCATGATAGAAGATGGTTTTTCAAGTTGTTTTAGCTTGCAAAACGACCTTATATTATGGGACGGAGGGAGTTGCATGTGCACTATAAATTGACTAGATTCCACATAACAATATTTTTCAAGTCCGATCTGCTCAAAAAATGGTAATCTACAATAGTGAACCGTGGTACCACTTCCGACAATTATGGGTCATCTTTTTTTCTTTTCTGTGCAGCTCGTAAGTAAAACTATTTTTCAATAAAACTTTGGTCACCATAGTGTATTTTCACATCCACAGACGAGATTGTTTAATGGATTTATCTGAAAACATGCAAGTGCATTTTTATAAATTTTGGTACACATATTACAGGTTGAGAGTGGATGTTCTAAGCCCCGACTAACGTGCACCTCCCCTCCCCCCCAAGCCCCAGCATTGTTATTTCCCCGCTTCCTCGACATCCGTTCGAAGAACAGAACAAACCCAGTGGTTTATATTACAAGCCTAGATGAATTTTGCAAAAATAAATTAAGAAATGATAAACGAAATGACTTGTACAACACTTCATAAACTAGTACATCGTTACTTTCCAGCGTTTCTCGTTTCTATTTGTATGCAAATTAAAGTGACAATAACAGTGGCATTAGCTTGCATCATGTCTAGACAACCAATAAATAGATGCCAACAACTGGTTGGTGTGAAATGATGACTCTAGTGCACTCGATCTCTTCGACTTGCAAAGGCGACCGACCATGGACATTGAAGGCACATACATACATGAAATGCTTCCATCTAAGGTTTCAAAGGTGCATAAATAAGCTTCCAGGAGAGACATTGGTATACTATTTAGCTAGGGATGATTGGAATCCGGGAGTAGCCTGTTGCTAGGATTGGAAGATATCAAGAATTCAGTTGTTTCTTTCTGCTGGGCATAATGCGTAAAACATTCGAGACCCCTCCTAACATTGGGTCAAGGACGAGGTGGATGTACACTGCAGTGGGCTATGTTCAGGATAATGATGTAGTATTTATAGATGTGGACTCCAATGTCTATATGGTTCATCTCAAGTCAAGGTAATCCAATAGATTTTAATAACTTCACAGAACTTTGGTTCAACTTGTTTTCATTTTGAAGAGAAATTGTACCGCCAATTGGGCCTTGACTATGAGTGGTGCATTGGGAAACTCATGAAGCTTATAACTAGCATTGCACAAATATGGAATTCTCCAAGGATGATGTTAACGACGCCGTGACAGCCGTCGACGCCGTAGACGAAGATGTTACACGAGATGGGGCTGGTGGCGACGCGGAGTAAGGAGGAGGAAGCTCATACAGGCGGCTGACATATGTGCGGCGAACAGGAGAGACGAAACCGACGAAGAAGTCCGCTCCCAACGCACCGACCAGAGATTTTTTTTTTGAGGGGAAAAACGTTGCTTATTTATTCATTGTTAATCTCTTCTGTAACCTCGGAGCGAATGCACTCCGGGGGTACATGAAGCCAAGTTTTACATAACGAATTACAGCAACCTTCCCTAGCTAGGATGTGTACTACTTTATTCGCACTCCTACGTGCCCATATAATACGGTGTTCTTGAATCCCTCGAAGTAATGCTTTGATTTCCTGGACCAAATGCCCAGTACGAGAGAAGTCCTTGTTGACACCCACCAGCTTCCTGACCGCCTCCTTGGAGTCCGTCTCAAGGACGAGCTTCTGCACATTGAGCTCCTGAGCAAGCACAATAGCTCGGCGGCATGCCTGCAGCTCCGCCACTTCGGGGTCGACGACAGCCGGAAAAAAATGGCACGCTCCTGCAAAGAACTCACCATGGCAGTCCCTTAGGACTACACCGCCAGCTCCTTCCGTATTACCCTTTCTCATTGCTCCGTCCGCATTTGCTTTAACCCATCCAATCTCCGGTTTCTTCCAAGTTGGCATCGCTCGCTGGCTCGGTTGTCGCACATCCTTTGCATGGACTGATCTCCATTCCTCCACCAGATTTAGTACCCTTCTGACAATTGTGATCGGTTCCTTAATTTTCTTCATCTCTCTTGCATTATTCCTTGCCAACCAGAGCTCATACCATGCCATCATTACCAGGTTCCTTTCCTCCGCCGGTGCACTCACGAGCCACTCGATGATCCATGCACGTATGCCTCTCCCCTGTACAACCTCATGTGCCCGTCCTGGTGGTTGAACGCCAGTTTCCGCTCGTAGCACTTCCTAGAAGAGGGCCGTATGAGGGCATCGCCAGAAGCGATGGTCTAGGGATTCTTCGCGCCCACAAGCAATGCAAAACACCCCCTGTTTAATCCGTCGTCGCTGCAGTTCCATCCCGACAGCCAATCCATTCGAGACCATTCTCCAAGTATTAATTTTCACTTTGTTTGGGACATCGGCATCCCATAGCTGCAGGAAACTCCTGTGATCTGCTACCCGGTTAGAGCTTGACGCAATTCCCCACTTCGCTCTCTGGATTGAGACACCGAGATGATACGCCGACCTGACCGTGAAGATGCCTGATTTAGTGAAATTCCAAGCCCTGTAATCTTCTGTACCCATCCCTCCAATGACAATTTGCTTGATATCTGCCGCGTCTGTGTTCGAGAAGATCCTGTCAATCTTGCTTTCATCCCAACCCGAGCCCTGCTCGTTTAACAGGTGCGCTACCTTAGTCTATTGGGGATCAAACTCAGCACCCAGTGGTGCTAAGCTGCCGCTGCGGGGAATCCAATTGTCATGATACACATTAATTTTAGTGCCATCTCCCACTCTCCAGACTAGTCCATGCATTAACAGATCCCTGCCATGAATCAAACTTCGCCATGTATATGAGGTTCCTTTCGGGCATGTGGCTGACATGATATCCATGTCGTGAAAATACCGTGCCTTCAGCACCCTTGCACAAAGAGATCCGGGCACCATGAGGATTCGCCATACTTGCTTTGCTAGGAGCGCTTGGTTGAATACCTCAAAAACCCTAAACCCCATACCCCCTTCTCTTTTGCGAGTGCACATTTTGTCCCATGCAACCCAATGGACTTTTTGCTCACCGTTGGCCGCTCCCCACCAGAATTTTGAAGAGATAGTTTTCAGTTTCCGGCACATCTTCTTGGAGAGTTGGAAAACACTCATACAGTAAGTCGGCGTTGACTGCAACCCCGACTTAACAAGCACTTCCCTTGCTGCCTTCGACAAGCCCTTCCCTTTCCACCCAGATACTTTCCCCCTCGCTGCCTCGCTGACATGTTTGAAGCATCCATCCTTAGACCGCCCAACCGTGGTGGGGAGGCCTAAGTATTTCTCATTGAGAGCCTCCGACTGAACTCCCAACACATTTTTAAGATTGAGCTTATCCTCCTTACTGCATCCTTTGCCAAAAAATATAGACAATTTTTGGAGATTAACCTTCTGACCCGATGCATTCTCATAAACCTGCAGAATGTTGCTCAAGCAAGTTAAGTTATCCACTGAAGCTTCCAGGAAGACAATGCTATCATCAGCAAATAATAGGTGTGTAATAGTGGGGCCAGTGCGCCCAAAAGACACTCCCTTTAGATCCTTCTCCTGTTGAGCTTTCTTGAGTAAGGCTGAAAAACCTTCCACGCAAAACAGGAATAAGTACGGAGATAGAGGGTCTCCCTGCCGTAAACCCCGAGATGATAGAAAACCTTGTGACAGGTCTCCATTGAGTTTGACCGCAAACCTTGCCGATGTTACACATCTCATCACCATGGCTTGTCCAGGCTTGAGAAAACCCAAATTTGAGCATCATCTTTTCAAGGAAAGACCACTCAACTCGATCGTAAGCTTTCATCATATCTAATTTTACTGCACACATCGGTTTCTTCCTCTTCCTTCTTCTTATTGCATGCACGCATTCGTAAGCCACGAGAACATTGTCCGTAATCAGCCTCCCTGGCACAAACGCGCTTTGCTCCTCAGAGATCATGATTGGTAAACTCTTCTTCAATCTATTAGCGAGTACCTTTCCTGCAATTTTGTACAATATGTTGCACAGACTAATCGGTCTGAATTGAGAGAGAGAGTCCGGTGATTTTGTCTTTGGGATCAAGACTAGGATAGTATCATTGAAGCCATCCGGAATCTCTCCTCCACTCAAAAAATCCTTCACTGCTTTAGAAACCTCCTCCTTTACCAAAGACCAGTGTCGTTGATAAAAGAGTGCCGGTAGTCCATCCGGCCCTGGAGCTTTAGTTGGCCCCATCTGAAAGAGTGCTCTCTCAATCTCCTCATCTGATATGGGTGCCCCAAGCTCGATGTTCATGTTATCAGAAACACTCACAGGAATATTGTCCAGAATTCTGTCCATGTTAGCAACTCCCTGAGAGGAAAACAGCTCCGAGTAGAAATCCCTTGCCAGCGCCCGCATACCTTCATCATCAGAACAACTGGTTCCATTTGGGTGAAGTAGATATTTGACCGTGTTTTTCCTTCTCCGGTGAGAGGCACGGTTCTGAAAGTATTTGGTATTTCGGTCGTCCGCTACCAGCCAGTCTACCCTAGACCGTTACCTTTGCATTATCTCTTCACGTAGATATATTTCATGCAATAGCTTGCTAACCTCACGTAGTTGTTGCCTGCGGCCTGGGGTGAGCTCCTGTTCTTTAATTCTTTGCATGTCAGCTTTCAGATGTTTTATTTGCATGCGTACTGAGCCAAACACTTCCTTACCCCACTTGTGCATGCTACCTAACACCCGTCCCAATTTCTGCATCATATCTCCCATGTCGCTTGTAACACCCTCGATGCGACTATAGCTCCCACGTGTCGAGGCATGACTTAGAGACATAATCGCATTGAAGGCATATGTCGCAAGTTAGGCAATCTTCACAACATCCCGTGTAATATGAATAATAAAGGGGAGAACAAAGTTGGCTTACACTCGCCACGTCAATCAAGTACATAAATAACATTACATCATCCAAAACACTCATGGCCCGACTACGGCGCCAAAATAGAAGAAAACCCAACATGCGACAACGGTCCCAATCACCCCCAACTGGGCACCACTACTGATCATCGGGAAAGGAAACGTAGTAACGCTGAGAGTCCTCGTCGAACTCCCACTTGAGCTCGTACTCGTCACCTGGAGCGGAATCACCTGGACCTGCATCTGGTGTAATAGTAATCTGTGAGCCACAGGGACTCAGTAATCTCGCACCCTCGCGATCAAGACTATTTAAGCTTATAGGAAGGAAAAGGCAAATATATGTGGAGCTGCAGCAAGCGACTAGCATATATGGTGGCTATCTTATTCGCAAAAGAGAGCGAGAAGAGAAGGCAAAGCGCGAGCGAGAATCTAGAAGAACAACCTGCGCAAGCATTACTCCAACACCGTGTCCACTTCCCGGACTCCGCCGGAAAGGGGCCATCACGGTAACACACTTAGTTGATTCATTTTAATTAATTAAGGTTTAAGTTCTCTACAACAGGATATTAACAAATTCCCATCTGCCCATAACCGCGGGCACGGCTTTCGAAAGTTCAATCCCTACAGGGGAGTCTCAACTTAGCCCATGACAAGCTCTCATGGTCAACGAAGGAATAGACCTCCTCCCAAGACGTTCCGGTCATACTCGGTATCTCGGTAACTCAAGACACTTCGACAAGTTAAAACAAGACCAGCAACACCGCCTGAATGTGCCGACAAATCCCGATAGGAGCTGCACATATCTCTTTCTCAGGGCACACTCAGATTGTCTTAGGTACGGGTAAGCCAGCCCAGAGTTGCCCCTGGTGGCCACCGGCAGCTGACAGGTGGACCAACACTCAGAGGAGCACTGGCCCGGGGGGGGGTAAAATAAGATGACCCTTGAGTCTGCAGAACCCAAGGGAAAGAAAAGGCTAGGTGGCAAATGGTAAAAACCAAGGTTGGGCATTGCTGGAAAAGCTTTAATCAAGGCAAAATATCAAGGGGTTCCCATTATAACCCAACCGCGTAAGGAACGCTAAATCCGGGAACATAACGCCGATATGACGGAAACTAGGGCGGCAAGAGTGGAACAAAACACTAGGCGAGAGGCCGAGCCTTTCACCCTTTACCAAGTATATAGATGCATTAAGATAACATGGCAATATAATGATATCCCAACAAATAAATAAATGATGTTCCAACAAGGAACGACCTCCAATCTTCACCTGCAACTAGCAGCGCTATAAGAGGGGCTGAGCAAAGCGGTAACATAGCCAATCAACGGTTTGCTAGGACAAGGTGGGTTAGAGTTTCAACATGGAAATTGGGAGGCTGGCAAGCAAAAGGTAGGCATCATAGCATTGGCATAGCAAGAGTGAGCAAACTAGCATAGCAAAGATAGTAGTGATTTCGAGGGTATGATCATCTTGCCTCCACAGTTGTCAGAGTTGACTGGATCCTCAAAAGCACACTCAACAGGCTCCTCGGTAGCGAACTCGTCTCCCGGCTCTACCCAAACAAGACAAACAAGCAACAAGGATACAATCAACCACGTGCAAACTCAATCAACACGATGCAAAGATGATATGCTATGCAGGTTGCGATGCGGGATGCAAAATGCAAGACATGAAAGGAAATGCATGAACCTGGCCTCATCTTGGAATTCCAAGGGTGCCACTGGAAAGATGAGATGAAATCGCTTGAAAATGATATAAAGAACGCCGGAATCGGAGTTACGGTTTGGAAATGGCAAGCGATTCAAAATTGACTCCGGTCTGCGATTTACAGCAAGTAGGCATCTAAATGCAATGAGATGAACATGCTACAGCCACCAAACATGACAACAAAATACATGGCAGGGATGCACACAAGATGCTTAACAAAATACTAGCACTGAGCCACGGCCAATTCATCCATTATGAGGTTCAAACAAGCATGGCAAAAACACAAATGCAAAACAGATTCCAGACTTAGTGAAATTAACACTTGTCTGAAATTTCAGATCACGAAGCCCTCTTCGGAGCAGCAAAACAACATGATACATGACCTGATTAAGACAAGTAAGAACATGGCATGGAGTTACTCAACAAGCTTAACAAAAGTCCCTAAGTGACCTTGAGCCAAAAGGGATCACAGAATATACTAACAAGCACACGAACATAGCAAAAACATAATCAGTTTTCAGACTTAGTGAAAACTGAGACATGCTGAAATATAACTCACGAAGGCATGTAAACAAGCTCGATGCACTCAGTACGGTGCAAGTCATGGCAAGGCAAGCACACATCCATTAAGAAGGCACAAAATTCTAGCTATACATGGCAAGAGCAATGGCATATCATGCACGGATCAACTATAACAACGCCGGCAAAATCGCAAACGAGTTGACGATCTGCCCAGATTCACAACGAAGCAAAAGTAGAGCTCGATTGACACAAGCTAGGGTGCTCCAAAATTGCAAGTAAAGACATGGATGGATAGAGCATAACATTATTAACAAAACTCCTTTACTGATCATCCTCAAAAGAGGCACGGATCACTAGGAAACAAGCTGAACATATGGCATCATGAACTAAATAATCCCAGACTTTGTGAAAACAACTAAGTCTCTGAAAACAGATTTCCCGGGTGCCTCTCTTTGCAAGCTTGCACAAGTCACCACACACATCCTAAAAATGCATGAGTTGCACCTCTAGAAATAAGACAAAATCCTTAACAAAACATATGAAGGACTCACAGGCATAGCATGCACACAATAATCATGGCAAAAATGACAAAAGTCTAAGATGAACTAGCAGATCTGACAAATAACTCACGAAGCCTCCTTCTAACAGTATTTTGGGCAACAAGATGAACTCAATTGAAAATGATGCAATGCAGTGAAATGATGTACTCATCGAGGCGAACATTCTGATATACTATATGCCCAAATCGGAGCTACGGATGCAAAGTTACGGCAGGTCAAAGTTTGCACAAAAATTAGGGTTCGGGAGAGAAAAGTCAACCGAGGAGATATTTTCGGATCTCAGATCCAGATCGCACGGGAACCGAGGATGGTCGAGGAAGCTTGCCGGAGTTGAAGAAGTTCGCCGGAGTTCGTCGGAGAGGTAGATCCGGCCACTCCCGGCCGGATCCGGCGGCGGGGGCGGCGGCAACGGCCGGCGAGGGACGCGGCGGAGCCGGCCGGCTCGGGGCGGCGTTACGGCGAGGCGGGCGAAGGGCGGCCGGTGTGGGCTCCGGCGTGGAACTCCGGTCGGCGGGGCGGCCGGCGCCGGAGGAGAAGAAGCGGGGCGGCGGCGCCGTGGATCGAGCGAGGCGGCGGCGCCCTGGGCCGCGGGGGCCAGGCGCGGGCTTCCGCGGGCCGGCG
>NC_041384.1:38643028-38652337 GCF_002162155.2 Triticum dicoccoides | reverse complement strand
GGTAGGGTTTCGGGGAGAGAGAGATCCGAAAACAAAGGGGGGGGGTGTATTTATAGGCATAAGTGGAGCTAGGAGAGTCCAAATGAGGTGCGGTTTTCGGCCACGCGATCGTGATCGAATGCTCTAGAACATGGAGCAGAGTTTGGTAGGTTTTGGGCCAAATTGGAGGGGTGTTGGGCTGCAACACACACGAGGCCTTTTCGGTCCCTCGGTTAACCGTTGGAGTATCAAACGAAGTCCAAATGATACGAAACTTGACAGGCGGTCTACGGTAGTAAACCAAGGCCGCATGACAAGTCTCGGTCCAATCCGGAAACGTTTAATCCCCACACACGAAAGAACGCTAGAATTGACCACCGGAGGAGAACGAAGCGCCGGAATGCAAAACGGACAACGGGGAAAATGCTCGAATGCATGAGATGAACACGTATGCAAATGCAATGCACATGATGACATGATGTGAGATGCATGACAAAGACAAAAACACACGGAGACAAAGACTCGAACCCGAGAAATAAATATAACTTAACGCCGGAAACGGCAAGAGTTGGAGTACAAATTGGGAAAGTTACATCCGGGGTGTTACAACACTCCACCACTACGAAAAGATCTCGTCCCGAGATCTAGGACTGAAAGAACTCCGGGTACTCAGAACGGAGGTGATCCTCGCGTTCCCAGGTAGCTTCACGGTCGGAATGGTGTGACCACTTGACTTTGAGAAATTTGATTGACTTGTTGCGAGTCTTGCATTCAGTCTCTTCAAGAATAGCAACTGGGTGCTCACGACAGGAGAGATCTTATTGGAGCTCAATGTCCTCGAAGTTGACGGTGCGGTCAGGAGTCTTGAAGCACTTTCGAAGCTGAGAGACATGGAACACGTCATGAACATTACAAAGTTTGAAGGAAGCTCGAGTTGATAGGCGAGGTCGCCTCTCTTGCTAACAATCTTGAAAGGTCCCACGTATCTAGGGGCAAGCTTCCCTTTGATACCGAAGCGACGAGTACCTTTCATTGGAGAGACACGGAGGTAAACATAATCTCCGATCTCGAAAGCCAAATCACGGTGCTTACTATCATAGTAGCTCTTCTGGCAGGATTGGGCTGCTTTGAGGTTATCACGAATGACTTTGCACATTTCTTCTGCTTCTGTGATTAAGTCATTACCCAAAAGCTGACATTCACCGGTTTCAGACCAGTTGAGAGGGGTACGACACTTCCTGCCATACAGAATTTCAAAAGGGGCCTTGCCCGAACTTGCTTGAAAACTATTGTTATAGGAGAATTCAGCATAAGGAAGACAATCCTCCCACTTCATGCCGAAGGAGATCACACAAGCCCTGAGCATATCTTCAAGAATCTGGTTGACACGCTCGACTTGACCGCTTGTTTGAGGATGGAAAGCTGTGCTGAAGCGGATGTTGGTACCCATGGCCTTCTGGAAGGAATCCCAAAACTTCGAGGTAAAGATGCTGCCATGGTCTGAAGAGATCACTTGAGGAATACCGTGCAGAGAGACAATACGAGATGTATAGAGTTCCGCCAATTGAGCTGCAGTGATCGACTCTTTGATAGGCAGAAAGTGAGCCACTTTGGTGAGTTTGTCGATGACAACAAATATAGCATCATTGCCACGCTTGGACTTTGGAAACCCAGTCATGAAGTCCATCTCAATGTGGTCAAACTTCCATTCTGGAATGGCAAGAGGTTGGAGGAGACCAGTTGGCCTTTGGTGTTCTACCTTCACTCTTCTGCAGACATCACATTCATTCACGAATTGAGCGATCTCGCGCTTCATTCGAGTCCACCAATAAGCTTGCTTGAGGTCCTGATACATCTTCGTGCTCCCAGGGTGGATGGAGAGGAGAGAATTGTGAGCCTCCTTCATGATCACTTTACGAAGTTCACCTTTGGGCACAACAATACGATCCTCGAAGAAGAGAGTGTCCTTGTCATCAAGGCGGTAGCACTTGTACTTGGACTGACTCTTGGCAATCCCAATCTTCACCTTTTTCACCATAGCATCAAGAAGCTGGGCTTGGCGAATCTGGTCTTCTAAGGTAGGAGAGACTTGAAGGTTGGCGAGGAAACCTTGAGGAAAAACTTGCAGATTAAGTTTGCGGAAAGCTTCACAAAGCTCGGGTTGATAAGGCTTAAGAATCAAACTGTTGCAGTAAGCCTTTCTGCTCAAAGCGTCAGCAATCACATTAGCCTTGCCTGGAGTATACTCAATACTCGGATTATACTCTTGAATCATTTCGACCCATCGAGTTTGCCTGAGGTTGAGATTAGGCTGAGTGAAGATGTACTTGAGACTCTTGTGATCAGTGAAAATGTCCACTTTTCTTCCCAATAGAAGATGTCTCCAAGTCAAAAGAGCATGCACAACTGCCGCCAACTCGAGATCATGAGTGGGGTAGTTCTTCTCATTAGGCTTCAACTGGCGAGATGTATAAGCAACAACTTTCTTCTCTTGCATCAAAACTGCGCCAAGACCTTGGAGAGAGACATCACAAAAGACCTCGTACGGTTTGGATTCATCGGGCGGAGTCAAGACTGGATCAGTGATCAACTTCTCTTTCAAAGTGTTGAAGGCAATATCACAATCCGGAGACCTAACGTACTTGACGTGCTTCTGAAGAAGATTTGAGAGAGGCTTCACGATCTTAGAAAAGTTTTCAACGAATCACCTGCAATAGCTTGCGAGACCGAGGAAACTGCGGAGTTGCTTCATGTTCTGAGGAGGTTCCCAATTCACAATTGCAGACACCTTCTCGGGATTCACGGCAATGCCCTTGGTAGAGATGATATGACCAGGATAAAGAACCTCATCGAGCCAAAATTCACACTTGGAGAACTTGGCATAGAACTAATGTTCTCTGAGCTTATCAAGAACCAAACGCAAATGCTTGGCATGATCTTCCTTGCTCTTGGAGAAAACCAGAATGTCGTCAAGATAGAACAAAACAGAGTCATTGGTGTAGGCGTTGAAGATGAAGTTCATCATGCGAGAGAACGTCGGAGGAGCGTTGGCGAGGCCAAAAGACATGACAGTGTATTCATATGAACCAAAGCTTGTTCTGAATGCTGTCTTGGGAATATCTTCTTCACGAATGCGAATCTGGTGATAACCCATACGGAGATCAAGCTTGGAGAATACTTGGGCACCTTTGAGTTGTTCGAACAGCTCATTGATGTTGGGAAGTGGGTATTTGTTCTTGATGGTCTTCTTGTTCACTGGACGGTAATCAACACAAAGTCGGTCCGTTCCATCCTTCTTCTTCACAAAAAGAACACCACAACCCCACGGAGAAGAACTAGGCTGGAGAAGACCCATTCTTTCTTGCTCATCGAGTTGCTTCTTCAGCTCATTCAACTCTTCAGGTCCGAGCTTGTAAGGACGCTTGCACACAGGTTCCATGCCAGGCTCAAGTTCAATAACGAATTCCACTGGCCGGTGCGGAGGCATTCCTGGGAGCTCTTCTGGAAAGACGTCTTGATATTCGCAAACGACTGGAATTTGAGAGATGGCATCCAATTCACCCTTCTCATTGAGAGAAAACAGATGGATGGTATTATCCCGAGCGGCAAAGACAATTACATCCTCAGACGGATGAGTCAATTGAATCTGCCTGGCTGCACAATCAAGCTGAGCCTTGTGCTTAGAAAGCCAATCCATCCCGAGAATAAGATCAATATCCGAGTCACCGAGAACCGTTGGAGAAGATAGAAACTTGTAGTCACCCAAAGTGATAGAAACATCCAGAACTATGGAGTTAGCCTGCATGCGCTTACCGGGAGAGACAACTGCTAAAGGACTAGGCAAAATTTGCAAAGGCAAACCATGCTTAGATGAAAACGGTCTCGAGATGAAACAATGCGATGCACCCGTGTCAAAAAGAACTTTTGCAGGAATATCATTAACAGGAAGGTTACCCATGATCACATCTGACGAGTCCTCTGCCTGAGCTGCATTCATCAAATTGACCTTGGCATGCTTGGGGTTATGCTTGACCACAGCTGTACTTGCCGATCTGACAGGAGGAGGAGGAAGACGCCTCTGGTTGAGACACTTGTTGGCATAGTGACCCTTCTGTTAGCACTTGTTGCACGTGACCTCTGAAAGCGGACGGTGATACGGAGCACTCGATCTTGGAGCTTGAGACAAAGCCTTGTTCTGAAAGCTAGGGTTGGGTGGGTGGGAAGAACCACTGCCAGCTTTGCTCTTCTGCTGATACGGCTGACGGAACGGAGGAGGAGGAAGCCAAAACTTCTGCTTCTTGGCCACTTGAGTAGAGGAAGAAGGAGTAACATCTCTGACTCGCTTCCTGGAAGCATCACACCTCAACTGAGCAGCCTCTTGCTTCAGTGCCATGTTGTAGAACTCATCGTATCTCAAGGGCTCGAAGAGGACAAGAGCGAGCTGAATATCTTCTCTGAGACCACCCCTGAACTGGTATATCATGCTCTTCTCATCAGGAACGTCCTGCTTGGCAAAGCGGGCGAGCTTCTGGAACAACTTGTTGTAGTCATAGACAGACAAAGAGCCTTGCTTCAGATTGTGGAATTCCTCACGCTTGCTTTCAACCACGCTCTGCGGAATATGATGAGCTCGGAACTCTCGACGGAAATCATCCCAAGTGATAACACGTCCACCTCTGGAATCCTTGTACTGCTGGAACCATTCCGCAGCTTGATCTTTGAGTTGGAAGGAAGCGAACTTGACAAAGTCCTCAGGCCTGATGTTACTGCACTCGAAATGCTTACACAGATCCACAAGCCAATCGTCAGCATCGGTTGCCTCAACACAATTGCTGAAAGTCTTTGGCCCGTTAGCAAGGAACTGGTTGAGTGTAGCAAAGTGACTCTGATTGCTGCCTTGATTCCCTTGACTGCCTTGATTGCGCTCTTGAAGAATTTGCATGATCAGCTGTGTGTTTGCATTGGTTGCGGCCATCACAGCTTGCCATGCCTCTGGAGGAGGTGGAGGCGGTGGCGGATCAGGATTCGGAGTCGTGCGCGTTGGAGGAGCCATCCTGAAGAGGTTGACCACCATTATCACATTGATAGATAAATATTGAAGCTGAATCCAATAGAATGAAAAATGCAACATATAGTCTTCACATCCGAACAAAATGAACGAATGCATTCCTCTTCAAATGGTCACATATCCATAAATTGAGAAGCCACTTAGAATTAAGGTAGAGAAATAAATCAACAAGGTACAGATCAAGAACGAATAATTGGTAAGAAATCCCAATCTCAAACCAATATCCGTGGAAGAAGAACTAGAGCTACGAGAATTCCCACCTATGAAACTCCCAAAACTTTCCGGTTATGCAATCAGGTGTTGGGGATACAGGGGAAGCATAATATCTCACCCAAACTAGCAAATCCTACATCCAGCTGTATCCATCCTTTAACACATAACCAAGAAAACTTTGGAAACCATCTACCTCAACCTTCGAAAAGCATCCGTTATACAAGTTATGGCGATACTCCCGAACTCCCGCCCCAGTACTGGGTGGCGTTGAGGTTATCTCACCAATGAACTGCATAAAAGAGATTTTCAATGCCGGCGAACATATCTCAAGTATTCCAGAATTGCAACGATAAAATTATGATGACAACACCTCAGAGCTCAACTCCCCGGGACACTTCCACTAAACACCTGATAGGAGGCACCAAGACAATGTTCTCATCATAAGCCATCGGAACGATTCCAAGATACTCGCGTGATCCTAATTTTTTTTAGTGAAATATGAGAAGAGAAGAGTCAAAACTCTACGTCAGGATGCCTTACCAGAGCGATGAGGAGACTGAGAAGTAAAAGAATTCCTAAGCTCTCCGATATATAATTCCTAAGTGACTCAAAACATTTTTCTAGACACAACTCGGCTGCTAAAAATGATCAAGCAATGGGGCTCCTAAGGTCGGGGAAGGCTCTGATTACCAACTTGTAACACCCTCGATGCGACTATAGCTCCCACGTGTCGAGGCACGACTTAGAGACATAATCGCATTGAAGGCATATGTCGCAAGTTAGGCAATCTTCACAACATCCCATGTAATATGAATAATAAAGGGGAGAACATAGTTGGCTTACACTCGCCACGTCAATCAAGTACATAAATAACATTACATCATCCAAAACACTCATGGCCCGACTACGGTGCCAAAATAGAAGAAAACCCAACATGCGACAACGGTCCCAATCACCCCCAACTGGGCACCACTACTGATCATCGGGAAAGGAAACGTAGTAACGCTGAGAGTCCTCGTCGGACTCCCACTTGAGCTCATACTTATCACCTGGAGCGGAATCACCTGGACCTGCATCTGGTGTAATAGTAATCTGTGAGCCACAGGGACTCAGCAATCTCGCACCCTCGTGATCAAGACTATTTAAGCTTATAGGAAGGAAAAGGCAAATATATGTGGAGCTGCAGCAAGCGACTAGCATATATGGTGCCTATCTTATTTGCAAAAGAGAGCGAGAAGAGGAGGCAAAGCGCGAGCGAGAATCTAGAAGAACAACCTGCACAAGCATTACTCCAACACCGTGTCCACTTCCCGGACTCCGACTGAAAGGGGCCATCACGGTAACACACTCAGTTGATTCATTTTAATTAATTAAGGTCTAAGTTCTCTACAACCGGATATTAACAAATTCCCATCTGCCCATAACCGCGGGCACGGCTTTCGAAAGTTCAATCCCTGCAGGGGAGTCCCAACTTAGCCCATGACAAGCTCTCACGGTCAACGAAGGAATAGACCTCCTCCCAAGACGTTCCGATCAGACTCGGTATCTCGGTAACTCAAGACACTTCGACAGGTTAAAACAAGACCAGCAACACCGCCCGAATGTGCCGACAAATCCCGATAGGAGCTGCACATATCTCTTTCTCAGGGCACACTCAGATTGTCTTAGGTACGGGTAGGACAGCCCAGAGTTGCCCCTGGTGGCCACCGGCAGCTGACAGGTGGACCAACACTCAGAGGAGCACTGGCCCGGGGGGGGGGGTAAAATAAGATGACCCTTGAGTCTGCAGAACCCAAGGGAAAGAAAAGGCTAGGTGGCAAATGGTAAAAACCAAGGTTGTGCATTGCTGGAAAAGCTTTAATCAAGGCAAAATATCAAAGGTTTCCCATTATAACCCAACCGCGTAAGGAACACTAAATCCGGGAACATAACGCCGATATGACGGAAACTAGGGCGGCAAGAGTGGAACAAAACACTAGGCGAGAGGCCGAGCCTTCCACCCTTTACCAAGTATATAGATGCATTAAGATAACATGGCAATATAATGATATCCCAACAAGTAAATAAATGATGTTCCAACAAGGAACAACCTCCAATCTTCACCTGCAACTAGCAGCGCTATAAGAGGGGCTGAGCAAAGTGGTAACATAGCCAATCAACGGTTTGCTAGGACAAGGTGGGTTAGAGTTTCAACATGGCAATTGGGAGGCTGACAAGCAAAAGGTAGGCATCGTAGCATTGGCATAGCAAGGGCGAGCAAACTAGCATAGCAAAGATAGTAGTGATTTCGAGGGTAAGATCATCTTGCCTGCACAGTTGTCAGAGTTGACTGGATCCTCAAAAGCACACTCAACGGGCTCCTCGGTAGCGAACTCGTCTCCCGGCTCTACCCAAACAAGACAAACAAGCAACAAGGATACAATCAACCACGTGCAAACTCAATCAACACGATGCAAAGATGATATGCTATGCGGGATGCGATGCGGGATGCAAAATACAAGATATGACAGGAAATGCATGAACCTGGCCTCATCTTGGAATTCCAAGGGTGCCACTGGAAAGATGAGACGAAATCGCTTGAAAACGATATAAAGAACGCCGGAATCGGAGTTACGGTTTGGAAATGGCAAGCGATTCAAAATTGACTCCGGTCTGCGATTTACATCAAGTAGGCATCTAAATGCAACGAGATGAACATGCTACAGCCACCAAACATGAAAACGAAATACATGGCAGGGATGCACACAAGATGCTTAACCAAAGACTAGCACTGAGCCACGGCCAATTCATCATTATGAGGTTCAAACAAGCATGGCAAAAACACAAATGCAAAACAGATTCCAGACTTAGTGAAATTAACACTTGTCTGAAATTTCAGATCACGAAGCCCTCTTCGGAGCAGCAAAACAACATGATACATGACCTGATTTAGACAAGTAAGAATATGGCATGGAGCTACTCAACAAGCTTAACAAAAGTCCCTAAGTGACCTTGAGCCAAAAGGGATCACAGAATATACTAACAAGCACACGAACATAGCAAAAACATAATCAGTTTTCAGATTTAGTGAAAACTGAGACATGCTGAAATATAACTCACGAAGGCATGTAAACAAGCTCGATGCACTCACTACGGTGCAAGTCATGGCAACGCAAGCACACATCCATTAAGAAGGCACAAAATTCTAGCTATACATGGCAAGAACAATGGCATATCATGCACGGATCAACTATTACAACGCCGGCAAAATCGCAAACGAGTTGACGATCTGCCCAGATTCACAACGAAGCAAAAGTAGAGCTCGATTGACACAAGCTAGGGTGCTCCAAAATTGCAAGTAAAGACATGGATGGATAGAGCATAACATGGTTAACAAAACTCTTTTACTGATCATCCTCAAAAGAGGCACGGATCACTAGGAAATAAGCTGAACATATGGCATCATGAACTAAATAATCCCAGACTTAGTGAAAACAACTGTCTCTGAAAACAGATTTCCCGGGTGCCTCTCTTTGCAAGCTTGCACAAGTCACCACACACATCCTAAAAATGCATGAGTTGCACCTCTGGAAAGAAGACAAAACCCTTAACAAAACATATGAAGGACTCACAGGCATAGCATGCACACAATAATCATGGCAAAAATGACAAAAGTCTAAGATGAACTAGCAGATCTAACAAATAACTCACGAAGCCTCCTTCTAACAGCATTTTGGGCAACAAGATGAACTCAAATGAAAATGGTGTAATGCAATGAAATGATGTAGTCGTCGATACGAACATTTTGATATACTATATGCCCAAATCGGAGCTACGGATGCAAAGTTATGGCAGGTCAAAGTTTGCACAAAAATCAGGGTTCGGGAGAGAAAAGTCAACCGAGGAGATATTTTCGGATCTCAGATCCAGATCGCACGGGAACCGAGGATGGTCGGGGAAGCTCGCCGGAGTTGAAGAAGTTTGCCGGAGTTCGTCGGAGAGGTAGATCCGGCCACTCCCGGCCGGATCCGGCGACGGGGGCGGCGGCAGCGGCCGGCGAGGGACGCGGC
>NC_041384.1:38637701-38642642 GCF_002162155.2 Triticum dicoccoides | reverse complement strand
CGCGGGGGCCAGGCGCGGGCTTCTGCGGGCCGGCGGCGGAGGCGAGTGGCGCGGGCCACGTGGCGGGATGCGGCTGGCTGGGCGCGGCGGCGGACGCGTCCGGCCGGGGGCGGACGTGTCCGTCGGTGGCGGGATGCGTTTTTTTGGGGGCGGGGTAGGGTTTCGGGGAGAGAGAGATCCGAAAACGAAGGGGGGTGTATTTATAGGCATAAGTGGAGCTAGGAGAGTCCAAATGAGGTGCGGTTTTCAGCCACGCGATCGTGATCGAACGCTCTAGAACATGGAGCAGAGTTTGGTGGGTTTTGGGCCAAATTGGAGGGGTGTTGGGCTGCAACACACAAGAGGCCTTTTCGGTCTCTCGGTTAACCGTTGGAGTATCAAACGAAGTCCAAATGATACGAAACTTGACAGGCAGTCTACCGGTAGTAAACCAAGGCCGCATGACAAGTCTCGGTCCAATCTGGAAACGTTTAATCCCCACACACGAAAGAATGCTAGAATTGACCACCGGAGGAGAACGAAGCGCCGGAAGCAAAACGGACAACGGGGAAAATGCTCGAATGCATGAGATGAACACGTATGCAAATGCAATGCACATGATGACATGATATGAGATGCATGACAAAGACAACAACACACGGAGATAAAGACCCGAACCCGAGAAATAAATATAACTTAACGCAGTAAACGGCAAGAGTTGGAGTACAAATTGGGAAAGTTACATCCGGGGTGTTATATCGCTAGCCTTATGGACATCCGCCTCCCACAGCTCTTTCGCCATAGCCTCATAATCTTCATGCCTTGTCCACATCTCCTCATACCTGAACCACCGTTGTATATTTGGCCTGCACTCTGCTTCTTCTCGTACACTGATAATCAAAGCCAAATGGTCCGACTCCTCTGTCATGACGTGTTGCACCATCGACCCGGAAAACATTTGCATGAAATCGTTTGTGCATGTGGCTCTATCTAGTCTTACTTGTATCTTATTCGGCGGATCACGTCTATTATCCCATGTGAATGGGTATCCTGAGTATCCCATGTCCGCCAGTGCGCACATGTCCAGACAATCTTTGAAGTCTTCCATTTGTCTCAAGTTTCTGGGGTTTCCTCCTAGCTGTTCTGCCTGATTTAAAGCCTCGTTGAAGTCACCCGCACATAACCAAGATAAATTATCCTGTCTCCTAAGGTATGCCAGTGCATCCCAGGTTTTCTTCCTGAGGTCTGTCCGGGGTTCTCCATAGATTCCAGTGAATCTAAAGGATTTACCCTCGAACTTCACCTCCGCATCAATGAAATATTGACTCCACGGTCTCACTGTGACATCCACGTCATCCCTCCACCATAAAGCAAGCCCACCACTCTTCCCTGCACAACTAACTGCCACTCCTTGTCGGAACCCCAGGCTCCACTTAAGCTTATTCATTGGTTCTGATTTTTTCAACGTTTCTGAGAGAAAGACCACCGCTGGGTTGTATGACCGTATGAAGTCCCATAGTTCGCCCACTGTCGAGTCCAACCCCAAGCCTCGACAGTTCCAGGCCAAGAGATTCATGGCGACCGGCGGCCCCGCCTATCGGGGTCCGCCGATGTGTACTTGTTCTCCGAGATGCGTTCAAACACTGAGCCCGTCTTCTGCCTGGTGTCGCGAACATACACATCCTGTTCACCTTGCTTACCCTGCCCCTCCTTTGCTACCCACATCTGTTTAGTACTCCTCTTCCTATTTTCATTGACCTCTCTGACATAAGACTGTGGATGGCTTGAGGGTACATACTCCTGCCTTGGCTTCCTTCTAAAAGTTCCCCTCCTTCTCTCAGCATCATCATACGTGTGTGCACCAGAGGTAGTTTCAACCCACCTGCTATGTTCCTGACGTTGTGGGAACGAGGAAGGACCAGTGGCCCGCCGTGTGCTGCCCTTGATATTGCCTTGAGGGCTATCCCTTTGCCTCTGTTGCTCAACTAGCTTGCTTCGGAGATTCTTCTCTCTACGCTGTTCTAGCCCACGCCTTAGGTCCTCCTTCGCTATATTTTCGTCTTTTGCTCTCATCTTGTTTGGACTTGACACCTCCCCTTCAGTCGGTTTGTGATCGGCGCCAGTGTGCGAGTCAACCGAACGAGTAAACTGGGCATTTAGATTTCTTTTTGTTGGATTTTCACGGGCTATAGGCCGTTCAGCCCCGTGGTTCTCACTCTCCCCCGTTCTTCCACTAACATAGCTGTTACTTGAGCTCGCCGTCGCCCCCATATGTCCTTCTTTAGCTGAGTTCCCCCTCCCAGGAGATGCCCTGAGCCATCCTCCCCACTGATCCGCTGAGTGCACCGGTGGTTCACACACTCCATTCACGTGCACTAACCTGCCACATTCAAAACAGAAGTGGGTGATTTTCTCATAATAAAAATCAAACCACGTTCCAGCCTTGTCTTCCAGTGAAGACTTCAAGTAGAACCCTCGGACCAGCGGTTCATAAACCGACACCTTAGCTCTGACCCTTAAGTGCCGTCCTCTAGCTCTTCCCTCCTTATCAACATCCACCTTTATCACCTCTCCTAACCAATTGCCGAGTGCCTCTCCAAATGCCTTGGTTCTCTTCCCAGGTGGTAAATCTCTGATTTGGACCCAGACATCAATATTGTCAAAAACCATCTCCAATGGCCTGACATTTGCTTCGTATTCCTTGAGGATAAGAGTATTGAAATCATATTTCCACGGGCCATTATTCATGGCGTGCTTCCAATCTCCTTCACTTCCAAACTGCACCCCAAAAATATTTCCTCCTAGATCTCTGAATTCTGCCTCTCTGTGCAAACCCAAAGCTCGTTGCATCGATCTTTCTAGAACTGTTCTATTGAGAGGTCTGACCGTGCAAGCTTTTCCTACTGCTACCCACTGTCGGGGTTTCCTCCTCTCCTCTTCCGGATCATCAAAGAAAATACCTTCCGCCTCCTTGTCTAGGAGCACCATGTTTCCCAATCTAGCAGACAGGCTTGAAGCTGGATCTGGCGTCTTGCACTCTGCTGGGGACTTAGAGGTTCCCCTACTAGCCGATCCCTCCGATCGCTTTGACTCCGGCGTTGCCATCGCCGCCGCAACCGGGGCCTTTCCATCCTTCGCCGCCGCTGCAGTCTTCTGTCCTCCGCTCTCCGCCATCAGCACTTCTGCTAATAGCTGAGCACCACGCCGATCTATGGCCAAGGCTGCGCCATCGCCGCCCTAGTCACCACCGGAATCAAGCCACCCCCGATCGGAAAAACCCTAACCCTAGCACCCGCAGCCAATCGCCTCGCGATCGCCTCGCAAGTCGCCAGAGCGTTTTCCTACATGGTGGACCCTCCGCGTACGTCTTTTTTTCGCACCGACCAGAGATGAGTAGACAACAGCTGCAGCAGGATCGTGATATAGAAGCTCCGCCCCCCTCCGGCGTCCGGGCAGCTCCAATACGACACACAACACCTGCGACCGACCACCTGCACCAGCAGCAAGAACGGAAGGGGGGAACAGGGCCGCTGAATCGAATCCACACAGCAGCGACGCCCAGACAGTCGCATAAGCACCACCCGCGGTGGGCATTTTATGAAGCCTGTTGTGTCTCTATAGGCCATCCTTTCACGAGTTTCTGTACACCAGATGACTCATGAGTAATCCAATGCAGTTGTATCTCATACATTTTTTGACTACGTACTATAGGGCAAGCCCCATAGTTAATTTATTAAAGCATAAAGCAGTATAAACTAATTACAACAAAGGAAAATAAATATTTACAAGATAGGCAACTGACCTATACAAGAAGTTACTCCCTCCTTTCCTAAATATAAGCCCTTTTAGAGATCCAATAGGGACTACATACAGAGCAAATAAGTGAATCTACACTCTAAACTATGTCTATATACATCTGTATGTAATCCGGATTGAAATATCTAAAAGAGATTATATTTAGAAATGGAGGGAGTACAAGCTAAGGTAGAGAGTAAATCCAAGCAAGTAACAAAGGCTTAACAGAGGACTTAATCCTACAAGGCACCAAAGAAATATCAAGAATGAATTTGCATCTCTAGGATGCAAAAGTAGGTCTCTCACTCCTGAAAACCATACCATTCCTAACGATCCATGTTCCTAGCAACCAAGGCCATCTCAAAAAAGAAAGGGTTAATTACTGAAATCCCTCCTGCCTGCAAAAAGACGTTCTATGATGTTAAAACCACCCCCAGTAGATCTGCAAGCAGTCCATACTCTGATGCTGAAACTGCAAGCGAAGAATAGATGATCTCTGGTCTCATGTGTTTGAGTGGGGCATAAGACACTGAAATTTTCATCCTAAGTTGATCTCTAATGTCTGTGTAGCAGCATATCTCTAGTGTTGAGTATCATTTAATAGAAGCCAACCAAAAACCTTGATTTTCATAGTGCATCTACTACTCCAAATCCATGTGCATCGTGTTGGGGAACGTAGCAGAAATTCAAAATTTTCTACGCATCACCAAGATCAATCTATGGAGTAATCTAGCAACGAGGGAAGGAGAGTGCATCTACATACCCTTGTAGATCGCTAAGCGGAAGCGTTCAAGTGAACGGGGTTGATGGAGTCGTACTCATCGTGATCCAAATCACCGATGATCCTAGTGCCAAACGGATGGCACCTCCGTGTTCAACACACGTACAACCCGGTGACGTCTCCTACGCCTTGATCCAGCAAGGGGAGAAGGAGAGGTTGGGGAAGACTCCATCCAGCAGCAGCACGACGGCGTGGTGGTGGTGGAGGAGCGTGGTACTCCAGCAGGGCTTCGCCAAGCACCGCAAGAGACGAGGAGGGAGAGGGGTAGGGCTGCGCCAAGAAGGAGATGTTCTCGTGTTTATGGCAGCCCAAAACCCCCACTATATATAGGGGAAAGGGAGGGGCTGCGCCCCCACCTAGGTTTCCACCCCTAGGGGTGGAGGCCA
>NC_041384.1:38589160-38637586 GCF_002162155.2 Triticum dicoccoides | reverse complement strand
GCACCACTAGGTGGGCCTTAGGCCCATCTGAGCCTAGGGTTTCCCCCCTTTCCCTTCTCTCTTCGCCTTGGGCCCTGGTGGGGGGCGCACCAGCCCACCTGGGGCTGGTCCCCTCTCACACTTGGCCCACGCAATCCTTTGGGGCAGGTAGCCCCACCTGGTGGACCCCCGGGACCCTCCCGGTGGTCCCGGTACGTTACCAATAGCACCCGAAACTTTTTCGGTGACCAAAACAGGACTTCCCATATATAAATCTTTACCTCCGGACCATTCCGGAACTCCTCGTGATGTCCGGGATCTCATCTGGGACTCCAAACAACATTTGGTAACCACGTATATCTATTCCCTATAACCCTAGCATCATCGAACCTTAAGTGTGTAGACCCTACGGGTTCAGGAACCATGCAGACATGACCGAGACACCTCTCCAGCCAATAACCAACAGCGGGATCTGGATACCCATGTTGTCTCCCACATGTTCCACGATGATCTCATCGGATGAACCACGATGTCGAGGATTCAATCAATCCCGTATTCAATTCCCTTTGTCTAGCGGTACGATACTTGCCCGAGATTCGATCGTCGGTATCCCGATACCTTGTTCAATCTCGTTACCGGCAAGTCTCTTTACTTGTTCCGTAACACATCATCCCGTGATCAACTCCTTGATCACATTGTGCACATTATGATGATGTCCTACCGAGTGGGCCCAGAGATACCTCTCCGTTTACACGGAGTGACAAATCCCAGTCTCGATTCATGCCAACCCAACAGAAACTTTCGGAGATACCTGTAGTGTACCTTTATAGCCACCCAGATACATTGTGACGTTTGGCACACCCAAAGCACTCCTACGGTATCCGGGAGTTGCACAATCTCATGGTCTAAGGAAATGACACTTGACATTAGAAAAGCTTTGGCATACGAACTACACGATCTTTGTGCTAGGCTTAGGATTGGGTCTTGTCCATCACATCATTCTCCTAATGATGTGATCCCGTTATCAACGACATCCAATGTCCATGGTCAGGAAACCGTAACCATCTATTGATCAACGAGCTAGTCAACTAGAGGCTTACTAGGGACATGTTGTTGTCTATGTATCCACACATGTATCTGAGTTTCCTATCAATACAATTCTAGCATGGATAATAAACGATTATCATGAACAAGGAAATATAATAATAACCAATTTATTATTGCCTCTAGGGCATATTTCCAACACATCGCTCATCAACTGGAATGTGGTTGTGCATAATCTCACAGAAACTCTTGGCCGAATATGCACCCATCTTATCTGGCCAAGACCAAATGTCAGGAATGGAACACTAGTAGAAAAAGGGTCAAATGTGAAGCACATTAGTGCCGGTTTGAATTTGAGCCGGCACTAATGTGTCCATTAGTGTCGGTTCCAATGGCTAGGCGGGCGGACATCATTAGTACCGGTTCATGGTGAACCTTTAGCACTGGTTCGTGCCACAAACCGGTACTAAAGTGAGTGATGGCAGGATGTTGTCAGTCCGGGCCCCCTCCAGCACCTTTAGTACCGGGTCGTATCACGAACCGGTACTAAAGTTCGTCCTACATAGACCCTTCGTCCACCCGAGCTCGCTCTGTTCTTCCCCTTTCCCCTCTCCTCTCTATTCTTTTCCCTCTTCCTCTCAAGCTCATCACACATTTTGCCGAAAATTTGTCAAGATTTGAAGGCCCCCATCCATTCAAATGATCACAAAGGTTAGCAACTTTGTCTTTTCATCTCTCATTGCTAGATTAGCTCATGCAATGCTTTATATAGTGATTGATTTTTGAGTTTAGTAATTTGGGAGGAATTATATATATGTGCTAGTATTTGATTTATATGCAATTTGAGGTCAAAAATAAAACTTAGTTTGCATATGTAGGTGTGGTTTACTTAGTGCCTTCTCAATCTCCATCGTAACCACCGTTGATCGTCCGCAACGTCCCGTCGCCGGCACCACCTTGTGGTGAGCCTCTTGTTCATGAAGTTTTATATAAAAAATTGATGGTTGTGTGATTTGGATATATAGTTACTCGTATAATTATCTTACCCATACGTTTTTTGTTATATATAGTGCCATGGTTTTGATATCCGTCCTCGTCGGCCCTCATTCGGGTTATGATTCGGATGTGGTATATTCTCTTTTAAAACTATTCATTGCATTTCGTGTTTATGACAAATTATGCACATCAAGTTGACATAGATATTTGTATGTAGGAGGTAGTTGAACCGGAAATTCCAACCGACCCTATTGTCGAGAGGTTAAATTTAGTTGAAAGAGAAAACGAGGATTTGAAGGAAAAATTGAAAAGAATTGAGGGGGAGAAGATGGAATTGGAGTTGCATGTTGCCGATGTCGTCGATGATCACAAGATTAAGATGGAGAAATGCGCTTGAAGATTAGAAAGATTAGAAAATATGCCATTCATAGTGAGGCTTGGTATCATTATGCTGTTGGATCAATTGTTACCTTAGTTGCGATCTTGATCGCATTTGTTGTTGCATTTAAATTCTTTAGCTAGAGAGTTATTTGTTTGTTGCATTTAACTGTTGTATGATCTTTATGTATTTTATTAATTTGGTGTTTTCGGTGCTGTGTATTGAAGATGAGCCGGCAATGGATGTACGATGACCGATGCTCTCCCGAGTTCATTAATGGCGTGCGTACTTTTCTGCTTGCGGCTGAGGCAAACAAGCAGGCGGATGGTTTTATGCCTTGTCCATGTGCTGGCTGTAAGAATGGTCACAATTACTCTACGTCAAGAACCATTCACGTCCACCTGTTTGAGTCCGGTTTCATGCCCCACTATAATGTTTGGACCAAGCATGGAGAAAGAGGTGTTATGATGGAAGACAATGAAGAAGAAGAGGACGACGACAACTATCCTGGCCATGGGTTCCTTGAATACGATGATACACAGGGAAGAAGCTGAGCCGGTAATGCGGGAAGAAGCTGAGCCGGCAATGCGGGAAGAAGCTGAAGAAGAGGCATCGGATGAGCCCGTTGATGATCTAGGTCGGGCCATTGCCGATGCAAAGAGAAACTGCGCAAGTGATTTGGAGAAGAAGAAGTTGCAGCGCATGTTAGAGGATCACAAAAAATTGTTGTACCCGAATTGCGTAGGTGACAAGAAAAAGCTAGGCACCACACTGGAATTGCTACAATAGAAGGCAGAGAATGGTGTATCTGACAACGGATTTGGAAAGTTTCTGGTAATGATGAAGAATATGCTTCCAAAGGACAACAAATTGCCCGAGAGTACGTACGAAGCAAAGAAGGTTGTCTGCCCTCTAGGGTTAGAGGTGCAGAAGATACATGCATACCCTAATGATTGCATCCTCTACCGCGGCGAGGATTTGAACGTTTGCCCGGTATGCGGTACATTGCGCTATAAGATCAGCCGCGATGACCCTAGTGATGTCGAGGGCGAGCGCCCCAGGAAGAAGATTCCTGCCAAGATGATGTGGTACTCCTATAATACCACGGTTGAAATGTTTGTTCCAAAACAAAGAGCATGCCAAGGAGATGTGATGGCACAGAGAAGACCGTAAGAAAAATGGAAAGTTGAGAGTACCCACTGACGGGTCGCAGTGGAGAAAAATCGAAAGAAAGTATGTGAAGGAGTTTGCAGATGACGCAAGGAACGTATGGTTTGGTCTAAGCGCAGATGGCATTAAACCTTTTAGGGAGCAGAGCAGCAACCATAACACCTGGCCTGTGACTCTATGTTTGTATAAACTTCCTCCTTGGTTGTGCATGAAGCGGAAGTTCATTATGATGCCAGTGCTCATCCAAGGCCCTAAGCAACCCGACAACGACATTGATAAGGCCATTAGTTGAAGAACTCTTACAACTGTGGAATGGAACAGGTGTACGTGCGTGGGATGAGCACATGGGGGAAGAATTTGACCTAAAGGCATTGCTGTTCGTGACCATCAATGATTGGCCTGCTCTCAGTAACCTTTCAGGACAGACAAACAAGGGATACCGCACATGCACGCACTGTTTGGACGATACCGACAGTATAATTTGGCTAACTGTAAGAAGAATGTTTACCTGGGACATCGTCGATTTCTTCCGAGCAGGCATCCCGTAAGAAAGAAAGGCAAGCATTTCAAAGGTGAGGCGGATCACCGGACGAAGCCTCGCCACCGTACTGGTGCTGATGTACATGATATGGTCAAGGATTTGAAGGTGGTCTTTGGAAAGGGTCCTGGTGGACAACCTGTTCTGAATGACGCTGACGGACGCGCATCCATGGGGAAGAAGAAATCTATATTTTGGGACCTGCCCTATTGGAAAGACCTAGAGGTCCGCTCCGCGATCGACGTGATGCACATGACGAATAATCTTTGTGTGACCCTTCTTGGCTTCTTGGGCGTGTATGGGAAGACAAAAGATACACCTGAGGCACGGGAGGACCAGCAATGTATGCACGGAAAAGATGGCATACATCAGGGTCATGCAAGCTACGCTCTTACCAAAGAAGAGAAGGAAATCTTCTTTGAATGCCTGCTCAGTATTAAGGTACCGTCTGGCTTCTCGTCGAATATAAAGGGAATAATAAACATGGCAGAGAAAAAGTTCCAGAACCTAAAGTCTCATGACTGCCATGTGATTATGACGCAACTGCTTCTGGTTGCATTGAGGGGGCTTCTACCGGAAAACGTTCGATTAGCCATTGTGAAGCTATGTGCATTCCTCAATGCAATCTCTCAGAAGGTAATCGATCCAGAAATCATACCAAGGTTAGAGAATGATTTGGTGCAATGTCTTGTCAGTTTTGAGTTGGTGTGCCCACCATCCTTCTTCAACATCATGAGACACATCCTAGTTCACCTATGCGAAGAGATTAACGTTTTGGGTCCTGTATTTCTACACAATATGTTCCCCCTTGAGAGGTTCATGGGAATCTTAAATAAATATGTTCATAACCGTGCTAGGCCAGAAGGAAGCATCTCCAAGGGCCATGAAAATGAGGAGGTCATTGAGTTTTGTATTGACTTTATTCCTGACCTTAAGCCGATTGGTGTTCCTGAATTGTGACATAAGGGCAGACTGGATGGAAAAGGCACGCTAGGAGGGGAACAAATAATATGTATGGACGGACATTCTCTCACTGAAGCACACTACACAGTTCTACAGAATTCCACCTTGGTGGCTCCATATATGGATGAACACAAGAATTTGCTACGCTCCAAACACCCGGAGCGGTCTGATGACTGGATTACACGTGAACAAACCAGAAGTTTCGCCAGCTGGTTGCAGACACGTACCATGCATGACGCCTCTATTGAAGATGACATGTACTTGCTGTCCCAGTTACCATCTTCGAATATAATGACTTTCAAAGGGTACGAGATAAATGGTAATACATTTTACACGATCGCCCAAGATAAGAAGAGCACCAACCAAAACAGTGGTGTCCGCTTTGATGCAGAAAACAAGACGGGAAAGGAAACATATTATGGTTATATACAGGACATATGGGAACTTGACTATCGACGTGGTTTGAAGGTCCCTTTGTTTCAGTGCAAATGGGTCAATATGACACGAGGCAGGGTAACGGAAGCCCCGCAGTACGGAATGACAATAGTGGATCTCAACAATCTTGCGTATGCAGACGAACAATTCGTCCTAGCCAATGATGTGGCACAGGTTTTCTATGTGAAGGACATGTCTACCAAGCCGAGAAAAAGAAAAGATAAGGAAGCGAATGTTGGGTAACGTAGTAATTTCAAAAAATTTCCTACGCACACGCAAGATCATGGTGATGCATAGCAACGAGAGGGGAGAGTGTTGTCTACGTACCCTCGTAGACCGGAAGCGGAAGCGTTAGCACAACGCGGTTGATGTAGTCGTACGTCTTCACGGCCCGACCGATCAAGCACCGAAACTACGACACCTCCGAGTTCTAGCACACGTTCAGCTCGATGACGATCCCCGGACTCCGATCCAGCAAAGTGTCGGGGAAGAGTTCCGTCAGCACGACGACGTGGTGACGATCTTGATGTTCTACCGTCGCAGGGATTCGCCTAACCACAACTACAATATTATCGAGGATTATGGTGGAGGGGGGCACCGCACACGGCTAAGAGAACGATCACGAAGATCAACTTGTGTGTCTAGAGGTGCCCCCTGCCCCTGTATATAAAGGAGCAAGGGGGAGAGGCCGGCCGGCCTTTGGGGCGCGCCAAGGAGGGGGGAGTCCTCCTCCTAGTAGGAGTAGGACTCCCCTTTCCTAGTCCAACTAGGAAGAGAGAAGGGGGAAGGAAAGAGAGGGAGGGGGAGAGGGAAAGAGGGGCTGCGCCCCCCTTCCCTAGTCCAATTCGGACTCCCCATGGTAGGGGGCGCGCCACCTCCTGGGCTGCTGCCCTCTATCTCCCCTCAGGCCCACTAAGGCCCAATACTTCCCCGGGGGGTTCCGGTAACCCTTCCGGCACTCCGGTTTTCTCCGAAATCACCCGAAACACTTCTGGTGTCCGAATATAGCCGTCCCATATATCGATCTTTATGTCTCGACCATTTCGAGAATCCTCGTCATGTCTGTGATCATATCCGGGACTCCGAACAACCTTCGGTATATCAAAATATATAAACTCATAATGAAACTGTCATCGTAACGTTAAGCGTGCGGACCCTACGGGTTCGAGAATAATGTAGACATGACCGAGACACGTCTCCGGTCAATAACCAATAGCGGAACCTGGATGCTCATATTGGCTCCTACATATTCTATGAAGATCTTTTATCGGTCAGACCGCATAACAACATACGTTGTTCCCTTTGTCATCGGTATGTTACTTGCCCGAGATTTGATCGTTGGTATCTCAATACCTAGTTCAATCTCGTTACCGGTAAGTCTCTTTTCTCGTTCCGTAATACATCATCCCGTAGCTAACTTATTACTTGCAATGCTTGCAAGGCTTATGTGATGTGCATTACCAAGAGGGCCCAGTGATACCTCTCCGACAATCGGAGTGACAAATCCTAATCTCGAAATACGCCAACCCAACAAGTACCTTCGGAGACACCTGTAGAGCACCTTTATAATCACCCAGTTATGTTGTGACGTTTGGTAGCACACAAAGTGTTCCTCCGGTAAACGGGAGTTGCATAATATCATAGTCATAGGAACATGTATAAGTCATGAAGAAAGCAATAGCAACAAACTAAACGATCAAGTGCTAAGCTAACGAAATGGGTCAAGTCAATCACATCATTCTCCTAATGATGTGATCCCGTTAATCAAATGACAACTCATGTCTATGACTAGGAAACTTAACCATCTTCGATCAACGAGCTAGTCAAGTAGAGGCATACTAGTGACACTATGTTTGTCTATGTATTCACACATGTATTATGTTACCGGTTAATACAATTCTAGCATGAATAATAAACATTTATCATGATATAAGGAAATAAATAATAACTTTATTATTGCCTCTAGGGCATATTTCCTTCAGTCTCCCACTTGCACTAGAGTCAATAATCTAGATTATACAATAATGATTCTAGCACCCATGGAGCCTTGGTGCTGATCATGTTTTGCTCGTGGAAGAGGCTTAGTCAGCGGGTCTGCAACATTCAGATCCGTATGTATCTTGCAAATTTTATGTCTCCCACTTGGACTAAATCCCAAATGGAATTGGAGCGTCTCTTGATGTGCTTGGTTCTCTTGTGAAATCCGGATTCCTTTGCCAAGGAAATTGCACCAGTATTGTCAAAAAAGATTTTCATTGGACCCGATGCACTAGGTATGACACCTAGATCGGATATGAACTCCTTCATCCAGACTCCTTCATTTGCTGCTTCCGAAGCAGCTATGTACTCTGCTTCACATGTAGATCCGGCCACGACGCTTTGTTTTGAACTGCACCAACTGACATCTCCTCCGTTTAGTAAAAATACCTATCCGGTTTGCGATTTAGAATCGTCCGGATCAGTGTCAAAGCTTGCATCAACGTAACCACTTATGATGAGCTCTTTGTCACCTCCATATACGAGAAACATATCCTTAGTCCTTTTCAGGTATTTCAGGATGTTCTTGACCGCTGTCCAGTGATCCACTCCTGGATTAATTTGGTACCTCCCTGCTAGACTTATAGCAAGGCACACATCAGGTCTGCTACACAGCATTGCATACATGATAGAGCCTATGGCTGAAGCATAGGGTGATGGGGAACGTAGTAATTTCAAAATTTTCCTACGCACACGCAAGATCATGGTGATGCATAGCAACGAGAGGGGAGAGTGTTATCTACGTACCCGCGTAGACCGAAGCGGAAGCGTTGACGCAACGTAGAGGAAGTAGTCGTACGTCTTCCCGGTCCAACCGATCCAAGCACCGTTACTCCGGCACCTCCGAGTTCTTGACACACGTACAGCTCGATGACGCACCCCGGGCTCCGATCCAGCAAAGCTTCGGGGAGGAGTTTCATCAGCACGACGGCGTGGTGACGATCTTGATGTTTAACCGTCGCAGGGCTTCGCCTAAGCACTGCTACAATATGATCGAGGTGTAATATCGTGGAGGGGGGCACCGCAGACGGCTAAGGAACGATCACGAAGATCAACCTGTGTGTCCTAGGGTGCCCCCTGCCCCCGTATATAAAGGAGCCAAGGGGGGGTGCGGCCGGCCCTAGTAGGAGGCGCGCAGGAGGAGTCCTACTCCTACCGGGAGTAGGACTCCCCTCCATTTCCTTGTCCAAGTAGGAGAGGGGGAAGGAAGGGAGAGAGGAGAGGAAGGAAAGGGGGGGCGCCGCCCCTCCCTCCTTGTCCAATTCGGACTAGGGGGAGAGGGGGTGCGCGGCCTGCCCTGGCTGCCTTTCCTCTTCTCCACTTTAGGGCCATGAGGCCCATTAACCCCCCGGGGGGTTCCGGTAACCCCCCGGTTCTCCGGTTTTATCCGAAACTTCCCCGGAACACTTCCGGTGTCCAAATATAGCCGTCCAATATATCAATCTTTATGTCTCGACCATTTTGAGACTCCTCGTCATGTCCGTGATCACATCCGGGACTCCGAACAACCTTCGGTACATCAAAATACATAAACTCATAATGAAACTGTCATCGTAACTTTAAGCGTGCGGACCCTATGGTTCGAGAACAATGTAGACATGACCGAGACACGTCTCCGGTCAATAACCAATAGCGGGACCTGGATGCCCATATTGGCTCCTATATATTCTACGAAGATCTTTATCGGTCAGACCGCATAACAACATACGTTGTTCCCTTTGTCATCGGTATGTTACTTGCCCGAGATTCGATCGTCGGTATCCAATACCTAGTTCAATCTCGTTACCGGCAAGTCTCTTTACTCGTTCCGTAATACATCATCCCGCAACTAACTCATTAGTTGCAATGCTTGCAAGGCTTAAGTGATGTGCATTACCGAGAGGGCCCAGAGATACCTCTCCGACAATCGGAGTGACAAATCCTAATCTCGAAATACACCAACCCAACATGTACCTTTGGAGACACCTGTAGAGCTCCTTTATAATCACCCAGTTACGTTGTGACGTTTGGTAGCACACAAAGTGTTCCTCTGGCAAACGGGAGTTGCATAATCTCATAGTCATAGGAACATGTATAAGTCATGAAGAAAGCAATAGCAACATACTAAACGATCGGGTGCTAAGCTAATGGAATGGGTCATGTCAATCAGATCATTCATCTAATGATGTGATCCCGTTAATCAAATAACAACTCTTTGTCCATGGTTAGGAAACATAACCATCTTTGATTAACGAGCTAGTCAAGTAGAGGCATACTAGTGACACTCTGTTTGTCTATGTATTCACACATGTATTATGTTTCCGGTTAATACAATTCTAGCATGAATAATAAACATTTATCATGAAATAAGGAAATAAATAATAACTTTATTATTGCCTCTAGGGCATATTTCCTTCAGTCTCCCACTTGCACTAGAGTCAATAATCTAGTTCACATCGCTATGTGATTAACACCAATAGTTCACATCTTTATGTGATTGGTTCACATCTCCATGTGACTAACACCCAAAGGGTTTACTAGATTCAATAATCTAGTTCACATTGCTATGTGATTAACACCCAAAGAGTGATCATGTTTTGCTTGTGAGAGAAATTTAGTCAACGGGCCTGCCAAATTCAGATCTGTATGTATTTTGCAAAATTCTATGTCTACAATGCTCTGCACGGAGCTACTCTAGCTAATTGCTCCCACTTTCAATATGTATCCATATTGAGACTTAGAATCATCTGGATCAGTGTAAAAAACTTGCATCGACGTAACCCTTTACGACGAACCTTTTTGTCACGTCCATAATCGAGAAACATATCCTTATTTCACTAAGGATAATTCTGACCGCTGTCCAGTGATCTACTCCTAGATCACTATTGTACTCCCTTGACAAATCAGTGCAGGGTATACAATAGATCTGGTATACAACATGACATACTTTATAGAACCTATGGCCAAGGCATAGGGAATGACTTTCATTCTCTTTCTATCTTCTGCCGTGGTCGGGCTTTGAGTCTTACTCAACTTCACACCTTGTAATACAGGCAAGGACTCTTTCTTTGACTGATCCATTTTGAACTACTTCAAAATCTTGTCAAGGTATGTACTCATTGAAAAAACTTATCAGGCGTCTTGATCTATCTCTATAGATCTTGAAGCTCAATATGTAAGCAGCTTCACTGAAGTCTTTCTTTGAAAAACTCCTTTCAAACACTCCTTTATGCTTTACAGAATAATTCTACATTATTTCCGATCAACAATATGTCATTCACATATACTTATCAGAAATGCTGTATTGCTCCCACTCACTTTCTTGTAAATACAGGCTTCACCGCAAGTCTGTATAAAACTATATGCTTTGATCAACTCATCAAAGCGTATATTCCAACCCCGAGATGCTTGCACTAGTCCACAGATGGATCGCTGGAGTTTGCACATTTTGTTAGCACCTTTTGGATTGACAAAAACTTCTGGTTGCATCATATACAACTCTTCTTTAATAAATCCATTAAGGAATGCAGTTTTGTTTATCCATTTGCCAGATTTCATAAAATGCGGCAATTACTAACATGATTCGGACAGACTTAAGCATAGATACGAGTGAGAAACTCTCATTGTAGTCAACACCTTGAACTTGTCGAAAACCTTTTGCGACAATTCTAGCTTTGTGGATAGTAACACTACTATCAGCGTCCGTCTTCCTCTTGAAGATCCATTTATTCTCAATTGCTTGCCGATCATCGGGCAAGCAACCAAAGTCCATACTTTGTTCTCATACATGGATCATATCTCAGATTTCATGGCCTCAAGCCATTTATCGGAATCTGGGCTCATCATCGCTTCCTCATAGTTCGTAGGTTCGTCATGGTCAAGTAACATGACCTCCAAAATAGGATTACCGTACCACTCTGGTGTGGATCTCACTCTGGTTGACCTACGAGGTTTGGTAGTAACTTGATCCGAAGTTACATGATCATCATCATTATCTTCCTCACTAATTGGTGCAGGAGTCACAGGAACAGATTTCTGTGATGAACTACTTTCCAATTATGGAGCAGGAACAGTTACCTCATCAAGTTCTACTTTCCTCCCACTCACTTCTTTCGAGAGAAACTCCTTCTCCAGAAAGTTTCTGATTTTAGCAACAAAATTCTTGCCTTCGGATCTGTGATAGAAGGTGGACCCAACAGTAACTTTTTGGGTATCCTATGAAGACACACTTTTCCGATTTGGGTTTGAGCTTATCAGGATGAAACTTTTTCACATAAGCATTGTAACCCCAAACTTTGAGAAACAACAACTTTGGTTTCTTGCCAAACCACAGTTCATACGGTGTCGTCTCAACAGATTTAGATGGTGCCCTTTTAACGTGAATGCAGCTATCTCCAATGCATAACCCCAAAACGATAGTGGTAGATCGGTAAGAGACATCATAGATTGCACTATATCCAATAAAGTACGGTTATGACGTTCAGACACACCATTATGCTGTGGTGTTCCATGTGGCATGAGTTTGTGAAACTATTCCACATTGTTTTAACTGAAGACCAAACTCGTAACTCAAATATTTGTCTCCGCGATCAGATCGTAGAAACTTTATTTTCTTGTCACGATGATTTTCCACTTCACTCTGAAATTCTTTGAACTTTTCAAATGTTTCAGACTTATGTTTCATCAAGTAGATATACCCATGTCTGCTCAAATCATCTGTGAAGTTCAGAAAATAACGATACTTGCCGTGAGCCTTAACACTCATCGGACCGCATACATCAATATGTATTATTTCCAATAAGTCAGTTGCTCGCTCCGGAGAATGGAGTCTTAGTCATCTTGCCCATGAGGCATGGTTCGCAAGCATCAAGTGATTCATAATCAAGTGATTCCAAAATCCCATCAACATGGAGTTTCTTCATGCGCTTTACACCAATATGACCTAAACGGCAGTGCCACAAATAAGTTGCACTATCATTATTAACTTTGCATCTTTTGGTTTCAATATTATGATTATGTGTATCACTACGATCGAGATCCAACAAACTATTTTCATTGGGTGTGTAACCATATAAGGTTTTATTCATGTAAACAGAACAACAATTTATTCTCTTACTTAAATGAATAACCGTATTACAATAAACATGATCAATTCATATTCATGCTCACCGCAAACACCAAATAACACTTATTCAGGTTCAACACTAATCCCGAAAGTATAGGGAGTGTGCGATGATGATCATATCAATCTTGGAACCACTTCCAACACATTGTCACTTCACCCTTAACTAGTCTTTATTCTGCAACTCCCGTTTTGAGTTACTAATCTTAGCAACTGAACTAGTATCAAATACTGAGGGGTTGCTATAAACACTAGTAAAGTACACACCAATAACATGTATATCAAATATACTTATGTTCACTTTGCCATCCTTCTTATCTGCCAATCACTTGGGGTAGTTCCGCTTCCAGTGACCAGTCCCTTTGCAGTAGAAGCACTTAGTCTCAGGCTTAGGATCAGACTTGGGCTTCTTCACTTGAGCAGCAACTTTCTTGCTGTTCTTTTTGAAGTTCCCCTTCTTTCCTCTGCCCTTTTCTTGAAACTAGTGGTCTTGTCTACCATCAACACTTGATGTTTTTCTCGATTTCTACCTTCATCAATTTCCGCATTACGAAGAGCTTAGGAATTGTTTCCGTTATCCTTTGCATATCATAGTTCATCACGAAGTTCTACTAACTTGGTGGTGGTGACTAGAGAATTCTGTCAATCACTATCTTATCTGGAAGATTAACTCCCACTTGATTCAAGCGATTGTAGTACTCAGACAATCTGGGCACATGCTCACTAGTTGAGCGATTCTCCTCCATCTTTTAGCTATAGGACTTGTTGGAGACTTCATATCTCTCAACTCGGGTATTTGCTTGAAATATTAACTTCAACTCCTGGAACATCTCATATGGTCCATGACGTTCAAAACGTCTTTGAAGTCCCAATTCTAAGCCGTTAAGCATGGTGCACTAAACTATCAAGTAGTCATCATATTGAGCTAGCCAAACGTTCATAACGTCTGCATCTGCTCCTGCAATAGGTCTGTCACCTAGCGGTGCATCAAGGACATAATTCTTCTGTGCAGCAATGAGGATAAACCTCAGATCACAGATCCAATCCGCATCATTGCTACTAACATCTTTCAACACAATTTTCTCTAGGAACATATCAAAATAAACATATGAAAGCAACAACGCGAGCTATTGATTTACAACATAGATATGCTAATACTACCAGGACTAAGTTCATGATAAATTAAAGTTCAATTAATCATATTACTTAAGAACTCCCACTTAGATAGACATCCCTCTAATCCTCTAAGTGATTACGTGATCCAAATCAACTAAACCATGTCCGATCATCACGTGAGATGGAGTAGTTTCATTGGTGAACATCATTATGTTGATCATATCTACTATATGATTCACGCTCGAACTTTCGGTCTCCGTGTTCCGAGGCCATATCTGCATATGCTAGGCTCGTCAAGTTTAACCTGAGTATTCTGCGTGTGCAAAAACTGGCTTGCACCCGTTGTAGATGGACGTAGAGCTTATCACACCCGATCATCACGTGGTGTCTGGGCACGACGAACTTTGGCAACGGTGCATACTCAGGGAGAACACTTCTTGATAATTTAGTGAGAGATCATCTTATAATGCTACCGTCAATCAAAGCAAGATAAGATGCATAAAAGATAAACATCACATGCAATCAATATAAGTGATATGATATGGCCATCATCATCTTGTGCTTGTGATCTCCATCTCCGAAGCACCGTCCTGATCACCATCGTCACCGGCGTGACACCTTGATCTCCATCGTAGCATCGTTGTCGTCTCGCCGATCTTATGCTTCTACGACTACCGCTACCGCTTAGTGATAAAGTAAAGCATTACAGGGCGATTGCATTGCATACAATAAAGCGACAACCATATGGCTCCTGCCAGTTGCCGATAACTCAGATACAAAACATGATCATCTCATACAATAAAATTTAGCATCATGTCTTGACCATATCACATCACAACATGCCCTGCAAAAACAAGTTAGACGTCCTCTACTTTGTTTGTTGCAAGTTTTACGTGGCTGCTACGGGCTTAAGCAAGAACCGATCTTACCTACGCATCAAAACCACAACGATAGTTTGTCAAGTTGATGCCGTTTTAACCTTCGCAAGGAACGGCCGTAGCCACACTCGGTTCAACTAAAGTTGGAGAAACTGTCACCCGCAAGCCACCTATGTGCAAAGCACGTCGGGAGAACCGGTCTCGCGTAAGCGTACGCGTAATGTCGGTCCGGGCCACTTCATCCAACAATACCGCCGAACCAAAGTATGACATGCTGGTAGGCAGTATGACTTATATCGCCCACAACTCACTTGTGTTCTACTCGTGCATACAACATCAAACCATAAAACCTAGGCTCGGATGCCACTGATGGGGAACGTAGTAATTTCAAAATTTTCCTATGCACATGCAAGATCATGATGATGCATAGCAACGGGAGGGGAGAGTGTTGTCTACGTACCCTCGTAGACCGAAGCGGAAGCGTTGACGCAACATAGAGGAAGTAGTCGTACGTCTTCCCGGTCCAACCGATCCAAGCACCGTTACTCCGGCACCTCCGAGTTCTTGACACATGTACAGCTCGATGATGCACCCCGGGCTCCGATCCAGCAAAGCTTCGGGGAGGAGTTTCGTCAGCATGATGGCGTGGTGACGATCTTGATGTTTAACCATCGCAGGGCTTCGCCTAAGCACTGCTACAATATGATCGAGGTGTAATATTGTGGAGGGGGGCACCGCAGACGGCTAAGGAACGATCACGAAGAACAACTTGTGTGTCCTAGGGTGCCCCCCTGCCCTCGTATATAAAGGAGCCAAGGGGGGGTGCGGCCGGCCCTAGTAGGAGGCGCGCAGGAGGAGTCCTACTCCTACCTTTCCTTGTCCAAGTAGGAGAGGGGGAAGGAAGGGAGAGAGGAGAGGAAGGAAAGGGGGGCGCCGCCCCTCCCTCCTTGTCCAATTCGGACTAAGGGGAGAGGGGGCGCGCAGCCTGCCGTGGCTGCCTTTCCTCTTTAGGCCCATGAGGCCCATTAACCCCCCGGGGGGTTCCGGTAACCCCCCGGTTCTCCGGTTTTATCTGAAACTTCCCCGGAACACTTCTGGTGTGCGAATATAGTCGTCCAATATATCAATCTTTATGTCTCGACCATTTCGACACTCCTCGTCATGTCTGTGATCACATCCGGGACTCCGAACAACCTTCGGTACATCAAAATACATAAACTCATAATGAAACTGTCATCGTAACTTTAAGCGTGCGGACCCTACGGTTCGAGAACAATGTAGACATGACCGAGACACGTCTCCGGTCAATAACCAATAGCGGGACCTGGATGCCCATATTGGCTCCTACATATTCTACGAAGATCTTTATCGGTCAGACCGCATAACAACATACGTTGTTCCCTTTGTCATCGGTATGTTACTTGCCCGAGATTCGATCGTCGGTATCCAATACCTAGTTCAATCTCGTTACCGGCAAGTCTCTTTACTCGTTCCGTAATACATCATCCCGCAACTAACTCATTAGTTGCAATGCTTGTAAGGCTTAAGTGATGTGCATTACCGAGAGGGCCCAGAGATACCTCTCCGACAATCGGAGTGACAAATCCTAATCTCGAAATACGCCAACCCAACATGTACCTTTGGAGACACCTGTGGAGCTCCTTTATAATCACCCAGTTACGTTGTGACGTTTGGTAGCACACAAAGTGTTCCTCCGGCAAACGTGAGTTGCATAATCTCATAGTCATAGGAACATGTATAAGCCATGAAGAAAGCAATAGCAACATACTAAACGATCGGGTGCTAAGCTAATGGAATGGGTCATGTCAATCAGATCATTCATCTAATGATGTGATCCCGTTAATCAAATAACAACTCTTTGTCCATGGTTAGGAAACATAACCATCTTTGATTAACGAGCTAGTCAAGTAGAGGCATACTAGTGACACTCTGTTTGTCTATGTATTCACACATGTATTATGTTTCCGGTTAATACAATTCTAGCATGAATAATAAACATTTATCATGAAATAAGGAAATACATAATAACTTTATTATTGCCTCTAGGGCATATTTCCTTCATATGGAACATCTTTCATTTTCTCTCTATCTTTTGCGGTGGTCGGACATTGAGTCTTACTCAACTTCACACCTTGTAACACAGGCAAGAACCCTTTCTTTGCTTGATCCATTTTGAACTTCTTCAAAACTTTGTCAAGGTATGTGCTTTGTGAAAGTCCAATTAAGCGTCTTGATCTATCTCTATAGATCTTAATGCCCAATATGTAAGCAGCTTCACCGAGGTCTTTCATTGAAAAACTCTTATTCAAGTATCCCTTTATGCTATCGAGAAATTCTATATTATTTCCAATCAATAATATGTCATCCACATATAATATCAGAAATGCTACAGAGCTCCCACTCACTTTCTTGTAAATACAGACTTCTCCAAAAGTCTGTATAAAACCAAATGCTTTGATCACACTATCAAAGTGTTTATTCCAACTCCGAGAGGCTTGCACCAGTCCATAAATGGATCGCTGGAGCTTGCACACTATGTTAGCTCCCTTTGGATCGAAAAAACCTTCTCGTTGCATCATATACAACTCTTCTTCCAGAAATCCATTCAGGAATGCAGTTTTGACATCCATTTGCCAAATTTCATAATCATAAAATGCGGCAATTGCTAACATGATTTGGACAGACTTAAGCATCGCTACGGGTGAGAAGGTCTCATCGTAGTCAATCCCTTGAACTTGTCAAAAACCTTTTGCAACAAGTCAAGCTTTATAGACAGTAACATTACCGTCAGCGTCAGTCTTCTTCTTGAAGATCCATTTATTCTCAATTGCTTGCCGATCAACGGGAAAGTCAACCAAAGTCCACACTTTGTTCTCATACATGGATCCCATCTCAGATTTCATGGCTTCTAGCCATTTTGCGGAATCTGGGCTCACCATCGCTTCTTCATAGTTCGTAGGTTCATCATGATCTAGTAGCATGACTTTCAGAACAGGATTACTGTACCACTCTGGTGCGGATCTTACTCTGGTTGATCTACGAGGTTCGGTAGTAACTTGATCTGAAGTTTCATGATCATTATCATTAGCTTCCTGACTAATTGGTGTAAGTGTCACAGAAACCGATTTCTGTGATGTACTACTTTCCAATAAGGGAGCAGGTATAGTTACCTCATCAAATTCTACTTTTCTCCCACTCACTTCTTTCGAGAGAAACTCCTTCTCTAGAAAAACTCTGAATTTAGCAACAAAAGTCTTGCCTTCGGATCTGTGATAGAAGGTGTACCCAACAGTCTCCTTTGGGTATCCTATGAAGACACGTTTCTCCGATTTGGCTTCGAGCTTATCAGGTTAAAGCTTTTTCACATAAGCATCGCAGCCCCAAACTTTTAGAAATGACAACTTTGGTTTCTTGCCAAACCACAGTTCATAAGGCGTCGTCTCAACGGATTTCGATGGTGTCCTATTTAACGTGAATGCAGCCGTCTCTAAAGCATAGCCCCAAAACGATAACGTTAAATCAGCAAGAGACATCATAGATCGCACCGTATCTAATAAAGTACGATTACGACGTTCAGACACACCATTACACTGTGGTGTTCCGGGTGGCGTGAGTTGCGAAACTATTCCGCATTGTTTCAAATGTAGACCAAACTCGTAACTCAAATATTCTCCTCCACGATCAGATTGTAGAAACTTTATTTTCTTGTTACGATGATTTTCAACTTCACTCTGAAATTCTTTAAACTTTTCAAATGTTTCAGACTTATGTTTCATTAAGTAGATATACCCATATCTGCTTAAATCATCTGTGAAGGTGAGAAAATAACGATATCCGCCACGAGCCTCAACATTCATTGGACCACATACATCTGTATGTATGATTTCCAACAAATCCGTTGCTCTCACCATAGTACCGGAGAACGGCGTTTTAGTCATCTTACCCATGAGGCACGGTTCGCAAGTACCAAGTGATTCATAATCAAGTGGTTCCAAAAGTCCATCAGTATGGAGTTTCTTCATGCGCTTTACACTGATATGACCTAAACGGTTGTGCCACAAATAAGTTGCACTATCATTATCAACTCTGCATCTTTTGATTTCAACATTATGAATATGTGTATCACTACTATCGAGATTCATCAAAAATAGACCACTCTTCAAGGGTGCATGACTATAAAAGATATTACTCATATAAATAGAACAACCATTATTCTCTAATTTAAATGAATAACCGTCTCACATTAAACAAGATCCAGATATAATGTTCATGCTCAACGCTGGCACCAAATAACAATTATTTAGGTCTAATACCAATCCTGAAGGTAGATGTAGAGGTAGCGTGCCGACCGCGATCACATCGACTTTGGAACCATTTCCCACGCGCATCATCACCTCGTCCTTAGCCAATCTTCGCTTGATCCGTAGCCCCTGTTTCGAGTTGAAAATGTTAGCAACAGAACCAATATCAAATACCCAGGTGCTACTGCGAGCATTAGTAAGGTACACATCAATAACATGTATATCACATATACCTTTGTTCACTTTGCCATCCTTCTTATCCGTCAAATACTTGGGGCAGTTCCGCTTCCAGTGACCAGTCTGCTTGCAGTAGAAGCACTCAGTTTCAGGCTTAGGTCCAGACTTGGGTTTCTTCTCCCGAGCAGCAACTTGTTTGCTCTTCTTCTTGAAGTTCCCTTTCTTCTTCCCTTTGCCCTTTTTCTTGAAACTGGTGGTCTTATTGACCATCAACACTTGATGCTCCTTCTTGATTTCTACCTCCGCGGCTTTTAGCATTGCGAAGAGCTCAGGAATAGTCTTATTCATCCCTTGCATATTATAGTTCATCACGAAGCTTTTGTAGCTTGGTGGCAGTGATTGAAGAACTCTGTCAATGACACTATCAATAGGAAGATTAACCCCCAGTTGAGTCAAGTGATTATGATACCCAGACATTTTGAGTATATGTTCACTGATAGAACTATTCTCCTCCATCTTGTAGCTATAGAACTTATTGGAGACTTCATCTCTCAATCCGGGCATTTGCTTGAAATATTAACTTCAACTCTTGGAACATCTCATATGCTCCATGACGTTCAAAACATCGTTGAAGACCCGGTTCTAAGCCGTAAAGCATGGCACACTAAACTATCGAGTAATCATCAGCTTTGCTCTTCCAGACGTTCATGACATCTGGTGTTGCTCCTGTAGCAGGCTTGGCACTTAGCGGTGCTTCCAGGACGTAATTCTTCTGTGCAGCAATGAGGATAATCCTCAAGTTACGGACCCAGTCCGTGTAATTGCTACCATCATCTTTCAACTTTGCTTTCTCAAGGAACGCATTAAAATTCAACGGAACAACAGCACGAGCCATCTATCTACAATCAAACATAGACAGGCAAGATACTATCAGGTACTAAGTTCATGATAAATTTAAGTTCAATTAATCATATTACTTAAGAACTCCCACTTAGAAAGATATCCCTCTAATCCTCTAAGTGATCACGTGATCCAAATCAACTAAACCATGTCCGATCATCACGTGAGATGGAGTAGTATCAATGGTGAACATCAATATGTTGATCATATCTACTATATGATCCACGCTCGACCTTTCGGTCTCCGTGTTCCAAGGCCATATCTGTTATATGCTAGGCTCGTCAAGTTAAACCTGAGTATTCCGCGTGTGCAACTGTTTTGCACCCGTTGTATTTGAACGTAGAGCCTATCACACCCGATCATCACGTGGTGTCTCAGCATGAAGAACTTTCGCAACGGTGCATACTCAGGGAAAACACTTATACATTGATAATTTAGTGAGGGATCATCTTATAATGCTACCGTCAATCAATGCAAGATAAGATGCATAAAAGATAAACATCACATGCAATCGATATAAGTGATATGATATGGCCATCATCATCTTGTGCTTGTGATCTCCATCTTCGTAGCACTGTCATGATCACCATCGTAGCATCATTGTCGTCTCGCCAAAACTTATGCTTCCACGACTATCGCTACCGCTTAGTGATAAAGTAAAGCATTACAGCGCAATTGCATTGCATACAATAAAGCGACAACCATATGGCTCCTGCCAGTTGCCGATAACTCGGTTACAAAACATGATCATCTCATACAATAAAATTTAGCATCATGTCTTGACCATATCACATCACAACATGCCCTGCAAAAACAAGTTAGACGTCCTCTACTTTGTTGTTGCAAGTTTTACGTGGCTGCTACGGGCTTTAGCAAGAACCGTTCTTACCTACGCAACAAAAACCACAACGACAGTTTGTCAAGTTGGCGCTGTTTTAACCTTCGCAAGGACCGGGCATAGCCACACTCGGTTCAAATAAAGTTAGAGAAACTGACACCCGCCAGCCACCTGTGTGCAAAGCACGTCGGTAGAACCAGTCTCGCGTAAGCGTACGCGTAATGTCGGTCCGGGCCGCTTCATCCAACAATACCGCCGAACCAAAGTATGACATGCTGGTAAGCAGTATGACTTATATCGCCCACAACTCACTTGTGTTCTACTCATGCACAACATCAACGCATAAAACCTAGGCTCGGATGCCACTGTTGGGTAACGTAGTAATTTCAAAAAAATTCCTATGCACACGCAAGATCATGGTGATGCATAGCAACGAGAGGGGAGAGTGTTGTCTACGTACACTCATAGACCGGAAGCGGAAGCGTTAGCACAACGCGGTTGATGTAGTCGTACGTCTTCACGGCCCGACCGATCAAGCACCGAAACTACGACACCTCCGAGTTCTAGCACATGTTCAGCTCGATGACGATCCCCGGACTCCGATCTAGCAAAATGTCGGGGAAGAGTTCCGTCAGCACAACGGCGTGGTGACCATCTTGATGTTCTACAGTCGCAGGGCTTCGCCTAAGCACCGCTACAATATTATCGAGGATTATGGTGGAGGGGGGCACCGCACGGCTAAGAGACCGATCATGAAGATCAACTTGTGTGTCTAGAGGTGCCCCCTTGCCCCTGTATATAAAGGAGCAAGGGGGAGAGGCCGGCCGGCCCTTGGGGCGCGCCAAGGAGGGGGGAGTCCTCCTCCTAGTAGGAGTAGGACTCCCCTTTCCTAGTCCAACTAGGAAGAGAGAAGGGGGAAGGAAAGAGAGGTAGAGGGAGAGGGAAAGAGGGGCCACGCCCCCTCCCCTAGTCCAATTCAGACTCCCCATGGGAGGGGGCGCGCCACCTCCTGGGCTGCTGCCCTCTCTCTACCCTCAGGCCCACTAAGGCCCAATACTTCCCCGGGGGGTTCCGGTAACCCTTCCGGCACTCCGGTTTTCTCCGAAATCACCCAAAACACTTCCGGTGTTCGAATATAGCCGTCCAATATATCGATCTGTATGTCTCGACCATTTCAAGACTCCTCGTCATGTCCGTGATCATATCCGGGACTCCGAACAACCTTCGTACATCAAAATATATAAACTCATAATGAAACTGTCATCGTAACATTAAGCGTGCGGACCCTACGGGTTCGAGAATAATGTAGACATGACCGAGACACGTCTCCGGTCAATAACCAATAGCGGAACCTGGATGCTCATATTGGCTCCTACATATTCTGCGAAGTTCTTTTATCGGTCAGACCGCATAACAACATACGTTGTTCCCTTTGTCATCGGTATGTTACTTGCCCGAGATTTGATCGTCGGTATCTCAATACCTAGTTCAATCTCGTTACCGGTAAGTCTCTTTACTCGTTCCGTAATACATCATCCCACAGCTAACTTATTAGTTGCAATGCTTTCAAGGCTTATGTGATGTGCATTACCGAGAGGGCCCAGAGATACCTCTCCGACAATCGGAGTGACAAATCCTAATCTCGAAATACGCCAACCCAACAAGTACCTTCGGAGACACCTGTAGAGCACCTTTATAATCACCCAGTTACGTTGTGACGTTTGGTAGCACACAAAGTGTTCCTCCGGTAAACGGGAGTTGCATATCTCATAGTCATAGGAACATGTATAAGTCATGAAGAAAGCAATAGCAACAAACTAAACGAGCAAGTGCTAAGCTAACTAAATGGGTCAAGTCAATCACATCATTCTCCTAATGATGTGATCCTGTTAATCAAATGACAACTCATGTCTATGGCTAGGAAACTTAACCATCTTCGATCAACGAGCTAGTCAAGTACAGGCATACTAGTGACACTATGTTTGTCTATGTATTCACACATGTATTATGTTTCCGGTTAATACAATTCTAGCATGAATAATAAACATTTATCATGATATAAGGAAATAAATAATAACTTTATTATTGCCTCTAGGGCATATTTCCTTCAGCGAATGCATCGTACGATGAGCCAAAGCGGCACATAGTTCTTTCTGGGAAGAGGAACATCGTGGGAGTGGATGGCAAGACAGACATGTAAGGAGATTATGAAAAGTTTGATGAAATTGATCCATTCATAGTGAATATTGACCCGAGCATCCAGTTAAATGATGAAAATTTTCCATGGCTACGGCGCAAAGGGACACACGCGAAGAAAAAGTTTCACACCCGAAGATCTGGGATGTGATCGGCTTCACCATCATCACTTTCTTCTGTGTTTCACACCCAGGAGGGAATCTCTGTAATAGTTAAGGTAGCTAGTTATGTGTTTTGGCATTTGGAACACGAAGAAATTTTATGTGCAAGCAAATTCTTTCATGCATTTACTGATTTTTCAGCTAAATGACCCTGAAATTGAAAAGCATTTCAAATGAACCCAGAAAAGGTTGAAAGTTGGCATGATATCATAATTTCACCCACATAGCATGTGCAAAAAAGTAGAGAGGGTTACGGCAAAAACTGGATGCACTTCGTGTACAAAATGGACAATCTCTTTCGAAATATCAGGGTTTCGGACGAAAACTCATCCGTTACAAAGGCATTTTATTTTTTAAATAACCTAAGCATTACCAAATTGAATATAATGATAAAATACACTAATATTAAACATAAAAAAAAGAATCACTGAAAAATCTATTTTCAAAGTTAAGTTATTCACAAACTAGTGTTCACACAAATTTCAAATAATTCAAAATTTAAACTATTCAAATTTGTAAACTACCGGTACTAACAGAAAGTTTGTAATTTTTTGTACCTAAAGCAAAAATATTCACAAAGAAACTCCAAATAGAGCAAAAAACAACTCAAAAATAAATAAAACAAAAATAAATAAATTAAAAAGAATAAGAAAAAAAGCCCACCTACTGCGCCACAGCGGCCTGCATACAACTAGAAACCCAACCTATTGTTGGGCCAGGATGCAGGCCCGCAAAGGCCCAGTAGGGCCACAGAGCAGCACAGAACATTTAGGCCTAGTAGGCCTGGTTTGGAGAGGAGCTCGAGGGAGCTACCGCACTGGGGCTTATAAACCACTGCGGACGCCCCTCGAATAGCGAGGTGGGACTAAACATGACGCACCGCACCTGCGCCAGTGCACCCCCTTTAGTACCGGGTGGTGGCTCAAACTGGTACTAAGGGGGGGGGGGGTCTTTAGTACCGGTTGGAGCCACCACCCGGTACTAAAGGGGTGCCGTTCTCGCCGCTTGGCCTAGCCAAAACAGACCTTTAGTACCGGTTGGTGGCTCCAACCGGTACTAAAGGTTGTTCTATATAAGAAAACACTTCAAAAAATTTGTTAGTTTCTCATCTCTCCCTCTGCTTCTTTCCCCTCTGCCCCGTCGCCGCCGCCCCTTGTCGCCGCCCCCGTCGCCGTCCGTCGCCGTCCCCGTTGCCGTCCGTTGCCGTCGCCGTCCCCGTCGTCCCTATCACCGCGCCGCGCCCCGCCCCGTCGTCCCGTCGTCCACGCCCGGCCCGTCCCCGTCCCCGTCATCGCCGCCCCGTTGCCGTCGTCGCCACCCCGTCCTCGTCGCCGTCTCCATCTCCGTCCCCGTCGCCGCCCCCCGTCGTCGCACCTCGCCGGTGAGCTCCTGCCCCGGCCGCCATGTACCACACACACACACACACATTGTTATAGAAATGTTAGCAATCTTTCTATTTTTTTAGTTATAGAAATATTAGAAATGTTAGTTATATAGAAATATTAGAAATGTTAGTTATATAGAAATGTTAGTTATATTAGAAATGTTAGTTATATAGAAATGTTTTTTAGTTATAGAAATATTATAAATGTTAGTTTTAGTTATAAAATTTAGAATTTGCATATATGAAATCACAATCCATCATTTAAAAAATGTTACTATACTTTTGCAGCATATAGTATTTGTTGTCGACATGCCCGGCCCGCATCCTCGCCGTCGACCCGTTCGCGACGACGTCCTGCTTCAGAGGACCCATGTCCGGGACTAGGCTCCGCCGGGCTGGCACTAGGAGGTGCTACCTTCAGGGGCGCGACGCTTGGTGAGGAACCCGGCCCCGGGTCCCGTCATTGACCCTGGTCTCCTTTGGTGGCGTTCGCATGGGCCACTTTCGGTGCGGAGGGAGCCGGCCCCATCGGAGGTGGTACGTCACCATGTCAGGGAGGAGGACGAGCACGCCCATCGCTACATGGCTGCTATGGACGTCATGTTCTTCAATACCTGGTAGGTTCTTTTGGGAGATCACCCGAGCTATGATCCAGTGATGGTTCCTTCTCTTTGGGTGTCCACCGCCCGCACCTCAGGAACCGCGAGTGGCCTAGATTACTCTGTAGTATTCGATCTTTATTAGCTTGCTAGCTAGCTAGCTAGTGATGTATTCGATATTATATCTATTATTCAAGACGATGTATTCGAGATTATATCTATTATTCGAGAAGATGTATTCGATATTATATCTATTATTCAAGACGATGTATTCGAGATTATATTCGATGATGCTTATTATGTACTATGATTGATTCAGTTTTTCCTTATTAATTGATTGCATCCATGCATTGTAATTTGAATATATTTCTTTTGGATTAGTTAAATAAAACCTATGGCGGACAATACCGGCAGAGAGGGAGAAGAGGCCCTGTTCAATATCATACGCAATCCTCGCGGGCCAGATGATGATTAGAATGAAGAAGATTATGACGGCTCCGAATATCTAAACAACACCAGGGAAGGTGATATGATATTTGATCGCGACGACCGAATTGATGAAGTCATGAACTATGAACATGACGAAGAAAATGTTGATCTTGAAACAACAAAGACCGGCGAGGTATATATATTTATATAAGCAGGCATCTGGTGATCACCACATGTTTTAAATGACTTGAAGATATATTAATGAATCAATCTTTCTTCTTTCAGCCATCCGGATCGAGAAAATCTTCAGGCAACAGGAAACGAGGCCCGAACAAAAAGTTAAAGGAGGGCGTAAAGTACAATATCGAGGCCATCAAACCTAATGGCAAACCATTAGCGCCTAAGAAGATTGCGGACAAGTTCATTCATCAGTGCGGAGTTCTTGTGAAGGACCAACTCCCGATCTCCCTTCAAGAATGGAGAGAGCCAGCAAAGCCACGTCCAGGAGTTACTTTTGTCGACGACAGACAAAAACTTCTACTTTGAGAAACGCTCATGGAACATTTCACCCTACCATATCATTTCACAGATGCAGATGTGGAGAAAGTCAAGGAAGCTGCTCTTAGGAAGATGGCGGTTGCATTCAACAACCACAAGAATCGTGAATGGGACAAGTACGTCAAGGGAGGAAGGAAGACTCCAGTATTCGAGGGAACACTAGAGAAGCAAAGTGCTCATTGGGACGATTTCGTGAAATTCAAGGATTTAGAATTATCTAAGGAACGGTCGAGAATAAACAAGGCCAATGCCGCAAAAAAGGATAAGTTCCATAAGCTGGGGCCAGGTGGCTATGCGGTGGGAATGCTAAGTGGGATAAGTCTGAGAAAGACATGGAGGATGCAGGTGTCACTCAGAACCATTGAGCTGGCCCCCCAGGTGCAAGACTTGGTTCTATGCGCATGGGGGGGAGTTGGACCCGAAGACAAGCAAAGTTTCGAAGAAGGCATGTCTGGACGGAGCCGAAGATAAACTACTTGTTGCAATAGAAGAGACTCGATCGGGGGTGTTCCAGCCCAACAGAGAGAACGACGAGCTTACACGTGCCTTGGGAAATCCTGAACACCCGGGAAGAACACGAGGCAAGGGCGCTATTCCATGGTATGAGGGGTTTTCGGACTGGAACACCGACTACAGAAAACGTGAGAGAAAGAAGATTGCGGAGGAGAAGAAGATGAAGATGGAGGAGGAGAAGAGGAAGCTGGACTATGAACGCCTTCAAGGCCTAGAATCAGCGCACGCGGACTTGGCAGTCAAATTCCAGCGGCAATAGGAGTAGATCGACTCACTTAGCCAGCAAAGGGGGTCTCAGCAGCTGCAGCAGCTAGCGGATGATCTAGCATTGGATAGCACCGTCCCATCCATGCCGAGAAGCAGCGTGGGATCCGCCCCGGGCCACGGATTGCTGGATAGCTACCCAGTGGATGACATCATGGAGAACACTAACTGCGAGCTACACTTCAAAATCAAAACATATCCATGAAGGTGGCGGACGCCGTTGCTTTTACAAACCCCCCCGAGGCAACCTTCCATTGCAACCCGATTCCAGCGGGCTATGCTCGTGTCTTGGTTGATGAGGTGGTGGACCAATATTCGGGGCTAGAGCTTGACATTCCTAGAGGTGACGAGGAGCACACATTGGGAGAGGCCAACCATCGTATCATCCTATGGACAAAGGATTGCATCATCTTTCGAAGGCCACCGACACCGCGTCATCCGACTCCTCGTCGAAGTCCGCCACCGAGTCAGCAGACTCCCGCTCCTCCAAGTCCACCAACGCGTCAGGCCACTCCTCCTCCAAGTCCGGCACAGCTTTAGGCCACTCCTCCTCCTCCAAGTCCGGCAAAGCGTCAGGCCACTCCTCCTCCAAGTCCAGCACATCTTCAGGCCACTCATCCTCCTCCAACTCAGCCACGTCAGCCGTCTTCGCCGCCTCAGCTATGGTGCATAGCGGTACAAGTCGAGGTAGTACTGGAGGTACAGGTGGAGGCAAGCGATTTCAATATGGTCCAAGCAGCCTCGCGCCTCTTCCGCAGAGGCCTTACGACAAGTCCGAGAAGGAAAACACATCCATATCGAAGGCCGAGGTGGAAGCCCATTTTGCACCGAAACCGCCACCGCCGCCAAGGGAGAAAGTGACTGAGGAAAAGATTGACCACTTCATTCGTATGGCTAGCGCATGAGCTCCCAAGCCTGTTGACACAGACTATGAGCGCCACCTCAGGAAGTTAAATCGAGCACGTCTACAGAAAGAGGCGAGCTCGAGGTCGAGCAAATCAGCTGGCAAAACATGCGGTAAAACCGTTCCCCAACCGGGAGAATAGGCGGCGCAATCAATCCCCTTGCTTGTTGTGCCAACAACACATGAGAGTAGGCGCGCCCAATATTATTGTGTGCAAACCATTTACATTCCCGAGCTGGGCGATGTGGTAATAATCGAGGAGCATATTGAGCATGCTGAAACCCTCAAGATCACTGTTGGACAACTCCTCGATATCGAGCCCATGTCTCCGACTAGAGAGGAGGAAATAAAACGGAAATATGTCCGGGGCCAACCTTTGGTCGAGCCAGACGAGGTCAAGAAGCTCCCAACGAGAATGTATGAATTGCATCAATGGTACATGGACATTACCAAGATTTCCAATCGAGAGTCCCTCATGGTGAATGTCAAGAAGGATCATTACTACCATGAGAAAGCTGTGTGCATTGAGTATTCAGAACTATTTTAGTTATACAATCAAGACGCACTCGACAAATCTATCGTCAGTTGCTATTGTATGTAAGTGATTTCTTTCTATAATTTAAGTCTCAAGCTAGCTGTAGTGATCATTTTGATCAATCATTACCTGCAATTATCCTCACTATATTCTTTTCTGTGGTATTATGCAGGATGAAGATTTATGAAATGAAGAAAGGTGGATGCTATGGCATTGGGTTCGTTGACCCAAATACCATTAATGAATACACATGGAAATTAGATCCATATTACAAAAAAATGTAGAGGGAAGCATGCTAGAGTTCTTCAAGCGCCTCAAATACAATGAAGATATACTACTTCCTTACAACTTTGAGTGAGTCACACTGTCTTGTACTACAAATTCTGTTTTTGCCTACTAGCTAGCTACATGTTTTTGCTTACATATGCCTGCTTAATTAAGACATGCAAACGTGTGCGCATGCAGATTTCACTGGATCTTGTTAATAATTAAAGTTGATGAAGGAACAGTTGAAGTACTAGACTCACTACTTAAGAAAAGAACTGACTACACCATCGTGAAGGGGATAGTCAACAGGTAATTTCAATCATTATTAACTATATCTCGGCCTATTTAATTAGTTCGTCATTTCCTGATAACAACTATTTAATGACCCATTTATTCATTTTCTTTGTCGGCTGGCAGGGCTTGGGCAAAGTTCATCAGTGTCACTCCAGGCCAATGGAAACGAAATCTGAAATGCTATCGACCCATGGTAAGTAATTAAGTAGTACTAGCTAGTTGCCATCTCTTTAATTATCATGCTTGATTAATTATTATCTGATCAAATTCCATTCTCGTAAAGGCCCTGAAGCAGGCGCCGGGGAATAATCTGTGTGCATACTACGTTTGCGAGAACATTCACATGATGGCGTCCGAAAGGAGCAGATCTCAAAGACAAGAGTGAGTACGTTTGTCAGAACACTATTCACAATTTTTACACCATTATCGATATCTAGTCACACAACTAATACACATGCATATTGATCTCCTTCTTAACAGTTCAAAGAGGTGCGGGAGAAGCTCCTATCAGAGGACCGCATAGAAGCAATTCAAGAGGAAATAGTGGGATTTTTGCTCGACCAGGTCATAGATCACAAAGGAGAATACGTTTACCCGCTACCGCCCCCATGAACCACTTCCAATTGTTATCGTGCTCCGAAGGCACCAATTAGGCTAATGCCACTGGCTCCGAAGGCACCAATTAGCAGAGATTGTATATAGCTAGCTAATTGTATATATATATATACATGTGTGTATATATGTGTGAATTAATTAATGATGGTTGTGAGACATTCGATGATATATATATATATATATATATAATATGATCGGTTCTACTCCTAGTGTCTCAGTACGTAAGTCGTTCGTTCGTTTCGTTCGTTCCAACCCTCCATCGATCTCCCCCCCACCAGGCGATCTTCCTCCACTGATTTTTTTCCTCCCTCCGAAAACCAAGACCGGTTTTAATTCATGCATCATCAGAACCAAACCAACCCATCCACCCTTCCATCGATCACATCCTTCCATATAAAACACCAATCCTTCCATCCTTCCCTTCTATATACGACGCCAATCAAATAAGTTTAGGATTGTTGAGTGGATTAGCGGCTGGCCCAACAATAAGGAAAGGCCAGGAGAGGTGACTGGTTTTTCGGGTTTCCGTGTGCGTGCATTTGCATGATTTGTTTTTTTTTTGACGTGGAGAAAAGGGTGAAGGGGAGGGGCGAACGATGGAAGGGGTAGCGATCAACGCACGACGTACGAACGAACCACGTAGATATCTTGCCATCCCACCTCTCGATTGTACGACAGGTGGGGTTAGGGCATCTCCAGCCGCGCCCCAAGGAAGGCCTCCCCAGGCGTTTTTTTGCGCCGGCGCCGAAAAATCGGCCCAGTCGCGCCCCCAGGAGCCCGATTTTCGCCGGCTTGGGCTGAAAACAGCACCGGCGGACCTAGGTCGAACCCGGCGCGCTGGGGGGTGCCCGGGGGCGCCGGGGCGAACTGTTTTGGCGCAAAACAGCCACAGGCCCGCCGCATCAGCGACTCTACCCTCTTCTCGCCCCTTCGTCGTCCTCATCGCCTCATTTCCCGCGGCGAATCAATGCCAAAGCTGCCGCGCTGCCGCGCCGGTCAGCCTGCGCCATTGATGCCTCACGGGCGGCGCAGTGAAGACCGGATGACGCGTGTCCCTCGCCCTCCCTCGCCCGCCACGCGTACTCACGGCGGCTCGCGCACGGGCGGCGCCTCGGCCTATATAAGACGCACCTTAGCGCACTCGGTGACTCGCACTCTCTCACCGTCGTCGTTCCTCCCTCTCCTCTCTCTCGCCGTCTCCAGCACCCATGGCCGAGCGCTTCCCAGGCAACGGCGCGGCGGCGAACGGCTTCGGCCGCCGCCATCTTCATGAGAGCGAGGCTCGCCTCCTTTTCGACGCCGAGTACCCGGTCCCGCCGGACATGCGGGTGCCCGGGGCGTGGAGGATCAGCGTCGGCGGTGTGACGGTGCCCCCGATACCCACCGGCACGGCGTGGCGTGCGGAGATCGCACGCATCCGCTCGTCCCTGCCGCGTGCGGCGAGGGAGGGGCCACGGTACGTCCCCGACAGCCCGCTCTGGGAGCCCTACTTCCGCCGCCGTCACACCGAGCAGCTCAGGCCACCAACGGCGTTGAGCCCTCCGGCAGGCTCAACGCTGTCGGCCGGCATCGGTGGTGGGGCGTGCCCGGGCGCACGTTGGAGGCCGTCCTCAAGTACATCGAGGGCGGCAACACGCCGCGCCTCGAGTACCCCGCTCCCCCGTCCTTCACACGCCACCGGGGAAGCTCCTGGACCCCGAGGCGCATGGAGACCGGGGGGTCCTCCTTCTCGTCCGGCGGCTCCCCCTACCTCCACCTGCGCCCCGTCAAGCCGGAGCCCCAGGGCGCGCCTGTCACCGCGCACACCCGCAGCTCTGGCGTCCGCATCGGCGACAATGCCTCCCCCATCGGCCGCTTCATCCTCGTCGAGCCCAAGCCGGAGCCCAGCCTCCCTGCGGAGTACGAGGAGGTAGCCCGGCGTGGCTTCTCCGATGAGGACGCCCTGCGGTGGGCGCGGGACGACTACCTCCGCGACGAGATGGTCCGGCAGCGCCGGGCCCTGGAGGAGATCGCCGCCCGCAAGCGTGGGCGCGAGGACGAGCACGGCGTCGTGGTCCACGACAGCGATGACGATGACGCCGCCCCCGGACCGCCCAACCCGCCGCGCCAACCGGGGGAGGGATGCAGCAAGGACGGCGGAGGCATCGGCGGGGGCGACGACGACGACGACGGTGACTACACGCGGTTCTACCGCCTCCTCGGCATGTAGAACCGCGTGGGCGGGCGGCGAGGCGGGCGGCCAGGGAGACGGCGGGGAGAGCCCTGAAGGAAATATGCCCTAGAGGCAATAATAAAGTTATTATTTATTTCCTTATATCATGATAAATGTTTATTATTCATGCTAGAATTGTATTAACCGGAAACATAATACATGTGTGAATACATAGACAAACAGAGTGTCACAGTATGCCTCTACTTGACTAGCTCGTTAATCAAAAATGGTTATGTTTCCTAACCATGGACAAAGAGTTGTTATTTGATTAACAAGATCACATCATTAGTTGAATGATCTGATTGACATGACCCATTCCATTAGCTTAGCACCCGATCGTTTAGTATGTTGCTATTGCTTTCTTCATGACTTATACATGTTCCTATGACTATGAGATTATGCAACTCCCGTTTGCCGGAGGAACACTTTGTGTGCTACCAAACGTCACAACGTAACTGGGTGATTATAAAGGAGCTCTACAGGTGTCTCCAAAGGTACATGTTGGGTTGGCATATTTCGAGATTAGGATTTGTCACTCCGAATGTCGGAGAGGTATCTCTGGGCCCTCTCGGTAATGCACATCACTTAAGCCTTGCAAGCATTGCAAGTAATGAGTTAGTTGCGGGATGATGTATTACGGAACGAGTAAAGAGACTTGCCGGTAATGAGATTGAACTAGGTATTGGATACCGACGATCGAATCTCAGGCAAGTAACATACCGATGACAAAGGGAACAACGTATGTTGTTATGCGGTCTGACCGATAAAGATCTTCGTAGAATATGTAGGAGCCAATATGGGCATCCAGGTCCCACTATTGGTTATTGACCGGAGATGTGTCTCGGTCATGTCTACATTGTTCTCGAACCGTAGGGTCCGCACGCTTAATGTTTCGATGACAGTTATATTATGAGTTTATGAGTTTTGATGTACCGAAGGAGTTCGGAGTCCCGGATGATATCGGGACATGACGAGGAGTCTCGAAATGGTCGAGACGTAAAGATCGATATATTGGACGACTATATTTGGACATGGAAAGGTTCCGAGTGATTCGGGTATTTTTCGAAGTACCGGGGAGTTACGGGAATACGGGGGGAGAAGTATTGGGCCTTATTGGGCCATACGGGAAAGAGAGAGGGGCTGCCTAGGGCAGGCCGTGCCCCCCCCCCCAAGGCCTAGTCCGAATTGGACTAGGGGGAGGGGCTGCGCCCCCTCCTTCCTTCCCTTCTCCCTTCCCCTTCCTTGTCTCCTACTCCTACTACATGGAAGGACGCCTAGTTGGACTAGGAAAGGGGGAATCCTACTCCCGGTGGGAGTAGGACTCCCCTAGGGCGCGCCATAGAGAGGGTCGGCCCTCCCCTCCTCCACTCCTTTATATACGGGGGCAGGGGGCACCCCATAGACACACAAGTTGATCTTCGTGATCATTCCTTAGCCATGTGCGGTGCCCCCCTCCACCATATTCCACCTCGGTCATATTGTAGCAGTGCTTAGGCGAAGCCCTGCGACGGTTGAACATCAAGATTGTCACCACGCCGTCGTGCTGACGAAACTCCTCCCTGAAGCTTTGCTGGATCGGAGCCCGGAGAGCGTCATCGAGTTGAACGTGTGCCAAGAACTCGGAGGTACCGGAGTAACGGTGCTTGGATCGGTTGGACCGGGAAGACGTACGACTACTTCCTCTATGTTGCATCAACGCTTCCGCTTCGGTCTACGAGGGTACATAGACAACACTCTCCCATCTCGTTGCTATGCATCACCATGATCTTGCATGTGCGTAGGAATTTTTTTGAAATTACTACGTTCCCCAACAGTGGCATCCGAGCCTAGGTTTTTATGGTTTGATGTTATATGCACGAGTAGAACACATGTGAGTTGTGGGCGATATAAGTCATACTGCTTACCAGCATGTCATACTTTGGTTCGGCGGCATTGTTGGATGAAGCGGCCCGGACCGACATTACGCGTACGCTTACGCGAGACTGGTTCTACCGCCGTGCTTTGCACACAGGTGGCTGGCGGGTGTCAGTTTCTCCAACTTTAGTTGAACCGAGTGTGGCTACGCCCGGTCCTTGCGAAGGTTAAAACAACACCAACTTGACAAACTATCGTTGTGGTTTTGATGCGTAGGTAAGATTGGTTCTTTCTTAAGCCCGTAGCAGCCACGTAAAACTTGCAACAACAAAGTAGAGGACGTCTAACTTGTTTTTGCAGGGCATGTTGTGATGTGATATGGTCAAAACATGATGAGATATAAGTTGTTGTATGAGATGATCATGTTTTGTTGAAGTTATCGGCAACTGGCAAAAGCCTTATGGTTGTCTCTTTATTGCATAAGATGCAAGCACCAAATAATTGCTTTACTTTATCGCTATGCGATAACAATAGTTGCAAGAGCAATAGTTGGTGAGACGACCATGTGACGACATATTGATATAGATCAAGATGATGGAGATCATGGTGTCATGCCGGTGATGATGGAAATCATGACGATGCTTTGGAGATGGAGATCAAAGGCACAAGATGATGATGGCCATATCATGTCACATATTTTGATTGCATGTGATGTTTATCTTTTATGCATCTTATCTTGCTTTGATTGACGGTAGCATTATAAGATGATTCCTCACTAAATTTCAAGATAAAAGTGTTCTCCCTGAGTATGCACCGTTGCCAAAGTTCATCGTGCCCAGACACCACGTGATGATCGGGTGTGATAAGCTCTACGTCCATCTACAACGGGTGCAAGCACACGCAGAATACTCAGGTTAAACTTGACGAGCCTAGCATATGCAGATATGGCCTCAGAACACTGAGACCGAAAGGTCGAGCGTGAATCATATAGTAGATATGATCAACATAGTGATGTTCACCATTGAAAGCTACTCCATTTCACGTGATGATTGGTTATGGTTTAGTTGATTTGGATCACGTGATCACTTAGAGGATTAGAGGGATGTCTATCTAAGTGGGAGTTCTTAAGTAATATGATTAATTGAACTTTAATTTATCATGAACTTAGTCCTGTTAGTATTAGCATATCTATGTTGTAGATCAATAGCTCGCGTTGTTGCTTTCATATGTTTATTTTGATATGTTCCTAGAGAAAAATTGTGTTGAAAGATGTTAGTAGCAATGATGCGGATTGGATCCGTGATCTGAGGTTTATCCTCATTGCTGCACAGAAGAATTATGTCCTTGATGCACCGCTAGGTGAAAGACCTATTGTAGGAGCAGATGCACACGTTATGAACGTTTGGCTAGCTCAATATGATGACTACTTGATAGTTTAGTGCACCATGCCTAACGGCTTAGAATTGGGACTTCAAAGACATTTTGAACGTCATGGACCATATGAGATGTTCCAGGAGTTGAAGTTAATATTTCAAGCAAATACCCGAGTTGAGAAATATGAAGTCTCCAACAAGTTCTATAGCTAAAAGATGGAGGAGAATAGCTCAAGCAGTGAGCATGTGCTCAGATTGTCTGGGTACTACAATCACTTGAATCCAGTGGGAGTTAATCTTCCAGATAAAATAGTGATTGACAGAATTCTCTAGTCACCATCACCAAGTTAGTAGAACTTCGTGATGAACTATAATATGCAAGGGATAACGGAAACAATTCCCAAGCTCTTCGTGATGCTGAAATCGACGAAGGTAGAAATCAAGAAAAACATCAAGTGTTGATGGTTAACAAGACCACTAGTTTCAATAAAAGGGCAAAGGGAAGAAGGGGAACTTCAAGAAGAACAGCAAGCAAGTTGCTGCTCAAGTGAAGAAGCCCAAGTCTGGTCCTAAGCCTGAGACTAAGTGCTTCTACTGCAAAGGGACTGGTCACTGGAAGCAGAACTGCCCCAAGTATTTGGCGGATAAGAAGGATGGCAAAGTGAACAAAAGTATATTTGATATACATGTTATTGATGTGTACTTTACTAATGTTTATAGCAACCCCTCAGTATGTTGGGGAACGTAGCAGAAATTCAAAATTTTCCTATGTGTCACCAAGATCTATCTATGGAGTCATCTAGCAACGAGGGAGGAGTGGATCTACATACCCTTGTAGATCGCGCGCGGAAGCGTTCAAGAGAACGGGGTTGATGGAGTCGTACTCGTCGTGATCCAAATCACCGATGATCCTAGCGCCGAACGGACGGCACCTCCGCGTTAAACACACGTTCGGAGCAGCGACGTCTCCTCCTTCTTGATCCAGCAAGGGGGGAGGAGAGGTTGATGGAGATCCAACAGCACGACGGCGTGGTGGTGGAAGTAGCGGGATTCCAACAGGGCTTCGCCAAGCGCTGTGGGAGGAGGGAGATGTGTCATGGGAGGGAGAGGGAGGCGCCAGGGTTTAGATTGGATTGCCCTCCCTTTCCCCCACTATATATAGGGCCAAGGGAGAGGGGGAGGGCGCAGCCTTGCCCCTTCCTCCAAGGAAGGGTGCGGCCAAGGGGGGGAGGAGTCCATCCTCCCCAAGGCACCTCGGAGGTGCCTTCCCCCTTTAGGACTCTACCCTCCTCTTGTCCCTTTGGCGCATGGGCCTCTTGGGGCTGGTGCCCTTGGCCCATATAGGCCAAGGCGCACCCCTTACAGCCCATGTGCCCCCCCGGGGCAGGTGGCCCCACCCGGTGGACCCCCGGGACCCTTCCGGTGGTCCCGGTACAATACCGGTGACCCCGAAACTTGTCCCGATGGCCGAAATAGCACTTCCTATATATAATTCTTTACCTCCGGACCATTCCGGAACTCCTCGTGATGTCCGGGATCTCATCCGGGACTCCGAACAACTTTCGGGTTACCGCATACTAATATCTCTATAACCCTAGCGTCACCGAACCTTAAGTGTGTAGACCCTACGGATTCGGGAGACATGCAGACATGACCGAGATGAATCTCCGGTCAATAACCAACATCGGGATATGGATACCCATGTTGGCTCCCACATGTTCCACGATGATCTCATCGGATGAACCACGATGTGAAGGACTTAATCAATCCCGTATACAATTCCCTTTGTCTAGCGGTACGATACTTGCCCGAGATTCGATCGTCGGTATCCTAATACCTTGTTCAATCTCGTTACCGGCAAGTCTCTTTACTCGTTCCGTAACACATCATCCCGTGATCAACTCCTTGATCACATTGTGCACATTATGATGATGTCCTACTGAGTGGGCCCAGAGATACCTCTCCGTTTACACGGAGTGACAAATCCCAGTCTCGATTCGTGCCAACCCAATAGACACTTTTAGAGGTACCCGTAGTGCACCTTTATAGTCACCCAGTTACGTTGTGACGTTTGGTACACCCAAAGCACTCCTACAGTATCCGGGAGTTGCACAATCTCATGGTCTCAGGAAATGATACTTGACATTAGAAAAGCTTTAGCATACGAACTACACGATCTTGTGCTATGCTTAGGATTGGGTCTTGTCCATCACATCATTCTCCTAATGATGTGATCCCGTTATCAACGACATCCAATGTCCATGGTCAGGAAACCGTAGCCATCTATTGATCAACGAGCTAGTCAACTAGAGGCTTACTAGGGACATGGTGTTGTCTATGTATCCACACATGTATCTGAGTTTCCTATCAATACAATTCTAGCATGGATAATAAACGATTATCATGAACAAGGAAATATAATAATAACTAATTTATTATTGCCTCTAGGGCATATTTCCAACAGTCTCCCACTTGCACTAGAGTCAATAATCTAGTTCGCATTGCCATGTGATTAACACTCACAGGTCACATCGCCATGTGACCAACATCCAAAGAGTTTACTAGTGTCACTAAACTAGTTCACATCATCATGTGATTAAGACTCAATGAGTTCTGGGTTTGATCATGTTTTGCTTGTGAGAGAGGTTTTAGTCAATGGGTCTGCAACATTCAGATCCGTATGCACTTCGCAAATCTCTATGTCATCTTGTAGATGTAGCTACTACGCTATATTTGGAGCCATTTCAAATAACTGTTCTACATGGAGCTATTCTAAATTGTTGCTCCATTATACGTATCCGGTATCTCTACTCAGAGCTATCCGGATAGGTGTTAAGCTTGCATCGACGTAACCCTTTACGACGAACTCTTTTACCACCTCCATAATCGAGAAAATTCCTTAGTCCACTAGTTACTAAGGATAACTTTGACCGCTGTCCTGTGATCCATTCTTAGATCACTCTTGTACCCCTTGACTGACTCATGGCAAGGCACATTTCAGGTGTGGTACACAGCATAGCATACTGTAGAGCCTATGTCTTAAGCATAGGGGACGACCTTCGTCCTTTCTCTCTATTCTACCGTGGTCGAGCTTTAAGTCTTAACTTCATACCTTACAACTCAGGCAAGAACTCCTTTGACTGATCCATCTTGAACACCTTCAAGAGCATGTCAAGGAATGTGCTCATTTGAAAGTACCATTAAGCGTTTTGATCTATCCTTATAGATCTTGATGCTCAATGTTCAAATAGCTTAATCCAGGCTTTCCATTGAAAAACACTTTCCAAATAACCCTATATGCTTTCCAGAAATTATACATCATTTCTGATCAACAATATGTCAACAACATATATTCATCAGAAATTCTATAGTGCTCCCACTCACCTTTTTGGAAATACAAGTTTCTCATAAACTTTGTATAAACCCAAAACTTTGATCATCTTATCAAAGCATACATTCCAACTCCGAGATGCTTACTCCAGTCCCTAGAAGGATTGCTGGAGCTTTGCATACTTATTAGCATCTTTCAGGATTGACAAAACCTTCCGGTTTGTATCACATACAACCTTTCCTCAAAAAAACGTCGAGGAAACAATGTTTTGACATCCTATCTGCAAGATTTCATAAATAATGCAGTAATCGCTAATATAATTCCAATAGACTCTTAGCATCGCTACGAGTGAGAAAGTCTCATCGTAGTCAACTCCTTGAACTGGTCGGAAAACATCTTAACGACAAGTCGAGCTTTCTTAATGGTGACATTTACCATCATTGTCCGTCTTCCTTTTAAAATCCATATGTACTTAACAGCCTTACGACCATCAAGTAGCTCTTCCAAAGTCTACACTTTGTTTTCATACATGGATCCTATCTCGGATTTTATGGCCTTGAGCCATTTATCGGAATCCGGGCCCACCATCGCTTCTCCATGGCTCGTAGGTTCATTGTTGTCTAGCAACATGACTTCCAAGACAGGATTACGTACTACTCTAAAGTAGTACGCATCCTTGTCATCCCACGAGGTTTGGTAGTGACTTGATCCGAAGTCTCCTGATCAATATCATAAGCTTCCACTTCAATTGGTGTAGGTGCCACAGGAACAACTCTTTGTGCCCTGCTATACACTAGTTGAAGTGACGGTTCAATAACCTCATCAAGTCTCCACCATCCTCCCACTCAATTCTTTCGAGAGAAACTTTTCCTCGAGAAAGGACCCGATTCTAGAAACAATCCCTTATTGCTTTCGGATCTGAGATAGGAGGTATACCCAACTGTTTTGGGTGTCCTATGAAGATGCATTTATCCGCTTTGGGTTTGAGCTTATCAGCCTGAAACCTTTTCACATAAGCGTCGCAGCCCCAAACTTTTAAGAAATGACAGCTTAGGTTTCTCTAAACCATAGTTCATACGGTGTCATCTCATCGGAATTACATGGTGCCCTATTTAAAGTGAATGTGGTTGTCTTTAATGCCTAACCCATAAACTATCATGGTAATTCGATAAGAGACATCATGGTATGCATCATATCCAATAGGGTGCAGTTATGATGTTCGGACACACCATCACACTATGGTGTTCCAGGCTGTATTAGTTGTGAAACAATTTCCACAATGTCTTAATTCTGTGCCAAACTCGTAATTCAGATATTCATCTCTATGATCATATCATAGATCTTTTATCCTCTTGTCATGACGATCTTTCAACTTCACCCTGAAATTACTTGAACCTTTCAATAATTCAGACTCGTGATTCATCAAGTAAATATACTCAACATCTACTCAAATCATCTGTGAAGTAAGAACATAACGATATCCACTACATGCCTCACCACTCATTGGACTGCACACATCAAAATGCATTACTTCCAACAAGTTGCTTTCTAGTTCCATTTTACTGAAACCGAGGCTTTCAGTCATCTTGCCCATGTGGTATGATTTGCATGTCTCAAGTGATTCAAAATCAAGTGAGTCCAAACGGTCCATTTGCATGGAGTTTCTTCATGCATATACACCAATAGACATGGTTCGCATGCCTCAAACTTTTCAAAAATGAGTGAGCCCAAAGATCCATCAACATGGAGCTTCTTCATGCGTTTTATACCGATATGACTTACGTGGCAGTGCCACAAGTAGGTGGTACTATCATTACTATCTTTTGGCATGAACATGTGTATCACTACGATCGAGATTCAATGAACCATTCATTTTAGGTGCAAGACCATTCAAGGTATTATTGAAATAAACAGAGTAACCATTATTCTCCTTAAATGAATAACCGTATTGCGATAGACATAATCCATTTATATCTATGCTCAACGCAAACACCAATCTCGATGGTAGAGGGAGCGTGCGATGCTTGATCATATTAACATTGGAAACACTTCCAACACATATCGTCAGCTCACCTTTAGCTAGTCTCCATTTATTCCGTAGCTTTTATTTCGAGTTACTAACACTTAGCAACCGAACCGGTATCTAATACCCTGGTGCTACTAGGAGTACTAGTAAAGTACACATCAACACAATGTATATCCAATATACTTCTATCGACCTTGCCAGCCCTCTCATCTACCAAGTATCTAGGGTAATTCTGCTCCAGTGGCTGTTCCCCTTATTACAGAAGCACTTAGTCTCGGGTTTGGGTTCAACCTTGGGTTTCTTCACTAGAGCAGCAGCTGAATTGCCGTTTCATGAAGTATCCCTTCTAGCCCTTGCCCATCTTAAAACTAGTGGTTTCACTAACCATCAACAATTGATGCTCCTTCTTGATTTCTACTTTTGTGGTGTCAAACATCGCGAATATCTCAAGGATCATCATATATGTCCCTGATATATCATAGTTCATCACGAAGCTCTAGCAGCTTGGTGGTAATGACTTCGGAGAGACATCACTATCTCATTTGGAAGATCAACTCCCACTTGATTCAAATGATTGTTGTACTCAGACAATCTGAGCACAAGCTCAACAATTGAGCTTTTCTCCCTTAGTTTGCAGGCTAAGAAAATCGTCGGAGGTCTTATACCTCTTGATGTGGGCACGAGCCTGAAATCCCAATTTCAGCCCTCGAAACATCTCATATGTTTCGCGACGTTTCAAAACGTCTTCGGTGCCTCAACTCTAAGACGTTTAACTGAACTATCACGTAGTTATCAAAATGTGTATGTCAGATGTTCGCAACATCCATAGACAACGTTTGAGGTTCAGCACACTGAGCGGTGCATTAAGGACATAAGCCTTCTATGAAGCAATGAGGACAATCCTCAGTTTACGGACCTAGTCCGCATAATTGGTACTATCAACTTTCAACTAAATTTCTCTAGGAACATATCTAAACAGTAGAACTAAAGCGCGAGCTATGACATAATTTGCGAAGACCTTTTGACTATGTTCAGGATAATTAAGTTCATCTTATGAACTCCCACTCAGATAGACATCCCTCTAGTCATCTAAGTGATTACATGATCCGAGTCAACTAGGCCGTGTCCGATCATCACGTGAGACGGACTAGTCAACATCGGTGAACATCTTCATGTTGATCTTATCTACCATACGACTCATGCTCGACCTTTCGGTCTTCTGTGTTCCGAGGCCATGTCTGTACACATGCTAGGCTCGTCAAGTCAACCTAAGTGTTTTGCATGTGTAAATCTATCTTACACCCGTTGTATGTGAACGTAAGAATCTATCACACCCGATCATCACGTGGTGCTTCGAAACGACGAACTTTCGCAACGGTGCACAGTTAGGGGGAACACTTTCTTGAAATTTTAAGAGGGATCATCTTATTTACTACCGTCGTTCTAAGTAAACAAGATGTATAAACATGATAAACATCACATGCAATCAAATAATAGTGACATGATATGGCCAATATCATATAGCTCCTTTGATCTCCATCTTGGGGCTCCATGATCATCATCGTCACTGGCATGACACCATGATCTCCATCATCATGATCTCCATCATTGTGTCTCCAGGAAGTTGTCTCGCCAACTTATTACTTCTACTACTACAGCTAACGGTTAGCAATAAAGTAAAGTAATTACATGACGTTTATGTTGACACACAGGTCATAAATAAATTAAGACAACTCCTATGGCTCCTGCCGGTTGTCATACTCATCGACATGCAAGTCGTGATTCCTATTACAAGAACATGATTAATCTCATACATCACATATATCATTCATCACATCCTCTTGGCCATATCACATCACATAGCATACCCTGCAAAAACAAGTTAGACGTCCTCTAATTGTTGTTTGCATGTTTTACGTGGCTGCTATGGGTTTCTAGCAAGAACGTTCCTTACCTACGCAAAGACCACAACGTGATATGCCAATTGCTATTTACCCTTCATAAGGACCCTTTTCATCGAATCCGATCCGACTAAAGTGGGAGAGACAGACACGCGCTAGCCACCTTATGCAACTAGTGCATGTCAGTCGGTGGAACCAGTCTCACGTAAGAGTACGTGTAAGGTCGGTCCGGGCCGCTTCATCCCACGATGCCGCCGAATCAAGATAAGACTAGTAACGGCAAGCATATTGAACAAAATCAACGCCCACAACTACTTTGTGTTCTACTCGTGCATAGAAACTACGCATAGACCTAGCTCATGATGCCACTATTGGGGAACGTAGCAGAAATTAAAAATTTTCCTACGTGTCACCAAGATCTATCTATGGAGTCATCTAGCAACGAGGGAGGAGTGGATCTACATACCCTTGTAGATCGCGCGCGGAAGCATTCAAGAGAACGGGGTTGATGGAGTCGTACTCGTCGTGATCCAAATCACCGATGATCCTAGCGCCGAACGGACGGCACCTCCGCGTTCAACACACGTACGGAGTAGCGACGTCTCCTCCTTCTTGATCCAGCAAGGGGGGAGGAGAGGTTGATGGAGATCCAACAGCACAACGGCATGGTGGTGGAAGTAGCGGGATTCCAACAGGGCTTCGCCAAGCGCTGTGGGAGGAGGGAGATGTGTCATGGGAGGGAGAGGGAGGCGCCAGGGTTTAGATTGGATTGCCCTCCCTATCCCCCACTATATATAGTGCCAAGGGAGAGGGGGAGGGCGCAGCCTTGCCCCTTCCTCCAAGGAAGGGTGCGGCCAAGGGGGGAAGGAGTCCATCCTCCCCAAGGCACCTCAGAGGTGCCTTCCCCCTTTAGGACTCTACCCTCCTCTTGTCACTTTGGCGCATGGGCCTCTTGGGGCTGGTGCCCTTGGCCCATATAGGCCAAGGCGCACCCCCTACAGCCCATGTGGCCCCCCGGGGCAGGTGGCCCCACCCGGTGGACCCCCGGGACCCTTCCGGTGGTCCCGGTACAATAACGGTGACCCCGAAACTTGTCCCGATGGCCGAAATAGCACTTCCTATATATAATTCTTTACCTCCGGACCATTCCGGAACTCCTCGTGACGTCCGGGATCTCATCCGGGACTCCGAAAAACTTTCGGGTTACCGCATACTAATATCTCTATAACCCTAGCGTCACCGAACCTTATGTGTGTAGACCCTACGGGTTCGGGAGACATGCAGACATGACCCAGATGACTCTCCGGTCAATAACCAACAGCGGGATCTGGATACCCATGTTGTCTCCCACATGTTCCACGATGATCTCATCGGATGAACCACGATGTCAAGGACTTAATCAAACCCGTATACAATTCCCTTTGTCTAGCGATACGATACTTGCCCGAGATTCGATCGTCGGTATCCTGATACCTTGTTCAATCTCGTTACCGGCAAGTCTCTTTACTCGTTCCGTAACACATCATCCCGTGATCAACTCCTTGATCACATTGTGCACATTATGATGATGTCCTACCGAGTGGGCCCAGAGATACCTCTCCGTTTACACGGAGTGACAAATCCCAGTCTCGATTCGTGCCAACCCAATAGACACTTTCGGAGGTACCCGTAGTGCACCTTTATAGTCATCCAGTTACATTGTGACGTTTGGTACACCCAAAGCACTCCTACGGTATCTGGGAGTTGCACAATCTCATGGTCTAAGGAAATGATACTTGACATTAGAAAAGCTTTAGCATACGAACTACACGATCATGTGCTGTGCTTAGGATTGGGTCTTGTCCATCACATCATTCTCCTAATGATGTGATCCCGTTATCAACGACTCCAATGTCCATGGTCAGAAAACCGTAGCCATCTATTGATCAACGAGCTAGTCAACTAGAGGCTTACTAGGGACATGGTGTTGTCTATGTATCCACACATGTATCTGAGTTTCCTATCAATACAATTCTAGCATGGATAATAAACGATTATCATGAACAAGGAAATATAATAATAACTAATTTATTATTGCCTCTAGGGCATATTTCCAACACAATATTTGATACTGGATCAGTTGCTAAGAGTAGTAACTCGAAATAGGAGTTGCAGAATAAACAGAGACTAGTTAAGGGTGAAGTGACGATGTGTGTTGGAAGTAGTTCCAAGATTGATATGATCATCATCGCACACTCCCCTATACTTTCGGGATTAGTGTTGAACCTAAATAAGTGTTATTTGGTTTTTGCGTTGAGCATGAATATGATTTGATCATGTTTATTGCAATACGGTTATTCATTAAAGTCAGAGAATAATTGTTGTTCTGTTTACATGAATAAAACCTTCGATGGTCATACACCCAATGAAACAAGTTCATTGGATCTCGATCGTAGTGATACACATATTCATAATATTGAAACCAAAAGATGCAAAGTTAATAATGATAGTGCAACTTATTTGTGGCACTGCCGTTTAAGTCATATTGGTGTAAAGCGCATGAAGAAACTACATGCTGATGGGCTTTTGGAATCACTTGATGCTTGCGAACCATGCCTTATGGGCAAGATGACTAAAACGCCGTTCTCCGAAACAATGAAGCAAGCAACAGATTTGTTGGAAATCATACATACTGATGTATGTGGTCCAATGAATATTAAGGCTTGCAGCAGGTATCATTATTTTCTGACCTTCACAGATGATTTGAGCAGATATGGGGATATCTACTTGATGAAACATAAGTCTGAAACATTTGAACAGTTCAAAGAATTTCAGAGTGAAGTGGAAAATCATCATGACAAGAAAATAAAAGTTTCTACGATATGATCGCAGAGGTAAAATATTTGAGTTACGAGTTTGGCCTTCAATTAAAACAATGTGAAATAGTTTCACTACTCACGCCACCTGGAACACCATAGTGTAATGGTGTGTCCGAACGTCATAACCGTACTTTATTAGATATAGTACGATCTATGATGTCCCTTACCGATCTACCACTATCGTTTTGGGGTTATGCATTAGAGACAGCTGCATTCACGTTAAATAGGGCACCATCTAAATCCATTGAGACGACACCGTGTGAACTATGGTTTGGCAAGAAACCTAAGTTGTCGTTTCTTGAAGTTTGGAGTTGCGATGCTTATGTGAAAAAGTTTCATCTCGATAAGCTCAAACTCAAATCGGAGAAATATGTCTTCATAGGATACCCAAAGGAGACAGTTGGGTACACCTTCTATCACAGATCCGAAGGCAAGACATTCGTTGCTAAGAATGGATCCTTTCTAGAGAAGGAGTTTCTGTCGAAAGAAGTGAGTGGGAGGAAAGTAGAAAACTTGATAAGGTAATTGTACCTTATCCCTTATTGGAAAATAGTTCATACAGAAATCTGTTCCTGTGACTACAACACCAATTAGTGAGGAAGCTAATGATGATGATCATGTAACTTCAGATCAAGTTACTACCGAATCTCGTAGGTAAACCAGAGTGAGATCCGCACCAGAGTTGTACGGTAATCCTATTCTAGAGGTCATGTTACTTGACCATGACGAACCTACGAACTATGAGGAAGCGATGATGAGCCCAGATTCCGATAAATGGCTTGAGGCCATGAAATCTGAGATAGGATCCATGTATGAGAACAAAGTGTGGACTTTGGTGGACTTGCCCGAGGATCGGCAAGCCATTGATAATAAATGGATCTTCAAGAGGAAGATGGACACGAATAGTAGTGTTACTATCTACAAAGCTAGAATTGTCGCAAAAGGTTTTCGACAAGTACAAGGTGTTGACTACGATGAGAGTTTCTCATCGTATCTATGCTTAAGTCTGTCCAAATCATGTTAGCAATTGCTGCATTTTATGAAATCTGGCAAATGGATAAACAAAACTGCATTCCTTAATGGATTTATTAAAGAAGAGTTGTATGTGATGCAACAAGATGGTTTTGTCAATCCTAAAGGTGCTAACAAAATATGCAAGCTCCAGCGATCCATTTATGGACTGGTGCAAGCATCTCGGAGTTGGAATATACGCTTTGATAAGTTGATCAAAGCATATAGTTTTATACAGACTTGCGGTGAAGCCTGTATTTACAAGAAAGTGGGAGCGCTACAATATTTCTGATAAGTATATGTGAATGACATATTGTTGATCGGAAATAATGTAGAATTATTCTGCAAAGCATAAAGGAGTGTTTGAAAGGAGTTTTTCAAAGAAAGACCTCGGTGAAGCTGCTTACATATTGAGTATCAAGATCTATAGAGATAGATCAAGACGCTTGATAAGTTTTTTCAATGAATACATACCTTGACAAGATTTTGAAGTAGTTCAAAATGGAACAGTCAAAGAAAAAGTTTCTTGCCTGTGTTACAAGGTGTGAAGTTGAGTAAGTCTCAAAGCCCGACCATGGAAAAAGATAGAAAGAGAATGAAACTCATTCCCTATGCCTCAGTCATAGGTTCTATAAAGTATGTCATGCTGTGTACCAGATCTATTGTATACCATACACTGTGTTAAGAGAGGGAGTACAATAGTGATCTAGGAGTAGATCAATGGACAGCGGTCAAAATTATCCTTACTGGAATAAGGATATGTTTCTCGATTACGGAGGTGACAAAAGATTCGTCGTAAAGGGTTACGTCGATGCAAGTTTTGATACTGATCCAGATGACTCTAAGTCTCAATCTGGATACATATTAAAAGTGGGAGCAATTAGCTAGAGTAGCTCCATGCAGAGCATTGTTGACATAGAAATTTGCAAAATACATGCGGATCTGAATGTGGCAGACCCGTTGACTAAACTTCTCTCACAAGCAAAACATGATCACTTTTTGGGTCTTAATCACATAGCGATGTGAACTAGATTATTGAATCTAGTAAACCCTTTGGGTGTTAGTCACATGGAGATGTGAACCAATCACATAAAGATGTGAACTATTGATGTTAAATCGCATGGCGATGTGATCTAGATTATTGACTCTAGTGCAAGTGGGAGACTGAAGGAAATATGCCCTAGAGGCAATAATAAAGTTATTATTTATTTCCTTATATCATGATAAATTTTTATTATTCATGCTAGAATTGTATTAACCGGAAACATAATACATGTATGAATACATAGACAAACAGAGTGTCACTAGTATGCCTCTACTTGACTAGCTCGTTAATCAAAGATGATTATGTTTCCTAACCATGGACAAAGAGTTGTTATTTGATTAACGGGATCACATCATTAGTTGAATGATCTGATTGACATGACCCATTCCATTAGCTTAGCACCCGATCGTTTAGTATGTTGCTATTGCTTTCTTCATGACTTATACATGTTCCTATGACTATGAGATTATGCAACTCCCGTTTGCCGGAGGAACACTTTGTGTGCTACCAAATGTCATAACATAACTGGGTGATTATAAAGGAGCTCTACAGGTGTCTCCAAAGGTACATGTTGGGTTGGCGTATTTCGAGATTAGGATTTGTCACTCCGAATGTCGGAGAGGTATCTCTGGGCCCTCTCGGTAATGCACATCACTTAAGCCTTGCAAGCATTGCAACTAATGAGTTAGTTGTGGGATGATGTATTACGGAACGAGTAAAGAGACTTGCCGGTAACGAGATTGAACTAGGTATTGGATACCGACGATCGAATCTCAGGCAAGTAACATACCGATGACAAAGGGAACAACGTATGTTGTTATGCGGTCTGACCGATAAAGATTTTCGTAGAATATGTAGGAGCCAATATGGACATCCAGGTCCCGCTATTGGTTATTGACTGGGGACGTGTGTCGGTCATGTCTACATTGTTCTCGAACCGTAGGGTCCGCACACTTAAGGTTTCGATGACAGTTATATTATGAGTTTATGAGTTTTGATGTACCGAAGGAGTTCGGAGTCCCGGATGAGATCGGGGACATGACGAGCAGTCTCGAAATGGTCGAGACATAAAGATCGATATATTGGACGACTATATTCGGACATCGGAAAGGTTCCGAGTGATTCGGGTATTTTTCGGATTACCGGGGAGTTACGGGAATACGGGGGGAGAAGTATTGGGCCTTATTGGGCCATATGGGAAAGAGAGAGGGGCTGCCTTGGGC
>NC_041384.1:38581547-38588871 GCF_002162155.2 Triticum dicoccoides | reverse complement strand
CGCCCCCTCCTTCCTTCCCTTCTCCCTTCCCCTTTCTTGTCTCCTACTCCTACTACATGGAAGGACTCCTAGTTGGACTAGGAAAGGGGGAATCCTACTCCCGGTGGGAGTAGGACTCCCCTAGGGCGCGCCATAGAGAGGGCCGGCCCTCCCCTCCTCCACTCCTTTATATACGGGGGCAGGGGGCACCCCATAGACACACAAGTTGATCTTCGTGATCGTTCCTTAGCCGTGTGCGGTGCCCCCCTCCATCATATTCCACCTCGGTCATATTGTAGCAGTGCTTAGGCGAAGCCCTGCGACGGTTGAACATCAAGATCGTCACCACGCCGTCGTGCTGACGGAACTCCTCCCCGAAGCTTTGCTGGATCGGAGCCCGGGGAGCGTCATCGAGCTGAACGTGTGCCAAGAACTCGGAGCTACCGGAGTAACGGTGCTTGGATCGGTTGGACCGGGAAGACGTACGACTACTTCCTCTACGTTGCATCAACGCTTCCGCTTCGGTCTACGAGGGTACGTAGACAACACTCTCCCATCTCGTTGCTATGCATTACCATGATCTTGCGTGTGCGTAGGAATTTTTTTAAAATTACTACGTTCCCCAACAAGCCCGCGGTAGTTTTTCCTTTTTTTGTAAAGTATGTTTAAATTTGAACGAATTTGCCGATGTTTGCGTTAAATTTGAGTCGTGTTTGCGCCGTATTTGACTTTTTTTAAAAACATGGGCACCACGACTGAGGGGCATCACGCCCTCAGTGCGCGGTTTAGCGCCGGTGCGTCCCCGGGGGCGATTTTTTGCCCCTCCTGGGGGGCCAACGGCTGGAGATGCCCTAACGTCGTTCGTTCGTCCTCCCATCCCACCTCTGGATCGATAAGCCTCGTATAATCCCACCTCGTTACCCCTTCCACCGATTTTCTTTTGAACCAAACCCCACCGATATTTTCTGGTTTTTTCTCCATCATGTATCCCACGTCTCAGCCCTCCCGGTACGCTCACCCTGATCGATCATTGACCGACGAGGTATCCCATTTTTTTTGCGTGGAGACGAGGGATCCTTTTCCTTCCCACAAATCTCAATAGAATCAAATCTTTCCCAAATCACAACAGAATCAAAGACTTTCATGCCACGGATTCCCTCATGTTCCTTCCCGAACATATCTCAAACGAATAAAATTATCTCAATCAATAGAGTAAATCAGGAGTACATCGCGTACGCATGCCCAGAACAAAATTCGGGACGTGATCCCCTGAATCTTTCTGTACATACTCCTTCCAGATCGCTGCTGGTAGTCTTGGTCTCTTGGAACATGAAGGGCACCAGCTTGTGAGCCAAGATCTTTTCGATATCATGCTGATCCAGCGGTAGATTATCTTAGTATATTGTTCTAAGTTCTGACCCTCCGTGTTATCTATGGATTTCTCAAGCATGAGTCGTGCCGCTGATGATGCATCGCGAACATGCAATGGTAAGATACCTCTGATCTCTGTTTTCCCCGTAAATCCCTCTCCTCTCTCTCTATGGTTCGGGTCTCTAATCTCGGCATGATGCACCCGGGCCTGCCATTGCAAACGTAGCCGACATGAGGGCCGCCATCAATCCCGCCGCCGAAACCACCCACCCGACGTGGCCAAGCCATCTGGTCCTCGCCAACGAGTACCGCTCCTCCGGAGCTTGCAAGGTTTTCTCCTCCACACGAGTTGAGGAAGTCATCTTCGATCTCGCCGCTCGGGGTTGTGTGTCTTGGATCTCATGAGCGGCAGCAGTTCGATCGACGCAGGAGGTGGCCGTGGGCGAGGTGTTATTGTGTTAACTGATGTCACCCACCCGAGGCGGACGACCCTTGCCGCCACCAAGCTCCTCCCGCAGGTGACCCGGTGCGGGGGAGTGGTGTTGCCTGCAGTCGGTGGCTTCTCCAAGGGTGAGCGCAAGCGTGGCGAGCCAGCGGCGCCGTGGGCTACGCTCAGCGCCATGGTATGGCTGCAGGGGTGGACATCGTGTGGCATGGCCACGAGGCCAAAGCAAGATCATTAGATCAGGCTGGGCTGCTACTGGTTGCCGTTCCTCGTTGCTCGAAGGTGAAAATCTCATGCTGCCATGTGCTTGTCCTCTCATGTATGAATCATTTGCAGATGCAGGTAATGTGCACATATCTCTATCCCTGGAGTATTTGGCAATTTATGCAGGTGATGATCCAGCGCCATGATGCAAAATTCAGTTTATGTGTTATGTGTCTTCAAAGGATTTGGCAGTTTTGGCACCAGGATTTTTTGGCCAAATGCGTCATTTCAACCATAAGTAGAATATGAACTTGTGAGACAGAGCTGATTGATACGTTTGTGGACCTTTAAAAAATGTAGAACTGAGTAGTTTTCTTCAGTAATTATACCAATTAGCTACCTACTTACATTTAAGTTCTTTGTGAACTACTGTAATTGTTAGATACAACTGACTTTGAATAATTATTAGTAGCACGTACACGTCTATCATTACTGATAATGCTAAGTAGTCCCTCCATTCGGAATTACTTGTAGTAGAAATGGATGTATCTAGAACCCTAGATACATCCATTTCTACTACAAGTAATTCCGAACGGAGAGAGAAGGTCCATTGTTTAATGAAAGCTATACAGTTTCGGTATTGTAATAGGTTATTTGTTGACTGATGCTTATCTTGTTCCCTGGTTGATCTCAACATCAAACGTTTTACGCTTCCTTTTTGATAGCCGAGAGGTGTACTATGAAAGGAAGACTTGCTCCAAAGGTTGTTGTAATGCCATTTACTATGCAGATGATTCCAGCAACTTCTCAAACAAGTCAACATTATCATTCACCCTGTAGATGGTTGGAGAATGCACAGAGCGCGAATGACAGCCTCAAACAAATGTTGCAGAGCAAGGTGATGAATTCTCCCATGTTTTGTAATCTGAATCTTCACTAGAATCTCTCGATTGTTCGATCCAGTTTGTTGTTATAGTACAATTATTCCTAATCTGGATCTTTGCTCGAATAGCTTGATCGATCCAGTATGTTATTGTGGTGCCGGTCCCTGGCCCCGACATACTAATCCTCGTAGCTTGTGCCTCCAACACGGCCTCCCTCATCGACGCGACCAAGTTTGGGATGATGCATAAGCATGCAGCTTCCCTCCTGAAGGAGAAGCAGGAGCTGCTCCTTCACACCCTCCTCATATAGATGGGTTGACATTTATCTCACGTTGTTTCAAACATAAACTGATTGCCCATCAAGTAGGAAATTTTGGTTTTCTCTACATGGCATGATATTATTCCCTTTTCTAGGTCTAATTTATGAAGAAACCAGTACAGAGGATCTTCTAGAAAGAAACCCTTTTCTAGGTCTAATTGATGACGAGGCTTTGCTATGCCGTGTGTTTGAATGATTTCTTCAGAGTGTTGTCATTGTGAAACTAAATATGTGCGACAATTATTCAGTTGGCGGCTGTGCCCGTGTTTTTCAGGTTTATCTTGAATAATGAACTTTAGCGACTGTTTTTGCACTGTGCGAATTGTTATAAACATGTTGATACCAAGTGTGTCTTGATGAGTAATAAAAAGAAAAATCATCCTTTGCATGAATGGTCGATCTGATATGGTGCTTCCAGTTTGATGCGTTGTTTCTGTGTTTTTGGTTTGGTCCGCTAGAGCAGGAGGAGTTCTATAAAAGTGTATTGATCTGTGTGTGTAATTCTGAAAACTGTATTGCCACCATGGTTAATTTCCGTGTGTTGAATTTTAAACTAAACATAAATTGGTTATCTTTTCTTGTTCGATGGGCCATGGAATTGAATGCTGGGGAGATGGCAGTCAGGGGTACAGCTGTGACAAGTGCGTGCATGTGTGAGGTTGCCCACCCAAAGTTCGAATTTCAAAGAAAAAAGTGTATATAACCCCCAGAAGTATCGCGTTTCGGCCACATAACCCCCTCACCTCTAAAACCAGGATCTTAATCCCCTCAACTTTTAAAAACATAAATCACCCCCTGACAGTCTTGTAGGTGGTTTCAGATGCTGGTTTAGGTCACGTGGCGGTGAGGTGAGATGGGGAAGCACCAATGTGATGGTCATTCCTCGAACAATTTACGTGCACCCATTTAGTGTGCTCCCGACGTACATGTTGACCGTGTCTGCTCCAAACTCCATGCCCTGCCACCAGTCTGCCACGCGATGAACCTGGTGAGCACCACGTCGGAACCCATGCACATGCTTCCACAAGGCCTACCTCAACGGAAGTCGCTGGAGGACACACGGAGCGGAGCGGCAGCACAAGCGTCTGCCTCATCTTCGACACACTGTCGCACGAGCCCGTCCTCGTGGAGATCATCTACCACTCCAGGGAATTTGGCTCCCTCGAATACTTCGCGGTGTGCGGCTGTGCGCGGTGTTGCCGTGCGCCAACTTGGGGTACCACTCATCCACTCCCAGGAGTACGCAGTGCCACCGCCGGCCCTGCAGGTGGCCGGCGACACGCTGCCCACCCGCGTCGGCAAGGCGTTGTACTGGATGAGCGATAAGCGAGCAAGCTGTCGTATTCCTTCGACCAGCACCAATCGTGCTACCAGACACGACGGTGGACAACATCTTGAACACTGGAGTGTGCGCACAGCAAGAGCGGCCAAGCCCATGTCCCCGCGCCCGGAGCCGATGGACCATGTCATCCAAGTCTGCGTTCCCCATGGCCAACAGTGTCTACATGCCTGCACCGAGGGCGATGCCGATGTCGACACCTTGCACCATGTTTAGGTGCACACACTGCCAGATCGTGATTTCAGCCCAGCGGGGCGGTCGGCCTCTGGTGGCGGAGACGGCGCTCCTAGCTCCAAACTTTTGAATCCACCCTTGTTGAAAGAGCTCGACGGTGCTGGCATTGAGCATGGCATAGGGCTGCAAGACCAGCGTCCGCGACAGACCGAGCATAATGAGGGTGCAAGCAGCAGCGCTAATGTACGCGGGAGAGAGCGGCGGGCAACTTACCGGCGGCGTCCGGAGAGGAGTGCCAGTGGCCACAGTCAGCAGTAGATCGGGCGCACGAGCGGCTTCGTCCTCTATTTCCTGGCGGCGGCCACAAATGTAGCAGGGGCTCATGCACGTGGGTGTGGTGAGAATATAAGTCAACTTGATCAGTGTGCCACGTGGGCAAAACCATCCTCAAAACCACCTACGAGAGTGTCAGGGGGTGATTTGTGTGGTTTTTAGAAGTTGAGGGGATTAAGAATCCAGTTTTAGAGGTGAGGGGGTTATGTGGCCAAAACGTGATACTTCTGGGGGTCATATACACTTTTTTCAATTTCAAATGACAAGAGCAGGAGAAACAGAGGTTGTTTTTACATAAACAGCAGCAGAGTCACTCCTCCGCCATTCTTGCCCCATTTGATGCATTCCATCGTCGAGTTTGAAGAGGAGAGGTTAGCAGTTGTGTCGATGGCTCCTTCAGTGCTATCTCTGTCGGGGTCTGGCGCTACAAAGTCGGATATAACTTCGAAGCTGAATGTACTTTCTCTTGAGGTAATTCTAATTACTCTGTAAACGTTTCACTAGGTTGGATTTGCACAAACTTTCAATCAGCAAGTTTAGCTCGCGTGTAGGGTTCAACTGATATGAAAGTTCAGTTAACCAGACATCAGAGATGTGTGTCTGGTACTCTCGTGTCTTTGACAATGTAAGCATAACGCCTGTGTAGGCAACTGTGCATTAAGATCGTGTCCATAATCTGTAATTTGGTGGCCCACTACATCAAGCTTGGGCATTAAGATATCTATTGACCTATCCATGTGGAATTAAGACGTCTATTGACCTATCCATGTGTATTACTTCAGATTATCAATTTTGGCACTCCAATTTAGAAAGTTAAGCAGTTGGCAATTATATGTGAAGTTTCAAGCGGAAGTGAGATTAGTAATCAATTTTCTATGAAAGAGAAACACGCATAAATAAATAATAGAAAAGCTTAAAAAATCCAAAATAAATGAAAACTTTGGTGTTCATAATTTTCTCTTTGTTCATTATATTTTCTTGATTGTTGTATCATGCAATATTAATCAAATATCTACATTTGAGCTACATCTTTTTATTTTATCTCAGAACTTTTAAAATCCAAAATACCTCGGAACATTTTGAATGTTATCTCTTTAGGTTATCATATTTAGCTCACGGCTCCAACTTCTCTTGAAGGGAAACTCATGGTTCCAACTTGATATAGAAGGATTTCATTTGGTTTATTAGAGCATATAATTTGTAAAATTGTTGACCTAAAAGCAGTTTTAGGTATAGGAGACGGTAATCTTTTGTTTTTGCTCTTCTCTAACGAATACATAAATTTGTACCATGAGTCAGGCATACGCATGAGGGAGGGAATAAGAAAGAAACATCGACATTTTTCATGCTTTGGATGATCATTTCTATTCATAGCTTTCTTTTTTGCTTGGCAATACATGAGTGTGGCTCAGTCGTGGTAGAACTCGGGATCATGAGTGGGTCCAATATAGAACCAGGAGATATAATACTAAGATGGGAAGGCGGTTGCCGCCCTTGTTTCTTGTTGTTGTCCTGTCACGACAGCATCTATCACTGGCTCACTTAGAACCCGAGTTAGTGGATTTTGTAATAACAGTGAGGATTGAGAGTAAGTGGGATGGGGGTTGGGGTTGGTCTATTCAGTATTGTTGTTTGAGTGCAATAATTTCCCTACTTTAGAAAATGTGGCAAATTATATTTCACTGGAGATGGTTTCGTAGGAAATTGAATGAGCGAATGGTTCATTTTTTTTCTATAAGTCGTAGAATATTTTTGTAGGATAGAAGGGTAAATGCATTGGTTGATTGCTTCAAGAGTTAATAACGGATAAGATGTCATATCAGTTGCATGCCCAACAACGAGTATCATATTTATGTTTTGTGAACATGCATGACATTCCACTATATGTTACAACGTGGTAATGTTTCAGAAGACATTGGATCTGCCCTTTAGGCTCAGAGGGGCGGCACGGGCGGCGCATGCCTCCTCTCCCTTGATGGCGGTGGTGGATCGGCACAAACACGTGGGGAGGAGGCAAAGAGCAGGGCGATTGGCGGGGGGCTCCTCCTTGGCGGTCCGTGGGGAAGTATAGTGTGAATGAGGGAGGGTCCATGATGATGGTGAGGCGGGTGTCATCTTGTTTTAAAGAAGAGGGGTCCAGTGAGAAATGTCCCGCTACGGCGGGAGACCGAGATGGAAGGGAGGGTTCGAGCATGAAAAGGAAAGGATGCTTCGTACAGTGGTTTTTTTGGTTGGGGCCGTGTGTTGGGGATCACATCGCGGATAGTCCGCACAAC
>NC_041384.1:38575935-38581067 GCF_002162155.2 Triticum dicoccoides | reverse complement strand
CGAACCGGCACTAAAGGGCCTTATGAACCGATGCTATTGCCCGGTTCTGCACTAGTGGAAGCCTTCCTGAGTTGATTAGAAATGGCCTGTTGCAAGGAACTGTATTCTCCCATGGCCTCAATTGAGAGAGGCAGAGCAAAGGAATAAATAGGATCACCATAATCCAAGAAATCCTTGATTGAAATCTTGCCATCCAGCCAAAAAGAGAAAAGCATGGCAAAACGTTCATGCATAGGCTGCACCGATCCATTGGGTAACCAAGCATCAGACCAGAAGAGGACAGCGTCATCCATATTAACCTTGACAACATTAATACTTCTGTTAACAGTACTAAGTTTCATAATATCCCTCCACCAAAAGAACCAAAACAGTTGCATGAGGAACCACTCCATCATAATATGTGTTACAAATAAGAGAAACGCTTAGCACACCAACTTTAGTGTAAAATCTGTGCAGTTTTGAGGTTAACAGAGCTCTATTCTGAATCTGCAGGTTAATGACTCTCATGCCTCCCTTATCCTTAGGCTTACAAACCATAGACCAGGATCAGACATCTTCATTTTGCTTCTTAAGTCATGCGCTCGGGCTTGATTAGCAATTGTCCCTCTGTTTGATAGTCGTCAAACCTAACTTACAATCGTACTATGCGGTATGTTATCATTCAGTGCTGTAGTCTTAATTCTTGGGAGATCCAAATCAATTGTCAAATTAGTAAATATGTATAATCAAATGTAAATTACTAACTTAGTCTGCAAGTTTGAAATCTCAAAGCTACTTATATTCTTTATCCAGTACTTATATTTGTTTTAATCTTGCTTTTTTCTTAACTATAATTAACAACTTTTGGAATTCATGAAGTCAGACTAGCTATCTCAGGAATATGGGCAACCATGCAAGTTTTAGAGATGAAAGAAAGAACAAAGCTTGCCAAATAATCATATATCATGGTATGTCTTTCAGTTGTGATATATAGAAGGCGGTTTAATTCAGAAGGGCAGTCTCGGCCACAACAAACAGAGTATAGCTTTGGTCAAGTCTTTGTTTGTTCCAGTTCACTCAATGGAACTCTTAACTAACCTGCTCATGTGCCGTTAATGCAATGCTTACTGTTTATTAATTTCAAAATAAACCATACATGAAGGTTTTCCCTTCTTGACAGTAGTACCAGGCTAAAAAATGAACAAACTAGAACTTCAATTTATTTGGAAGAGCCAAGGTATACACCAGTGCTATACTTAGAAATAGAACTACAATCAGCTAATACTAGCTGCTAGATTTAACTACCAAGGGCGCAACCAAAAAAGTCGTGCAACCTTATATCCGGCTCTACAAAATCTATCTCTATCTACATCTACAATCTATATATCTACAACTACTTAGAAAGAACCTAAGGTTCCATGTTTCACTTTTTCTCCCCACCAACCCTTCATCCAACCTCCCACATATGTTACCTTCACATTTCATCGGTTTTTCATCCCTCCCGATATTCTTTAATAACGGTTTTTAATCTGGTAATCCGATTAATATCTGGTAACACAATAAATTAATGGGAAGGAATCAATCATGATCGTTAATTACTTGATAACACAATAAATTTAAATTCATGAGAAGTTATCAATCACGGTCAGTAGTGGTAACACGATAAATTCACTGAAAGAAATCAATCACAATTGGTCATCATTTATTTGCCCCGCTGAAACGCACAGGAAATTACCTAGTATGTTAAAAGAACAGCTACCAATTAACAGAGATGTTCACAAAGATCACAAGGTTTTCACCGCCCTTATTTGCACGCAAACCACAGAGTTATGGTGAGTGAGACATGCATGGCTCGATCTGGTTGACGAGATATGATAGCTAGGCCAGTCGACGGGTGAAGAGACCTCCAGCTGCTTCCAGGCAGCTGCCAACCGCTGTCAGCTTCAGCTTGCCCCCAAACACCAGGTACCTCTAAACTGTTGCTGACTCCAGATTCTGGATCAGGAATGCTGCGACAAATCATAAGTCATAACAGCAGATTAGGAATGAACAAACTAAGATGTGCAACCTAGCAATTTCCTGAAAGGCAGAAAAGTGCACAGTTAGGGTTTATGGTTTAGGTCTACATCAGCTTAAAGAATTTTGTTAGGCAGAAAAATTAATCACACAACATGTTATGCACATGTACAGATTCCCATTATTTTTCTTTGGAAGACGTACCGCTACAATTCGAAAGGGACTAAACAAGCAAACAAGCAAGTCGATCTGGTCCTATCAAACAGTCATGGCTATAGACATGTTAGGCTGTTCTCATGCTGACCGTTGAATGATTCCACACACTGATGCGGTCCCTGTTAGCCATCACAAGAACCCTATTGTAAGTTTCCAACTAAGACTCTGATTCAAGTTAACGCGTGCAAGCAAAAAAATCGTAACAACAATGGCAGTGGCGAGTACCTCTTCGGCTCTCCGGCTCCAGCCTCTTCTCCTCATACTCCTACTCGCTGCCACCAGCGAGGCCACCACATTCAAAATCATCAACCAATGCACCTACACCGTGTGGCCAGCCGCTCTGCCGGGAGGTGGCGTGAAGCTCGATCCGGGGGAGACGTGGGCGCTGAACATGCCCGCTGGTACCTCAGCAGGGCGCATCTGGCCGCGCACAGGCTGCTCACTCCTTGGCGAAGGCGGGTCATGCCAAACTGGCGACTGCAGCGGCTTGCTCGCCTGTACGGTCAGTGGTCGATCGCCAAACACGCTGGGCGAGTTCAGTCTTGGCCAAGGCCAAAGTGTTGATGATTTCTTCGACATCTCGCTCATTGATGGCTTCAACGTGCCCATGGACTTCCTGCCGGTGCCGGTTCAGGGAAGGTCAGGGTGCAGCAAGGGGCCGCATTGTGCAGCCAACATCACATCGCAGTGCCCAAGAGAGGTGAAGGCTCCGGGAGGGTGTAACAATCCTTGTATTAGGAGTGCGGAAAGCAATTGCAGTTACACAATTAACTCGGTCTTCTTTAAGATGTGCCCAGATGCCTACAGCAATCCCAACGATTTTTCCACTTTCACTTGCTCGACGGGCACAGACTACCAGGTCATCTTCTGTCCCATGTTAAATCAAGAAATATCACCTACAGCTGAAAGTCCCCTGCCGGCGCCCCCAGCAGATGTAACACCTCCGACCCCAAGTACTCTGCCTGCAGCTATTGGGCCAGCAAGTATGAAACCGAAATCTGCCTCTGTAAGAGTAGTTGTTGCAATTCTAGCTCCTGTAGGCGGCTTCATTTTGTTCACCATCATGTTCCTCAGCATCTTCTTTATATGTAAACAAAGAACACAACGACGGAATGAGACGGAAGAAGAGGAAGAGTTTGGGGTGCTACAAGGAACACCAATGAGGTTCACATTTCAACAGCTAAAAGCAGCAACCGAGCAATTCGCAGACAAGCTCGGGGAAGGAGGATTTTGGTCTGTTTTCAAGGGACAATTTGGTGATCAAAGGATTGCAGTAAAATGTTTGGATCGAACAAGTCAGGGCAAAAGTGAATTTTCGGCAGAGGTGCAGACAATTGGCAGCATTCATCATATTCATCTGGTGAGATTGATTGGTTTCTGTGCAGAGAAATCTCATAGGCTCCTGGTATATGAGTACATGCCCAAAGGATCCTTGGGCAGATGGATCTACTGTCGACATGACAATGATGCCCCTCTTTTAGATTGGAGCACGCGGTGCAAGATTATAACTCACGTAGCTAAGGGCCTGTCTTGCCTTCACGAAGAGTGCACAAAAAGAATTGCTCATTTGGATGTCAAACCACAAAACATCCTCTTAGATGATAACTTCGATGCTAAACTTTCTGATTTTGGACTATGCAAACTCATAGACAGGGATATGAGCCAAGTTGTTACCAGAATGAGGGGCACACCTGGATATTTAGCTCCTGAATGGTTGACATCACAGATCACGGAAAAGGCGGATATCTACAGCTTTGGCGTCGTGGTCATGGAAATCATCAGTGGAAGAAAGAACCTTGACACTTCCCAGTCAGAAGAGAGCATCCATCTCATCACCCTATTGGAGGAAAAGGTAAACAGTGATCGGTTGGTAGATTTGATTGACAATAACAGCAACGACATGCAAGCACACAAGCAAGATGTGATTCAGATGATGATGATGCTTGCAGATTGATTGCAAAAAAAAGGCCTAAAATGTCTGAGGTGGTAAAAGTATTGGATGGTGCCATGACTGTAGACCTCAACATAGAGCATAACTTCGTTGTAACAACTCCAGCAAATTTTGGTAGCATGGGAAATGCGAGCACTTCAGCGCCACCTCTAGCCTCAGATGTATCAGGCCCCAGGTGAAATAGAGACAATTCTGACAAGGTAGGCAATTACAATGTGTGTAGGAGATTCTCTTATGTAAAACAAAATTCATGGTCTGTTTTATTTTCTCAAATTATTACAACTCTTGAGTTATGCTAACTTGGATAATATCTCAGTATTGCAAACCTTCTTCGATCCACAACAGATGAACTCATTTGTGTTCTTTTGAGCTCCACCTGTAGTGCAAATCTGGTTTGAGCTATCATGGTTGAAATTAAAAATTACTAACATGTTGTAAAATTCTCATTGCTCCAATAAAGCAGAGAAGTAAATGGGCAGTCCGAGAAACTAACTAATAAACACTGATCAGTTGGTATGTTAGTTACCGCAAGTGCCTTTATGTTCTGCAGCATGTTCACTTGGTTTTCATGACATTAGGTACAGTTTGATTTCCTCAAAAGGAGAAAAAGTGACTCAAACCTATTGTAAGCCGTTATGAGAAATCTGTAAAATGTACATGCATTGATAAAATTTTGCTCTTTCTTAAACACCCCGGATATAACCAAAAAGTGTTGATAACTTATGAGATGTTATGCTTGCTTCCATTGACTGTGAGAGGATTCTACTACATTTTCAATACAAAGAATTCAGATTCTTACCTTGCAAAAATGTGAGTAGGAGAAGGAACTCAGATCGAAATTTAGCTTGCAAAGTTCATAAACTAACTGTAAATTGCCTAGATTTGTCCAGTAGCTACACACATATATCATTTTCATTAATTAAGGTAACAGTGCAACATGGATCTTCGATCTTGATCCATATTTCCTGGG
>NC_041384.1:38549168-38575611 GCF_002162155.2 Triticum dicoccoides | reverse complement strand
TTCGAAACCTAACACAATCCCAGCGAGGGGGGCACTTCGGGCCTGATCAACGGTGAAGTCAATGTTGTTGCTCCAGTACTCCAGGATATTAAGAAGCTTGGTTTGCATTCTTTACATATTGGCCAGAGAACCCAAGATAACAGGGCTCTGGCCATCCTTCTCTGTTGCACGGGAACCGCAGAACCATCATGGTGAATAAGACATTTTCGTCAGTAAAGACGTCTTGGTCTTGAGCAGATTCCAAGCAGCTTCTGAGCCTCTACAACAGATGAATAAATCAAGTTTGTTGTTTTGTCCAGTTTCTCCCATTGCAAATCTGTTTCTAGTTATTGTACTTGAAATTAATAGCATGTTTAAAATTTTCACATGTGCGGAGAAAGCAGAGAAATGCACCTTATGAAAGCAAATTGGTACTTCGAGACACTAATAAACACCAAATGTTTAGTATCAACAAGTGCTTTTTGTACTAACAATAATCCACTAAGTTTGGAAAGGCAGGAAGTTCCTTTATTCGTCTCTAAGCTCTCTTTGTTGCTTCAGAGATCCTATGTGATACTCCAGTTTCATATATTTGTCAAAAAATAATAATAATACTCCAGTTTCATATATTTGTCAAAAAATAATAATAATACTCCAATTTCATATGGAGTGGCCATCGTTCAGATATAACAAAATTTCTTCTTTTGAGAAGAGGGGGGGAAATGGACTTTACACACACTTCTGCAATAGTAGAACTTCTGTTTCAGAAAAATGACCCGTTTTGTGGGACTGCTGAAATTCAGAGTTATTTGAAAGAAAAGAATATCTGCACGATGAGATACTTGCTATACAATGGTGACCAGAGGGCAGAGGAGGTAGTGATGTTCATTAAGTGCTTATGTCTAAACAGATTGCTCGGTTTCCTCAAAAGATGGAAAATATGGCATTCAACTGTTCAACTGGTCGTACTCAGAAACTTCTAAAGGCAGGAAGTATAAAATGCTAAATATTCATGTATATATAATCTAAGTATTCAAGGTTTTGGCCTACAAAACTGTGTGCGAGGGATTAAAGCATCAAATCATCACAATCACACTGACTGCAGCTACAGGAACAGTGTGCTGCCTTACCAGAACCAAAATATTGTTCTGAACTTTGGAGAAATATCCTACAGGTCAGATGTTAACGGCAGGGCATATGCTTGTGTTGGAAATGGTGAGTAGGAGGAGGAACTTAGATGATGGCCAACAACTGGGCAAGGGCTGGAATCAGTCAGGAAATTTGCCAAGTCTAACAATGACTGGTAGGCAATCTGCTCTGTTTCTGGGCCAGCCCATGAACCCAAGCCATGAAAATGTCCAACTACACTGGTACTCGGTTACTCTTGGACTGTTAATTAGCTACACATCAGTACATCAGTTGTGCTACTGACCATAATCCCATTTGGTTTTCTACTGATGATCATATAATGTAATGCCAGAGGGCAGGCCTGGCGCAATGGTGAAGTCCTCCCCACTTGTGCCAAGAGGTCCTGGGTTCGAACCAGCCTCTCTGCATTGCACTTTGCAGGGGTAAGACTAGGTTCCTATAATCCCTCCCCAGACCCCACCTTGTGTGGGAGCTTCTATGCACTGGGTCTGTCCTTTTTGATCATATAATGTAATGCCGTTGCACCAAATCATCGCATAATTTGCAATAGAGAGGCTGCTGCTTACACTGAACCGCCTGGTGTTCGTGTGATTCATCCCCATCCTTATCCTTGACCTGCCCTGCTTCTCCCTACTGAAGAACCCATGTGTGAGCGTTTCGTCTCGAATCGATAAGTGACTTGGCTAACTACCTCCACCAACGGAGGGGGATCAAACCGAAGACGGCAACGCGGTTCCCCTCTCTGGAGGCCAGCGATTACGGGCTGCGCGGCTGCTGATGGGGCGCGGTGGAAAGATGCGGCACTGGGCACGAGGAATGGCGACGGCAATGCCCTGCGGCCAGACAGCCCACTTCACCGGCGACTTCGCCGCTGATGGGTGCGCCGCCGGCAACAGTTGGAGGAGAAAGGTTTCCCTTTTTTTTTCTTTGAGCGTCGGAGGAGGAAGGCCCCTGGCTCGTGCGGGCATGGACAGCCCAGCCAAGTATGCAGCCCACGGATTGTCGCACCCAGATTTTTTGTGTAGCCCTTCAGCTCTGTTTTTATTTCGACCGGTTATCTGCTTTTAATGTATTCCAGCTGTTTTTTTTATTTTGATAGGTCCATTTTATAAATTTAAAAAATTTCAAACAATTTTGAAATGTTCATGCAAAAGAAAAAAAATACTCCCACCATTCAGTTTTGTAAGTCGTTTCAGACAACTAAAAATGGGCTGCTTTGCATGCTGTCTGAAACGTCTTCAACACCTTATAAAAGTGAGCAGAGGGAGTATGTTTCAACACCCACACACATTATCCATGTACATTCATCCTAATGAACACACACACATGCACTTTCTAACCTATGAGTACCTCCGAGACATCGAGTTGACAAATTTTGAGCTAGAAACAGTCACCACAAAGTGTTTCATCTATACCTACCAATATAAAAAGACCAAAGGGGCAGATCCAAACTGATCTTGGCCATCTAACTAAGTCAATCCAACGACCTAGACTCCTACAATGGCGAGCGTTAAACGTGCAATTAATATTATACCAAATATTTCACTAATCATATAATTAACACATAAATAATAACATACCTAATATCCGCGTGCAATTGATATATTGCCTAAATATTAACGTGAGTTGTACGTGCGTATTTACTAGTAGTCACTGAAAACATCATCTCCTACTAAGCAGACATCACATGCTAAAATAAATACATGAAATGTAAGTATTCATGTCAGGTATAGAACTCAGGTGTAGTTGACCGTGCAAAAGCTCGATAAAGGGCAAAATACACTCGGAGCATATCACTCGGTAAACTTACATTCGGCAAGGACAACTTTACGGACTTTTTTCACAGACAATCGACAAAGATGAGCAGGGCTCTGCCTCATTCACGCATGGGTGCCTGAAGCTAGCCCTCACCAGTATGCAACCCACTGAAAGAATGTCAAAGCCAGACACAATTTTCTTGAAAGGAAAAACCTGAAGAAAAAAAACATCTCCAACACTTAGCTCAGCTGTAGTTAACCTCAAAAAACAAAAATCAGGTGTAGCTGAGAGTGCAAAAGCACCCCGAAGCATGAAGATTGGGTACTGTTATGGTCAAATAAAGACTTTTTTTTAGAAAGGGCTGTCATGGGTAGCTTTATTAACTCATATCAAAATTACATTGTTCACAAATCCATTGACGACACAATCAGAAGTTTCGTCAACCCAAGTCTCAGAAAATTTATTATAAAAATAAAAATTAGCTAGATAATGTGCAACGGTATTAGCAGCACAAAGACAATATTTAAATTTGACCTTCCCAATTATTGTTGTCGTATCAAAAAATTCAGCAAAAGATTGTTGTAGCCGCATCCCGCCATTGTGTTTTGCCTTGTGCAAAAATTGATATCATCAAGGGAGTTTGATTCAGCCTCCACGTGGAATCCCAAAATATTTGCAAGAACCAATCCATCCCACATAGCCCCTGTCTCATCATCGTAACATCAGAAGCGTGCTGAATGTACTTAATTACATTGTGCTGCAAAAAATGTCCTTTTCAGCTAAAAATATGTCCTTTCTCATCTCGGACTATCACCGCTGCAACTTCACCGCCATCATCGTCATGCAATGAATCATCGACATTCACGAACTTTGGTTCTAGCCTAGTCGACTTCTGCTCAAGTTCCTCATTGCTTCGAACTTATGCCTCAAGGAAACTACCTGTAATAGCAAGAACCGATATGAGCCATCTAGTAGGGGTGGGCTTGGTTCATGAGCCATCTAGTAGGGGTGGGCTTGGTTCATTATGCGTGACCCGTTTGTCGGATCCATGATATCTACTATGCACGTATATTCTTGTAGACTATTGGGCCTCCAGCGCAAAGGATTGTAGGACACCATCAATTTTCTCTCAAATGGAGACCTGAGATATGTCAATCCGGGTGAGGTGTAGGTTGAAAGTGACCCCTCTCAACAACCCTGCAATCAAATACAAGTCATCTCTTGTGTCCCCAAACACACCCAATACAATTGTTAATTGTATACATGCACTACTTCGACGAACCGATTGATAATTTGAATGATAACATTTTTTCGCATTTTCAAAATAAAATAGGACAACAAGGTAAATAGGAGTAGTAAAAGTGAGTAATAAAATGATGTATTAATGCTTGGAAACAAAGTCGAGGGTTCATACATTCACTACTGCCGAATCGCAATATCATTAACATAATTAAAACATATGTTTGTACCCTTAAAAAGTGCAACAAAGAATCACTCCCAAGCACTGGCGAAGTGTCAGCGGACGAACTCGGGCCTTGATCACCCCTTCCTACAGAAACTTTTGCCAAATAAGCTTATTTTTCTGCTAATTGCTCTACTAATTCCCCGACGTCTCTGATCACCATAGCCTTATCTTTGTCACACACTTATTTGGCCACCCCTAAATTTTGTTTCACGCTCCACCACTGCTCCCAAGTTCCTTTTTTGTCGGATCAAAGCAGGATGAGATAATGTAGGTATGGATAGGCGCACCTCTCTCCTTTCAGCGATCTTCCGTGGCGCCAGCCGTGCCTGGTTTCGTTCTTCTGAGTTCTCCGTCAGAATCGGAGCTGCGTTGTTTGTCCGCAGGTCGACATGTCGTCGGGGAGGGTGGGCTTTGCCCTGTGTGTTTCAGTCTATGGGAGTGGGCTCGGCCCTTGTTGTTCTGGTTTTTGCCCGATTTTCCGTAATTAATTGGGCAATTCTCTTATGCTTAATTAATAGATGAGGCAATCTTTGCCTCCGTTTTGAAAAAAAATAGGGCAGCCCCAATGTCACTTCAGACAGCCCTAAAAATTAGACTAAACAATCACCTCATGACCGTTATAATTATCATTCTAACGTATTATCCATAGAGTCATCCCAATGTCACTACGGGCATCTCCAAAAATTATACTCGACATGCATCCTGATCTCAGTGATCCCAAAAGATTCAATCCAACATTTTGGTTTTTGGTGCTCAAACCTTAGTGAATTGGAACTTTATTTTTCATTGCTCCTTATGATGATGTCCATTTGCATTGTTATTATGGTTTTCCGCACCATCACAAGTTCGTGAAAACAATTCAATTCCAGGTCTCTAAATTTAAACTCAACTTTCTTTTAATATATTTTATTTTTATTTTCATTGAAGCCATTACTAGGGGAACAGAAAACTACACATTTTCCTCCTTCAAAATCTTAGGCAGCAAAAAAGAACAACCGGGGCAACAATGAAAGCTTACTTTGAATGACTTAGTCATGGTAGGTAGGTATAATGGTTCTAAAGACAAGAAAGCAAACGAAAAAACAAATGCAATCTTTTTGGAGAATTTTTGAGAATGCATAAGAGGCAAACAATAACCAAACGAAGATGCAAAGGAAAGGAAATGGAAGATCGATAGAAGACTTGTAATCTCGAAAGCATCTTGTTCAAAGATATAAATAAAGCAAAGAGCAATTCTGTAAATAGGTAGATATATATATATATAAACTCTCTCTCTCTCTCTCTCTCTCTCTCTCTCTCTCTCTCTCTCTCTGTAGATCATTATGTTCATGTGTGATGATATGCAATATCACTAAGGAGAGAAGTCACCTCGGTCTCGAGAGCTCTAGCTCTAGCTCTAGTCATAGGCCCTCTTGGCACTTCTTGAGACGATGGTCGGTCCATTGGGATGACCGTAGGATGCTCCGCATCATGTGCCTTTATCTAGCCAACTATACAATGTAGCAAGATGCTTTTGAATACCTAATCCTATTCAGGGATTTTCAGCTTCCCCAAGTATTATTTCAAGTCAGATTGGGTCATACCTTGCTTGGCTTGTATGGTTGTGCTTGGCAGCTCTTCTAGTTAGCCACGAGCTTCAGGCCCAAGCATATATCACCTAAACTTATATTTCTGTTTATTCTTGTTCTCAGCTGAGGTTTAAAGTTTAAACATCATGTTGCCATCGTCAAATCTAGTGTGTTCAGGATCCACCAGTGCTTCTGTTTTCCTTGAGATTGACAGCAGGAGATAGTGCGGACGTGACGGAAAATTCCATTTGGTCAGATTTAACAGATTTGCTAAGAAATTGCTCTATAATTTTTTGGCATTTGGGCTGGCAAAGTCAGCATGTTTCTTTTGAATAAACACAAAAGCATGGCCCGAACGTGGTTTCCATATATGCATCCGTTTGACCTATGGATGGTAAGGTTAATGCAATGCTTACTGTTTACTAATAATTCCAAAATAAACCATGCATGATGGTTTTCCCCTCTTGACAGTAGTACCAGGCTAAAAAATGAACAGAACTAGAACTTCAATTAATTTGTAAGAGACTAGGTAGTAGTAGTACATACCAGTACTCGGAAATTGAATTACAATCAGCTAATACCAGCTGCGAGATTCAATTCTACCAACAGCGCAACCAAACAAGTCATGCAACCTTAGGATCGGGCGCCACAAAATGTGTTAAAAGAAAGCTACCAATCAACAGAGATTTTCGCAAAGATCACAAGGTTTTCGCCACTCTCGTTTGCACGCAAACCAGAGAGTAGTGAAGGAGACCTCCAGCTGCTTCCAGGCAGCTGACATCCGCTGTCAACTTCAGCTTGCCCCCAACCACCAAGATGGTTGCTGACTCAAGATTCTGGGTCTGACTGTAGCGAAAAAAAAAATCATGACAGCAGATCAGAAATGAACAAATTAAGATGTGCAATCTAACGATTTCACGAAAGGCAAACATAAAACAAAATCTCAGTCTACATCAGCTTAAAGAATTTTGTTAGGCAACAAAATTAATCAAACAATACATTATGCTCATATACAGATTCCTTCTTTTTGGGGTAAGACTCAGTACAGGTACAATTTGCAAGGGACTAAACAAGCAAACAAGCAAGTCTGGTCCTATCAAACAGTCATCACTACATAGTATGTTAGGCTGTTTTTATGCTGACCGTTGAATTATTCAACACACAGATGCGGTCAACTTTGACTCTGATTCAACTTTGCAATCCCCTACCACTCTTCCATCCTGTTAGCTGTCACTCAGACTCTGACTCAAGTTTGCAATAGCGCTAGGAAACTCAGACTCTGATTCAAGTTAACGGGAGCAAGCAGAAAAAACAACAAATGGCACCGGCGAGTACCTCTTCGGCTCTCTGTCTCCTACCTCTCCTTCTCCTCGCTGCCACCAGCGAGGCCACCATATTCAGTATCATCAACCGATGCTCCTACACCGTGTGGCCAGCCGCTATTCCAGTTGGAGGTGGCGTGAAGCTCGATCCGGGGGAGACGTGGCTGCTGGACGTTCCCGCTGGCACCATGGGCGGGCGCATCTGGGCACGCACAGACTGTTCATTCCATGGCGAAGGCATAGGGTCATGCCAAACTGGCGGTTGCGGCGGCTTGCTCGTTTGTAAGGGGAATGGTCAACCGCCCAACACGCTGGGCGAATTCACGCTTGGCCAAGACCAAACGAATGACTTCTTCGACATCTCCCTCCTCGACGGCTTCAATGTGCCCATGGAGTTACTGCCGGTGCTGGTTCGGGGAAGGTCAGGGTGCGGCAAGGGGCTGCGCTGCGCAGCCAACATCACATCGCAGTGCCCAGGCGACCTGAAGGCTCCGGGGGGTTGTAACAACGCGTGCACAGTGTTCAAGCAGGACATATACTGCTTGAATGGAAGCACAATAAGCAGCCCCACAAATTACTCGAAATTCTTTAAGCGGATGTGCCCAGATGCCTACAGCTACCCCGACGATGGTTCCACCAGAACTTTCAATTGCCCGTCGGGGACCAACTACCAGGTCGTTTTCTGTCCCCTGATTAATCACACACTATCGCCTACAACTCAAAGTCCCCAGATTAATCAAGCACTGACGCCTACAGCTGAAAGTCCCCAGATTAATGCACTGTCACCTACAGCTGACAGTCCCCTGCCCGCGCCCCCGGCCGAGGTAACACCACCGACCCCAAGTACTCTGCCTGCAGCTATTGGGCCAACAAGCATGAAACCAAACCCCCCCCTCTGTAAGAAGAGTTGTCGCAATTCTAGCTCCGGTAGGTGGCTTCATTTTCCTCACCATCTTGTTCCTCGTCAGTTTCTTCATACGTAAACGAAGAACACAATGGCAGCATGGGATGGAACAAGAGGAAGAGTTTGGGGAGCTACAAGGAACACCAATGAGGTTCACATTTCAACAGCTAAAAGCAGCAACCGAGCAGTTCAAAGACAAGCTCGGGGAAGGAGGATTTGGGTCTGTTTTCAAGGGTCAATTTGCTGATGAAAGGATTGCGGTAAAACGTTTGGATCGATCTGGTCAAGGCAAAACAGAATTTTCGGCAGAGGTTCAGACAATTGGCAGCATTCATCACATTAACCTGGTGAGATTGATTGGCTTCTGTGCAGAGAAATCCCATAGGCTCTTGGTATATGAGTACATGCCCAAAGGATCCTTGGACAGATGGATCTATTGTCTGACATGACAATGATGCTCCTCCTCTACATTGGAGCACACGGTGCAAGATTATCACTCATATAGCTAAGGGCCTCACGTATCTTCACGAGGAGTGCACAAAACGAATTGCTCATTTGGATGTCAAACCACAAAACATCCTCTTAGATGACAACTTCAATGCTAAACTTTCTGATTTTGGACTATGCAAGCTCATTGACAGGGATATGAGCCAAGTGGTTACTAGAATGAGAGGCACACCTGGGTATTTAGCTCCTGAATGGTTGACATCACAGATCACGGAAAAGGCAGATGTCTATAGCTTTGGCGTTGTGGTCATGGAAATCATGAGTGGAAGAAAGAACCTTGACACTTCCCGGTCAGAGGAGAGCATTCATCTCATTACCCTATTGGAGGAAAAGGTGAAGAGTGATCGGTTGGTAGATTTGATTGACAATAACAGCACCGACATGCAAGCACACAAGCAAGATGTAATTCAGATGATGATGCTTGCAATGTGGTGCTTGCAGATTGATTGCAAAAGAAGGCCTAAAATGTCTGAGGTAGTAAAAGTATTGGAAGGTGCCATGAATATAGACATCAACATAGATCATAACTTTGTTGTGAATTCAGCAAATTTTGGTAGTGCTGGAAATGTGAGGTCTTCAGCTCCACCTCTAGCCTCAGATGTATCAGGCCGTAGGTGAAACGAGACAATCCTGACAAGGTAGCCAATTAGATTGTAAGTAGGGGATTCTCTTATGTAAAACAAAGCTATGGACTGCTGTATTTTCTCAAATTATTACAATCAGATGAACTTATTTGTATTGTTTTGTTCAGGTTTTCCTTGTAACACAAATCTGCTTTGAGCTATCATGGTTGAAATTAATAACAAGTTTTAAACTTCTCATATCTCCAATAAAGCAGAGAAATGCAGAGTAAAAGCAAATTGGCAATCTGAGGGACTAACTAATTGACATCAATCAGTTGGTATGTTAGTTACTACAAGTTCCTTTATGTTCTGCAGCATTTCCACTGCCTTTTTATGACGCTAGGTACGGCTTGATTTCCTCAAAACGATAAAAGATGGCTCAAACCTATTCTAAGCCGTTTTGAGAAAACTGTAAAATGCTACATGTATTGATATTGTTTGCCCTTTTTAACACTCCAGATAACCTAGAGTGTTGATAATAGATGAGATATGTATTTTTTCTTGTTTCCAATGACTGGGAGGATTTTGCTACATGTTCAATCCAAAGATTTCAGATATTTAGTTAAATTGTGAATAGGAGCTCATATTGAAGAGCAACTCAGATTGAGACTCAGCTTGCAAATGTAAGAAATTAGCTGTAAATTTCCTAGATTTGTCCAGTAAATACACCCATATATCATTTTCATCAATTCAGTGTCACACAGATCCTGGATATTGATCCATATTTCCTGGGCTCCCCCCAGAAGGTTCTTCTAACCCTAACACTATCCCAGCCCTGTAATTGTATTCGCCACGAGGGAGGCACTTCAAGGACCTGATCAATGTGAAGTCGATGTTGTTGCTTTAGTGCTGCAGAGATATTAAGATGCCTAGACCGCATTCTTTAGATATTGACCAGAGAACCCAAGATAGTGAGGCTCTGGCCATCCTTCTCTGTTGAACAGGAATCAGAGCCATGGTGAATAAGACATTTTGGTTAGTAAATACATCCAGGTCTTGAGCAGATTCCAAGCAGCCTCTGAGCCTCTGCAACATATGAATAACTAAATTTCATTGTTCTGTCCAGTTTCTTCCAATGGAAATCTGTTTCTAGTTATTGTACTTAAAATTAATAGCATGTTTAAAATTTTGTCCTTACAATGATCTACTAGGTTTGGGAAGGCAGGAAGTTCCTTTATTGATCTCTAAGCTCTCTTTGTTGCTTCAGAGATCCTATGTAGTACTCCAGTTTCATATGGAGTGGCCATCATTCAGATATAACAAAATTTCTTCTTTTGAGAAGAGGGGAAAAAATGTACTTTACACACACTTCTGCAATAGTAGAACTTCTGTTTCAGAAAAATGGCTGTTTTGTGGGGACTGCTGAAATTCAGAGTTTTTTGAAGAAAAAAAAATCTGCACAATGAGATATTTGGTATACAATGGTGACCAGAGGGCAGAGGAGGTAGTGATGTCTATGAAGTTCCTGTGTCTAAAAAGATTGCTCGGTTTCCTCAGAAGATGGAAAATATGGCATTCAATTGTTCAACCAGTCGTACTCAGAAATTTTTAAAGGCTATATAAATAGGAATTTGCTAAATGTAAACAAAGGAAGCATTTTTTTGTTCTGTTGGCAGCTAGATGGTTTTTCTATAATTTCAATCTAAATATTCAAGGTTTGTTCTGTGTGCTAGGGATGAAAGCATCATCACAATCACATTTCTTATTTTTTGTGGGGAATCATCACAATCACACTGACTGCAGCTACAGTAACAGTGCAATGCCTCACCAGAACAAAAATATTTTTCTGAACTTCGGAAAACTATACTACAAGTCAGATGTTAATAACAGCAGGGCATATGCTTGTGTTGGGATGGTGAGCAGGAGGAGGAACTCAGATGATGGCCCATGGTTTGATAGGCAAAATGAGCTTTGTGAGAAAAAGTTAATAACTGGACAAGAACTGGAATCAGTGAGTAAATTTGCCAAGTCTAACAATGACTGGTAGGCAATCAGCTCTGTTTCTGGGCCAGCCGATGAACCCAAGCCATGAAAATGTCCAACTACACTGTACTCGGTTACTCTTGGACTGTTAATTAGCTAGCCATATACTACATCACTACATCAGTTATGCTACTGACCATAATCCCATTTGGTTTTCCACTGACCATATAATGTAATGGCTTTGCACCAAATCATTGAATAATTTGCAACGGAGAGGCTGCTGCTTACATTGAACCGCCTGCGCCTGGTGTTCGCGTGGTTCATCACCGTCCTCATCCTTGACCTGCCATGCTTCTCCCTACCGAAGAACCCATGTGTGAGTCTTTTATCTTCGAATTGCTGCCTGAGAAAGTAATTAACACGGGAGTTGGCTAATTACCTCCACCGACGAGCGACGAGGACTGAGGGGGTCAAACCGAAGAAGGCAGCGACTAGGGACGGCGCGGCTGCTGGATGGGGCGCGGTGGAAAGATGTGGCACTGGGCACAAGGAATGGGAGGCAATGCCCTGCAGCCAGACGGCCCACTTCACCGGCGACTTCGCCGCGGATAGGGCTGCCGCCGGCAACGGTTGGTGGAGAAATGTTTCCCTTTTTTTTTTCTTTGAGCGTCGGAGGAGGAAGGCCCCTGGCTCGTGCGGGCATGGACAGCCCAGCCAAGTATGCAGCCCACGGATTGTCGCACCCAGATTTTTTTGTGTAGCTCTTCAGCTCTGTTTTTATTTCGGCTGTTTCTCTGATTTTAATGTATTCCAGCTGAAAAATGTTCAATAATTTTAAAATGTTCCTTTGAGCTCATTTGCTTCCGTTGAGCTCCACGTGTATTGCTCTTGAGCTCCACCTGTAGCGCAAATCTGGTTTGAGTAATCATGGTTGAAATTGAAAATTACTAACATGTTGTAAAATTCTCATTGCTCCAATAAAGCAGAGAAGTAAATGGGCAGTCCAAGGGACTAACTAACAAAAACCGATCAGTTGGTATATGTTAGTTACCGCAAGTGCCTTTATGTTCTGCAGCATGTCAAACTTGGTTTTTATGACATTAGGTACAGCTTGATTTCCTCAAAAGGAGAAAAGGTAGCTCAAACCTATTGTAAGCCGTTACAAGAAAACTGTAAAATGTACACTCATTGATAAATTTTTGCTCTTTCTTAAACATCCCAGATAACCAAAAAGTGTTGATAATTGATGAGGTGTTTATTCTTCCTTCCACTGACTGTGAAAGGATTTTGCTACATTTTCAATACAAAGAATTCAGATTCTTAGCTTGCAAAGATGTGAGTTGGAGGAGGAACTCAGATTAAAATTTAGCTTGCAAAGTTCATAACCTAACTGTAAATTGCCCAGATCTGTCCAGTAGCTACACACAAATATCATTTTCATCGATTAAGGTCACAGTGCCACACAGATCTTCGATCTTGATCCATATTTCCTGGGCTTTCCCCCATGAGGTTCTTCTAAACCTAACACTATCCCAGCCCTGTAACCGTATTTACCAGCGAGGGAGGCACTTCAAGGACCTAATCAACTGTTAACTCAAGGTTGCTGCTCCAGTACTCCAGAGATACTAAGATGCCTAGTTTGCATTCTTTACATATTGGCCAGAGAACCCAAGATAACAAGGCTCTGGCCATCCTTCTCTGTTGCACGGGAACCGCAGAACCATCATTGTGAATAAGACATTTTCGTCAGTAAAGACGTCTTGGTCTTGAGCTGATTCCAAGCAGCTTCTGAGCCTCTACAACAGACGAATAAGTCAATTTTATTGTTTTGTCCAGTTTCTCCCATTGCAAATCTGTTTCTAGTAATTGTACTTGAAATTTTCAACATGTGTGGAGAAAGCAGAGAGATGCACCGTATGAAAGCAAATTGGGACTTCGAGACACTAATAAACACCAAATGTTTAGTATCAACAAGTGCTTTTTGTACTAACAATAATCCACTAAGTTTGGAAAGGCAGGGAGTTCCTTTAATCATCTCTAAGCTCTCTTTGTTCCTTCACAGTTCCTATGTAATACTCCAGTTTTATATGGAGCGGCCATCATACAGACATAACAGAAAAAATCCAGAAGAGGGCAAAAAAATGGACTTTGCACACAGTTCTCCAATAGTGAAACCTCTGTCTAGAAAAATGACTCATTTTGTGGGGACTGCTGAAATTCAGAATTTTTTGAATGAAAAACTGCACAATGACCAGAGGGCAGAGGAGGTAGTGATATGCATCCTGTTCTTATGTCTAAAAAGATGGCTCGGCTTCCTCAAAAGATGGAAAATATGGCTTTCAACTGTTTAACTTGTCGTGCTCAGAAAATATTTAAATGCTACTCCCTCCGTCCCAAAATAAGTGTCGCTGATTTAGTACAAAATTAGTACGACTTTGTACTACATCAACGACACTTATTTGGAGACGGATGGAGTATAATAATTTCTGAACTTCGGAACAATATCTTTCAAGTCAGATGTTTACGGCTGTCGCACGGTTGTGTTGGAAATGCTGAGTAGGTGGAGCTCGGATGACGGTCCATGGGTTGATAACCAAAATAAGCTTCGAGACAAAATAATCACGGGGCAAAAACTAGAATCGGTAAGGAAGCTTGTCAACTATAATGATGCCTCCTAATGATTGGTTTTTCCTCTGCACCACCCGCCAACGGATGAACCCAAGCCATGAAAATGTCCAACTATACCAAGACATACAGAGATCACTACATCAGGAAGACATATAGACATCAGTACATCAGCTATGCCATGTTTAATCCCATTTGGTTTTCGGCTCACCATATAATGCAATGCCGTTGCACCAAATCATCGCGTAAATTGCAATATAGAGGTTATATTGACCTGCCTGACGCTTCATGTGGTTCATCCCAAACCTTATCCTTGACCTGCCATGCTTGTCCCTACTGAAGAACCCATGCGTGAGTGTTTCATCATCGAATTTCTGCCCGAGTGAGTAATTGATAAGGGAGTTTACCTCCAACGCGGTTCCCCTCGCTGGAGGCCGGCGATTAGGGGCGGCGCGGCTGCTGATGGAGCGCGGTAGAAATACGTGGTACTGGGCGCCAGATATGGCGACAGAAATGCCCTGCGGCCAGATGACCAACTTCACCGGCGACTTCGCCGCGGATGGGGGCGCCGCCGGCAATGGCTGGAGGAGAAAGGTTAATTCTTTTTGAGACAAAAGTTATTCTTTTTTTTTTGAGCAACTGCATCCTTTATTAACAGTTCAAACACATGGGAATACAGATAATATCGGGCAAAATGCCAAGCCACACATGACGCCCGGGGCTAAGGGAAGCAGCTGCCTTTGCTAAGGCATGTGCTTCACCGTTGTGCTTCCTACTCTCATGAAGAAACTTTACATCGTGGAATTGACTCCTCTGGTACTTGATGTCTTGTAGGATGGAGAAATATCGGCAGGGAACTTCCTCTTGAATATTCATCACTACTTCCAAGCAGTCCGAGGCCACACACAAAGAAAAGACCTGCAAATCAGAGGCGAGGGAGAGGGCCTCGCAACAGGCCTGTGCTTCGATAATCGTTGGATCAAGGCGGCCTTCGTGGATGATGGCCGAGGCACCTAGAAAGTTGCCGCGTTTATCCCTGCATATCACTGCTGCTGCTGCCCGATCTCTGATCTTCGAAAAGCTGCCATCAAAATTCATCTTGACATCATGATGCTCCGGCGGGAGCCACGCAGCCGAAGGCGGACCCCCATGGCCATCTCTAGTCACATGCAGGTCCCTGGAATTCACATGCAGGTCCCTGGAAGTTACATGTAGGCCCTTGGGGTGTACTTTCTTGTCTGGCAACATCTCGAGCTCTGCTAGAAACTTGTAGATGAAAGTATGGGTACTCAGTGGGCTCTGGTACTAGTTGTCATGGATGGCTCTGCACCTCGCCCACCATATGGCCCACATTGTAACCAATACACGTGCTAGATCAGCCGAAGGTAGGGTATCAACCAACCAAAGCATCCAAAAGCTTGCCGTCCTTCTCCTTGTTTGATATTATTGTTTCCGTCAGGTCCTCATCGGAGAGGGCCCAAACACATCGGGCCATGCGGCAATCAAAGAGGGAATGGCGCCATGTATCGACCGCCGCGTGACAAATCGCACACTCAGCAGAATCAGCCATACTTCGGTGTTTTCGGACATCCCCGGTAGGGATCGAACTCTTGGCCAACCTCCAGGCGAAAACCCGTACTTTCGAGGGCACTGCAGCACCCCAGAGTCTGGCCCAAGACCGGCGATCAGCATCGACGTGCGAGTGCTCCTCATTGTGTTCGAGCCAGTCTGTACGTTGCTGTTTTGTAGAGGATAAGAGCTTGTAGGCCGACCTTACCATGAAAACGCCCTTGCCCTCATAATGCCACGCCCAGAAGTCGTCGCGGACTCGAGAGCTGAGAGGGATATTGAGGATCGCTTCCTTGTCCATTGTATAGAAGTATGTTTCAAGCACATCGACATCCCATGAAAGGGTGACAGGGTTGATGAGTTCTGACACCATCTGTGGAGGGTTAGACGTCTTCGGGCACACCGATCGGAGCTTAAAATCTCGTGGTATCCAATTGTCCACCCAAATGTTGGTGTCCTCGCTAGAGCCAATACATTTCACGAGCCCCAATTGTAGTGTGTCTCGTCCTTCTATCAAGGAGTGCCAAACTTGTGACGGGTTCCTGCCTAGCTCAACTTCAAGGATTGACGAGGCGGGATAATAAACAGCCTTGAGAATTCGAGCGCTCAGGGAATTTGGTTCCTGGAGGAGACGCCACGCTTGCCTCGCAAGCAGGGCTAGGTTAAAAAGCTCAATGTCACGGAATCCCATGGCCCCCATGAATTTCGGCTATGTCATGACTTCCCAGGAGACCCAGGCAGTTTTCCTCTCGCCATTTTTAGATCCCCACCAAAACTTCCGCAAGATGCCGTTGATGTGGTGGCACAAGCCTCTCGGAAGCTTGAAACAGGCCATGGAATATGTGGGAATTGCTTGAGCCACAGACTTGATGAGCACCTCCTTTCCTCCCACAGAAAGTGCTTTCTCCATCCAGCCTTGTACTTGCTTCCAAATCCTGTCCTTCAAATATTTGAAAGATCCCTCCTTGGCTCTGCCCACATCGGCAGGAAGTCCAAGATATTTTTCGGAAAGCTTTTCATTTTGAACTTGAAGAAGTTGTTTTATCTCTTGCCTTGAGGATTCAGAACAGCCCTTACTAAAAAATATGGAGGATTTCTCCTTGTTAACACGCTGCCCTGATGCCGCGCAGTATTTTTGAAGAAGGGTATCCACTCTGTTTGCCATCTCCGGTGTAGCATTTAAGAATAAGAGACTGTCAGCTGCAAAAAGCAAGTGATTTACCTGTGGTGCACCAGCCGCCACCGTGATTCCATTCACAATCTCATCAGGGTTTGTGGATTTCAGGAGGCAAGAGAGCCCTTCAGCAGCTAAAAGAAATAGATATGGAGATATAGGGCAGCCCTGTCTGAGGCCTCGGGAGGGCATGAACTCCTCCTGTTTGCCTCCGTTGAAGATAACCGAAAAAGAGACAGATGTGACACACCTCATGACTGTTTGTGTGAAATGTGGGCTGATGCCCAATTTGAGCATAACCCTCTCCAAATAATTCCATTCGAGCCTGTCATAAGCCTTCATTATATCAAGTTTTAAGGCACAGTACCTGTTACCCTTTAGCTTCCTTGTTTTCATATAGTGGAGACACTCATAGGCTGAAATGAAGTTGTCCGTAATAAGACGTCCTGGTACAAATGCTGACTGTTCTTCGGAGATGATATGGAGGAGAATAAGCTTGAGCCGGTTTGCCAATGCCTTGTAAATCACATTGCAGAGGCTTATCGGTCGAAACTGTGCTAATTTTTTTGGACTAGCAATCTTGGGAATTAAAACAATGAACGTTTTGTTGATCTCCTCCGGGGAATCCTCTCCATTAAGAACTCGAAGCACCATAGCAGTAACCTCATCACCACACAACTCCCAGTGTCGTTGGAAAAAGTGTGCAGGGAAACCGTCAGGCCCAGGGGCCTTGGTTGGGAACATCTGGAATAGAGCAGTTTTTACCTCAGCATTGCTATACTGTGCATTTAGTGAAGCGTTCATGGAAGCGTCCACTCTTGAGGGTATGTGCGAAAGCACTTCCTCAATGCCCACCGTGTTCTCTGAGGCATACAAGTTGCTGTAAAAGGATGTGGCCATGTCCGACATCTCATGCTCATCCGTACAGGTAGAGCCGTCCGGCCGTTGCAGCTCAACAATGCGGTTCTTGGCCTTGCGAGCGCTCGCCTTGCGATGGAAAATTTTTGTGTTGCTGTCTCCTTCCGCAAGCCACTGAATTCGCGCCCTCTGGCGCCACATAATCTCTTCCCTCAGACAGAGTTCTATCATGCGGGTTTCCACCCGCTCCTCTTCATCCGACGGTCCCGTGCGATTAGGAAGTGAACGCAGCTCCTCTAATTGCTTGCGTAGACAGCGGAGCTCGGCCCGGACTACACCGAAAGTGGTTTTCCCCCAGCTTTGCAGCCTGTCGGCTAACACCGACAACTTGTCTGACAATTCTGTGACTGTTTGCGCTCTTCCCGTTGAATTCCATGCCTCGGTGAGCATGTCTTCGAAACGTGTGTCCCGCTCCCACATGCACTCATAGCGAAATTGTTTCTGTTTTGCCCGCACACATGCAGCATTCTGGTCAGTCTCCAGGAGGATCGGGCAATGATCAGATTTTGCTGCGGTAAGGTGCTCAACTGAGGCGAACGGGAAAAGAGTAGACCAGCAAGGTGATGCCAAAGCTCTATCCAACCGAACACGACAATAATGTCCCCCGGCTACCTTCTTCTCCCAGGTCCAGTCGAGGCCGCGGTAGCCCAAGTCCGCTAGACCACACACATCGACTGCTTCCCGGAAGGCTTCGATCTGAGAGCTGTCGCGTTCATTGGGACCATGTTGCTCTTCAGGCCGCAGAATCTCATTAAAGTCGCCTATACACATCCACGGGAGGGTGCTCTCCCCCCTCAGGCCTTTCATAGTATTCCATGTCTTGTAGCACAGACTTCTCGTCGCTTCCCCATAAAAACATGTCATCCTTCATTGCTCCCTCCCGGGTTCCTTAACCCAGGTGTCAACATGATACTCGGAATAATTTTTTATTTCAACATCCAAAGAGTTCTTCCAAAAGATACAAAGGCCGCCACTGCGACCACTACTCCCTACTCCAAAATTGAAATCAAAACCTAAAGATGTCCGAAGACCTTCCACACGACTCTTCTGCAACTGAGTTTCAACTAAACATAAGATAGATGGCGAACTAATCTCCACGAGGTCGCGGAGTTCACGAACTGTCGCGGGATCGCCTATCCCGTGGCAGTTCCAGCTCAAGATTTTTATTGGGCCTGGCGGCACTCCGAGTCGGAGCCCACCACTGATGCCATCTTGTTTGTGTTCTGCTTCTTGGGTGAGGTTGTTGTCTTTGCCTTCTTGGATTCTCTGGGAGATACGTACTGTGGGGGTAGTGGAGGGACAATCACCAAAGACTGATTCTTGTCCCCCAGACTTGTCATGCCCGCGTCAGGTACCTTTGGTTGCTGGTCTTGGCCCTGTGTATCAGACAGGTTGAAATCAGATTTCTACGGGCCCCTAATGGCTCACCTTGATCTTTCCCCTTGGTGTCGATCGGCTTCAAGGGGCTGGTAACATCTTCTTCTCCCTCTTCTGCATCCGAGAGACCCGCCTCCTGAGATGAGCGTTTACGCACTTGAGATGTTTGGCGGGTTGGTGCAGCACCCCAGCCTGATCTTCCTCTGCCTCGGCCCCCAAAGCAGCCTCCTCGAGGAGCTCGGCCACCTGGCTGCTCCTGGGGTATCTTCCTTCGCTACGCCAGCATCCAGCCACCCCATTGCTTGTCCTTCACCTCCCAAACTCCATCTCCACACTCCTCATGGTTGTGACCCATGAGACCGCAGACTTGGCAAAAATAGGGTATCTTTTCATACTTGACAGGGAGGAATTTCCTGCCTTCACCTGCCACACTCAACGGAGTCACCCTTGTAAGGGGTTTATTGACCAGAACCCTAGCACGGACCCGTACATAGTCACCCTCATAGTAAAGTCTAGGTGAAAGTTGTGTTTCCTTAACCCGGCTGATCCGCCATGCTAGTTGATCAACTACCTCGATCTTGCGATACAATTCTGGAATATTGTGGATCTGCGCCCATACATACAAGCCATCGAAGACGAAAGATGCTGGATCTTGCTTTCCGTCATAATCCTCAATGAGCATACCCATCCCCCTGAATAACCAGGGTCCTCCATGAACAACCTTCTTCCAATCTCCCAAGCAGAACATCTGAAAGATGTAAAGGTTCTCACCCGCTTCTCTGTACTTTGGCACTTGTGCTAATCCCCAGATGGATTTCATGGTCTCAAACATCGATGATGAGTTGAACTGTCGGGTCGTGTTAACCTTCCCGATCGCCAGCCAACGCGCATCGGCTGCGTACTTCTTTGTTTCCTCCTCTCCCACGATCACATCATCAAGTTCATCATCCTTGAGGTCCAAGTGCTGCAGCATCTCCTCCAGCTTCTTCCCCGACCAACCTGCGGAGGACGATCCTGCTTCGGCCGCCATCTAGGGTTTACCCTCGAAACAGCTCGCCAAGTCAGGCCAAACAGCTAGCCTGTCCTCTCCCTCCGTTCGCCAGCACCAGGGCGGGCTCGAGCGGGAACACACCGGCGGTAGATGGACGGAAACTCTAGACGGCGATGGGCGGCGCCGCCAGAGGCGTGAAACCCTAAACTCGAGGGCAGGTACTTGTCCTTTTAGTTATTCTTTTCTTGAGCGCAGGCCCCTGCCTCATGCGGGCGTATATGGCCCGATCTATGCAGCCCATGGAATGTCACAACCCCTGATAAAAAAGCTCTCTTTCTATACCCCTCAAAAGAAGCTCTCTTTCTATGTATCCCTCATAAACACCTCAAAAAAATATGCCTAAAAAAGCACTAAAAAAGCTCTGTTTCTATTTCAGCGATTTTTCTAGCTGGTTTTTTTTTATTTCGGTCAGTTTATTCAAATTTAAAAATGTCCACGAGTTAAAAATATTTTTCTACTTATAAAACTTCATAAATTCAAATTATTTAAATTAATTCAAAATGTTCACAAGTTTTTAAAAATATTCATGAATTTAAAACTAAAAATAGAATAATAGGACAATGAAAATATGAACCGCTTATCTGGAGTGAAAGATTTGTCCATTGTATCACGTGCCAAGTGAAATGAGTAAAAGATTTGTATGTTGAATCTTTCTAAATTAGTACAATCTAAAGCCGCTTCTCTTGAGTTAATTTTACATACAAAATGTTTTAACATTACAAACCTTCTTGCTCTACAGCAGAACTTAATTTATTCGTTAGTATATAAATTAAGAGTTCATACATCACAAAAAAAAGAACTTAATTTATTCTATAGGCTCTTAATGACAGCCACATTAAGAGTTCATACATCACAGGCCGGGTCTAAAGCTTTTTCTTTTCTTTTGTTGAAAGATGCAAAAGCCTTGCCTGTGTCTGAGCATGACCGCGTGAGTGTATGGCTCGACGATATGGAGCAGCGAAGAAGATGGCGTTGGTCCGTTGTGCACAGGTGGTCCGCAGGAAAGCGATGGCCCGTCGAAGCTAGTGTGGAAACCTGTGGAGCCGGAGGGCCCGTCATACGGCAGGGAGGGCGCCTGCTGGTCCGCGGCCATGGTGTAGACTGGCGGCGGTGACGTCCCGGCCAACCAGGCCGGAAGCTGGGACGGCGAGGGCGGGTACCGCACTTGCTGAATTGGCACACCCGCCGGCGCGGTTGTAGTCAGCCCGGTGCTGGGCTACGGAGGCGCCGGCAGCGGCAGCAGCTGCTGCCTGGAAACGGCAGAGGCGGCGGGCGCGGCGATGGCCGCGGCCAACCATCACTAGTAGAAAATAGGGCTATGGTCCAGGCCGGCTCAGCCCATTAGTCCCGGTCCAGTCTAGAACCGGGACCAATGTAGGCATTGGTCCCGGTTCGTGAGCCCAGGGGGCCGGCCGGGCCACGTGGGCCATTGGTCCCGGTTCATCTGGACCTTTTGGTCCCGGTTGGTGGGACGAACCGGGACCAATGGGCCTCGCTCCTGGCCCACCACCATTGGTCCCGGTTGGTGGCTTGAACCGGGACCAAAGGCTTCCCTTTAGTCCCGGTTCATGTCATCAACCGGGACCAATGAGGTGCCTATATATACCCCCTCGCGCAAGAGCAGAGCACAGTGCTCTGTTTTTTCTGGCCGAGGGGGAGAGGGCTTTGTGGTGCTCTAGATCACCTCCTATGCACATGAGGTGTTCGATGGAATGCTCGAGCCACACTACTTAAGCTTTCTCCTCTTGAAGCTCGACCTCCAAGCTCCATTTTCCTCGAGATTTGTCTAGATTTAGCGGTCCGTCACGCCCCATCCCCGTCTTCACCGCCGTCGATCACCCGCGCCGATCTCATCACCGACACCACCGTGGTGAGCCTCTTGTTCTTATCTTCTTTCTGAAAGGAAAAATATTCTTACTTGTATGTTTAGATAGATACTTGTATTATTTTCTTACATTTATTATTGCATCTTATATAGTGCGATGGTTTCGGTATCCGCCCCTGTCGGCCCTCGTCCTGTCTATGATTCGGATTTGGTATGTATATTATCTTTATAACTATTGGTTCATTTATTGTTTATGAAAATTATGCCGACCAATGTGACATAGATTTTATGTATCTAGGATGTATGTGACTCGGAAATGCCAACCGACCCTATTGTCGAGAGGTTAAATTTAGTTGAAGAAGAAAACAATTTGTTGAAGGAAAAAATAAAAAAAAATTGAGGAGGAGAAGATGATATTGGAGTTGCATGTTGCGGATGTCGTCGATGATCACAAGATCAAGATGGATGCAATGCGCTTGAAGATTAGAAAGATTAGAAAATATGCCATTCATACCGAGGCTTGGTATCATTATGCCGTTGGATCAATTGTTACCTTGGTTGCGATTATGATCGCATTTGTTTTCGCATTGAAATGTTTTACATAGTTTCAATGTATGGTTTAATTAATTAGATGCTCTGGAGAGCTATATGTTGTTAGATGAGAACTATGTATGCACTTTGGTTTTAATGTGATGATGAACTTCTATTAATTTGGACACTTAATTATATATAATGCACGCAGATGAACCGGCAATGGATGTACGGTGACAGACACACCCGCGAGTACATTAAGGGCGTGCATGAGTTTCTCGATGCGGCTGAGGCAAACAAGAAGAATGGTTTTATGTGTTGTCCATGCACTGAATGTGGGAATACGAGGTCTTACTCTAACCGGAAAATCCTTCACTCCCACCTGCTTTACAAGGGTTTCATGCCACACTATAATGTTTGGACGAGGCACGGAGAAATAGGGGTTATGATGGAAGACGGCGAAGAAGTACGATGACAACTATGTGCCCCCTGAATACGGTGATGCTGCAACGGGGGGAGCTGGTGAAGATCAAGAGGAACCAGACGATGTGCCCAATGATGCTGCCACGGGTGAAGCTGCTGAAGATCAAGAGGAACCAGACGATGTGCCCGATGATGATGATCTCCGCCGGGTCATTGTCGATGCAAGGACGCAATGCATTAGTCAAAAGGAGAAGCTGAAGTTCAATCGCATGTTAGAGGATCACAAAAAAGGGTTATACCCCAATTGCGAAGATGGCAACACAAAGCTCGGTACCGTACTGGAATTGCTGCAGTGGAAGGTAGAGAATGCTGTGGCTGACAAAGGATTTGAGAAGCTACTGAAAATATTGAAGAAGAAGCGTCTAAAGGATAACGAATTGCCCGACAGTACATACACAACAAAGAAGGTCGTATGCCCTCTAGGATTGGAGGTGGAGAAGATACATGCATGCCCTAATGACTGCATCCTCTACCGCGGTGCATACAAGGATCTGAATGCATGCCCGGTATGCGGTGCGTTGCGGTATAAGATCAGACGAGATGACCCTGGTGATGTTGACGGCGAGCCCCTCAGGAAGAGGGTTCCTGCGAAGGTGATGTGGTATGCTCCTATAATACCACGGTTGAAACGTCTGTTCATAAATGAAGAGCATGCCAAGTTGATGTGATGGCACAGTGAGAACCGAAAGAAAGATGGGAAGTTGAGAGCACCCGCTGACGGGTCGCAGTGGAGAAAAATCGAGAGAAAGTACTGGGATGAGTTTGCAAAGGACCCAAGGAATGTATGGTTTGCTTTAAGCGCGGATGGCATTAATCCTTTAGGGGAGCAAAGCAGCAATCACAACACCTGGCCCGTGACTCTATGTATGTATAACCTTCTTCCTTGGATGTGTATGAAGCGGAAGTTCATTATGATGCCAGTTCTCATCCAAGGCCCTAAGCAACCCGGCAACGAAATTGATGTGTACCTAAGGCCATTAGTTGAAGAACTTTTACAGCTGTGGAATGGAAACGGTGTACGTACGTGGGATGAGCACAGACAGGAGGAATTTAACCTTAAGGCGTTGTTGTTCGTGACCATCAACGATTGGCCCGCTCTCAGTAATCTTTCAGGACAGACAAACAAAGGATGCCACGCATACATGCACTGTTTAGATGACACTGAAAGTATATACCTGGACAAATGCAGGAAGAATGTGTACCTGGGCCATCGTCGATTTCTTCCGACCAACCACCAATGTCGAAAGAAAGGCAAGCATTTCAAAGGCGAGGCAGATCACCGGAAGAAGCCCGCTATGCGCACCGGTGATCACGTGCTTGCTATGGTCAATGATTTACACTACGTAATCTTTGGAAAGGGTCCCGGTGGACTAGCTGTTCCGAATGACGCTGAGGGACACGCACCCATGTGGAAGAAGAAATCTATATTTTGGGACCTACCCTACTGGAAAGACCTAGAGGTCCGCTCCTCAATCGACGTGATGCACATGACGAAGAACCTTTGCGTGAACCTGCTAGGCTTCTTGGGCGTGTATGGGAAGACAAAAGATACACCTGAGGCACGAGAGGACCTGCAACGTTTGCACGAAAAAGACGGCATGCCTCCGAAGCACTATAAAGGTCCTGCCAGCTACGCTCTTACGAAAGAAGAGAAATAAATCTTCTTTGAATCCCTGCTCAGTATGAAGGTCACGACTGGCTTCTCGTCGAATATAAAGGGAATAATAAATATGCCAGAGAAAAAGTTTCAGAACCTAAAGTCTCATGACTGCCACGTGATTATGACGCAACTGCTTCCGGTTGCATTGAGGGGGCTTCTATCGGAAAACGTCCGATTAGCCATTGTGAAGCTATATGCATTCCTCAATGCAATCTCTCAGAAGGTGATCGATCCAGAAATCGTACCAAGGCTAAGGAGTGATGTGGCGCAATGTCTTGTCAGTTTCGAGCTGGTGTTCCCACCATCCTTCTTCAATATCATGACGCACGTCCTAGTTCATCTAGTCGACGAGATTGTTATCCCGGGGCCCGTATTTCTACACAATATGTTCCCCTTTGAGAGGTTCATGGGAGTCCTAAAGAAATATGTCCGTAACCGCTCTTGGCCAGAAGGAAGCATCTCCATGGGCCATCAAACAGAGGATGTTATCGGGTTTTGTGTTGACTTCATTCCTGGCCTTAACAAGATAGGTCTCCCTAAATCGCGGTATGAGGGGAGACTGACTGGAAAAGGCACTCTTGGAAGAGACTCAATAATATGCAAGGACGGATATTCTTGGTCTCAAGCACACTACACAGTTCTACAGAACTCTACCTTGGTGACCCCGTATGTCGATGAACACAAGAACAGTCTGCGCTCCAAACACCCGGAGCAGTGCGACGACTGGATTACATGTGAACACATCAGGACTTTCAGCAGTTGGTTGGAAACACGTCTCAGAGGTGACAACACTGTTTGTGATGAGTTGTACTTGTTGTCCAGGGGACCATCTTTGACTGTATTGCCTTACAAAGGATATGAGATAAATGGGAATACATTTTACACGATCGCCCAAGATCAAAAGAGCACCAACCAAAACAGCGGTGTCGGCTTTGATGCAGCAACCGAGAGCGGAAAGGACACATATTATGGTTATATAGTGGACATATGGGAACTTGACTACGGACCTGATTTTAAGGTCCCTTTGTTTAAGTGCAAATGGGTCAATCTGTTAGGCGGCGTGGTACAGGTAGACCCACAGTACGGAATGACAACACTGGATCTGAAAAATCTTGGGTACACTGACGAACCGTTCGTCCTAGCCAATGATGTGGCACAGGTTATCTATGTGAAGGACATGTCTACCAAACCGAGAAAAAGAAAAGATAAGGAAGCGAATACATCATACGATGAGCCAAAGCGCCACATAGTTCTTTCAGGAAAAAGGGACGTCCTGGGAGTGGACGGCAAGACAGACATGTCTGAAGATTATGAAAAGTTTCATGAAATTCCTCCCTTCAATGTCAAGGCTGACCCAAGCATCCTGATAAACAATGAATATTATCCATGGTTACGACGCAATAAGCAAATGACACAAGCAAAGAAAAAGTGAAGACTTTCCCCCGCAACTATTATGATGATACCATGCCAAATTTGTAACAGATGAACATGCTACCATTGTCTGTTTTATACATGCACATGCTATGTGGGTGAAATTATGATACCATGCCAACTTTTAACCTTTTCAGAGTTCATTTTGAAATGCTTTCCAATTTCAGAGTCATTTAGCTCAAATAATGAATTAATAGCAAACAGAATGAACTACAAAACTTTTATGAAAATAAAAACAATCAATTAAAATATTATGTTATGATCAACTAAAATAAAACTATAATATTCTTCAATAGCAAAAAGAATATAATTTTTGTGACCTAAAATCAAACTATAAGTATTTAATTGTATGTATAAATAAAAAATAAATAGCAAAGAAGAAAAAAAATTCTATTTTTATAGTAAATTTATTCATAAACTAGTGATTCACACTAATTTTATAAAATTCAAATTTAAACTATTCAAAATTTTAAAACTAATGGCACTAACAGAAAGTTTATAATTTTTGTGACCTAAACTCAAAAAGAAATCACTAAAAAACTATAAGTATTTAGTTGTAAGTATAAATAAAAAATAAATAGAAAAAAAATTCTATTTTTAT
>NC_041384.1:38545804-38548191 GCF_002162155.2 Triticum dicoccoides | reverse complement strand
CCCCTGCCCCGTCGCCACCAGGCGCTGCCCCGACGCCGCCCGCCGCCCGCCCCCACTAACGCCGTGGTCGTCGCCGACGCCATCGCCGCCGCCGCCGCTGTCGCCCTCGCCGGCCGCCCCCGTTGTGAGCCGCCGCCGTCGAGGCTCTGTTTATATATGCAAAAGTTTATATATGCAAAAATTTATACATATATGCAAGTATATATGTATTTTATATATGCAAAAATTTATATATCTAGCTAGGAAGAAGGAAGAAAGGAAGAAGAAGAAAAACTTATATATGAGAAATGTATGTATTTATATATGAGAAATGTATGTATGTATAGATGTATGTATGTGGATACATGAGGGGGGTCGATATACCCCCTCTTCGATAGCATTTTTGTGCATTTTAGGTTAGTGTATATATATGTTGATGTATATATGCAAAAGATAGATTTTTAGAAAAAATACTATTTTCTGTTGATGATATGATGATGTTTTTTTTCATATATGCATTTTTTCATATATGTATTATTTTTTTAAGTTGTTAGTAGATATCGATTTTAGGTTAGTGCATTTCATCACTGATTTTAGGTTAGTTGAGCCTCTTTAGTGCATTTTATGTTTGTTGCATTTTAGGTTAGTGCATTTTATGTTAGTGGAGAGGAAAAAGTAAAATAAGGAAAAGGAAAATAAGTAGAGAAAGAAGGAGAAGAAGAAGGAGAAGACGAGGAGATGAAGAAAAGGAAGAGGAGAAGAAGAAAGGAATAGAGGAGAAGAAGAAAAAATAGAATTTATTCTATTTTTTCTTCTTCTCCTCTATTCCTTTCTTCTTCTCCTCTTTTTTTCTTCTTTTTTTTCTTCGATCTTCTCCACCTCCCGATAGGAAAGTTTTATATAGAAAGTTACAATTTTAGAAAAGTTTTATATATGCAAAAATTACAATTTTAGAAAAAGAAGGATAGGAAAGAAGAAAATAAGAAGAGGAAAGAAAGAAGAAGAGGAGAGGAAAAGAAGAGGAGAAATAAATAAGAAGAAGAAAAAAGAAGAAAAAGAAGAGGAGAAGGAAGAAAGGAACTATTCCTTTCTTCCTTCTCCTCTTCTTTTTCTTCTTTTTTCTTCTTCTTATTTATTTCTCCTCTTCGAGGGGTCGAGGGTCGGGAACTAGGGTAGAGGGTCGAGGGTTGTTAAGGGTTCAAGGGTCGAGGGTTTCAGGGTCGAGGGTTCGAGGGTTCTATAGGTTCGAGGGTCGAGGGTTCCAGCAGGGTCGTCTAGGGGTCGAGGGTTCCAGGGTCGTCGAGGGTTCGAGGGGTCGAGGATCGCCGAGGGGTCGAGAGAGGTTTCCTAGTGTCAAAGTATTGAAGAAATCCATGCCTTCATCATTAGCCGGCAGTAACCAGGGCATGTTGGTACGAAGTTCTGCAAAGTTGTTCTGGAATGGAGTCCCGGATAGAATAATCCGCCTTTTCGTACGAATTCAGCAAAGGCCTTCCAAATAGCGATATTCGGAAGGCTCTTGCTGAACTTTGTACCAAAAAGCGAATTATCCTATCTGGGACTCCGTTCCAGAACAACTTTGAAGAGCTTCGTACCATCATGCACATGTTACTTTCGCCTAATGATGAAGACATGGTTTTGTTGAATCCTTTGACACTAGGCAACCTCCCGACCCCTCGGCGATCCTCTCGAACATGAGAGGAAGAAGAGGGTCGTCTAGGGGTCGAGGGTTCCAGGGTCGTCGAGGGTTCGAGGGTTCGAGGGTTCTTCTCCTCTATTCTTTCTTCTCCTCTTTTTTTTCTTCTTCCTCTTTTTTTATCGGGAACGAGGGTCGTCGAGGGACATAGATGTAGTGTCGTCATTGTCGATATATACCCCCTCCCGATAGCTTACTATGATTAGGTAGCTAGTTCTACGTTTGGCACTAATATATCCATCTGTCATGTTTGAATAATAATTGCCATGTTGTAAATATTTGTAGAAACTATGGACACTGTTGGGTTTTGAAGTAATTTCAAAAAAATTCCTACGCACACGCAAGATCATGTGATGCATAGCAACGAGAGGGGAGAGTGTTGTCTACGTACCCACGCAGACCGACTGCGGAAGCGTTGACACAACGTAGAGGAAGTAGTCGTACGTCTTCACGATCCAACCGATCAAGCACCAAAACTACGGCATCTCCGAGTTCGAGCACACGTTAAACTCGATGACGATCCACGGACTCCGATCCAGCAAAGTGTCGGGGAAGAGTTCCATCAGCACGACGGCGTGGTGACGATCTTGATGTACTACAGCAGCAGGGCTTCGCCTAAACTCCGCTACAGTATTATCGAGGACTATGGTGGCTGGGGGCACCGCACACGGCTAAGGAATAGATCACGTGGATCAACTTGTGTGTTCTAGGG
>NC_041384.1:38525270-38545596 GCF_002162155.2 Triticum dicoccoides | reverse complement strand
CCGGCCAAGGTGTGGCGCGCCAGGAGAGTGCTACTCCCTCTGGGAGTAGGATCCCCCCCCAATCCTAGTTGGAATAGGATTCGCGGAGGGGGAAAAGAGAGAGAGAGGGGGCCGGCCACCTCTCCTAGTCCTAATAGGACTAGGAGAAGGGGGAGGCGCGCAGCCCATGTAGGGCTGCCTCTTCTCTTTTCCACTAAGGCCCATCATGGCCCATTTAGCTCCCGGGGGGTTCCGGTAACCTTCCCGGTACTCCGGTAAAATCCCGATTTCACCCGGAACACTTCCGATATCCAAACATAGGCTTCCAATATATCAATCTTTACGTCTCGACCATTTCGAGACTCCTCGTCATGTCCGTGATCACATCCGGGACTCCGAACAACCTTCGGTACATCAAAATGCATAAACTCATAATATAACTGTCATCGTAACCTTAAGCGTGCGGACCCTACGGGTTCGAGAACAATGTAGACATGACCGAGACACGTCTCCGGTCAATAACCAATAGCGGGACCTGGATGCCCATATTGGCTCCTACATATTCTACAAAGATCTTTATCGGTCAGACCGCATAACATCATACGTTGTTCCCTTTGTCATCGGTATGTTACTTGCCCGAGATTCGATCGTCGGTATCCAATACATAGTTCAATCTCGTTACCGGGAAGTCTCTTTACTCGTTCTGTAATACATCATCCCGCAACTAACTCATTAGTTGCAATGCTTGCAAGGCTTATGTGATGTGCATTACCAAGAGGGCCCACAGATACCTCTCCCACAATCGGAGTGACAAAACCTAATCTCGAAATACGCCAACCCAACATGTACCTTTGGAGACACCTGTAGTACTCCTTTATAATCACCCAGTTACGTTGTGACGTTTGGTAGTACCCAAAGTGTTCCTCCGGTAAACGGGAGTTGCATAATCTCATAGTTACAGGAACATGTATAAGTCATGAAGAAAGCAATAGCAACATACTAAACGATCGGGTGCTAAGCTAATGGAATGGGTCATGTCAATCAGATCATTCTCTTAATGATGTGATCCCGTTAATCAAATAACAACTCATTGTTCATGGTTAGGAAACATAACCATCTTTGATTAACGAGCTAGTCAAGTAGAGGCATACTAGTGACACTTTATTTGTCTATGTATTCACACATGTATTATGTTTCCGGTTAATACAATTCTAGCATGAATAATAAACCTTTTATCATGATTATAAGGAAATAAATAATAACTTTATTATTGCCTCTAGGGCATATTTCCTTCAGTCTCCCACTTGCACTAGAGTCAATAATCTAGATTACACCGTAATGATTCTAACACCCATGGAGCCTTGGTGCTGATCATGTTTTGCTCGTGGTAGAGGCTTAGTCAACAGGTCTGCAACATTCAGATCTGTATGTATCTTGCAAATCTCTATGTCTCCCACCTGGACTAGATCCCGGATGGAATTGAAGCGTCTCTTGATGTGCTTGGTTCTCTTGTGAAATCTGGATTCCTTTGCCAAGGCAATTGCACCAGTATTGTCACAAAAGATTTTCATTGGACCCGATGCACTAGGTATGACACCTAGATCGGATATGAACTCCTTCATCCAGACTCCTTTGTTCGCTGCTTCCGAAGCAGCTATGTACTCCGCTTCACATGTAGATCCTGCTACGACGCTTTGTTTAGAACTGCACCAACTGACAGCTCCACCGTTTAATGTAAACACGTATCCGGTTTGCGATTTAGAATCGTCCGGATCAGTGTCAAAGCTTGCATCAACGTAACCATTTACGACGAGCTCTTTGTCACCTCCATATACGAGAATCATATCCTTAGTCCTTTTCAGGTATTTCAGGATGTTCTTGACCGCTGTCCAGTGATCCACTCCTGGATTACTTTGGTACCTCCCTGCTAGACTTATAGCAAGGCACACATACACAACATTGCATACATGATAGATCCTATCGCTGATGCATAGGGAACATCTTTCATATTCTCTCTATCTTCTGTAGTGGTCGGGCATTGAGTCTTACTCAATTTCACACCTTGTAACACAGGCAAGAATCCTTTCTCTGCTTGATCCATTTTGAACTTCTTCAAAATTTTGTCACGGTATGTTGTTTGTGAAAGTCCAATTAAGCGTTTTGATCTATCTCTATAGATCTTTATGCCTAATATGTAAGCAGCTTCACCGATGTCTTTCATTGAAAAACTCTTATTCAAGTATCCCTTTATGCTATCCAGAAATTCTATATCATTTCCAATCAGTAATATGTCATCCACATATAATATCAGAAATGCTACAGAGCTCCCACTCACTTTCTTGTCAATACAGGCTTCTTCGAAAGTCTGTATAAAACCAAATGCTTTCATCACACTATCAAAGCGTTTATTCCAACTCCGAGAGGCTTGCACCAGTCCATAAATGGATCGCTAGAGCTTGCACACTTTGTTAGCTCCCTTTGGATCGACAAAACCTTCTGGTTGCATCATATACAACTCTTCTTCCAGAAATCCATTTAGGAATGCAGTTTTGACATCCATCTGCCAAATTTCATAATCATAAAATGCAGCAATTGCTAACATGATTCGGACAGACTTAAGCATCGCTACGGGTGAGAAGGTCTCATCGTAGTCAACCCCTTGAACTTGTCGAAAACCTTTTGCGACAAGTCGAGCTTTGTAGACAGTAACATTACCGTCAGCGTCAGTCTTCTTCTTGAAGATCCATTTATTCTCAATTGCTTGCCGATCATCGGGCAAGTCAACAAAGTCCATACTTTGTTCTCATACATGGATCCCATCTCAGATTTCATGGCTTCAAGCCATTTTTCGGAATTTGGGCTCACCATCGCTTCTTCATAGTTCGTAGGTTCATCATGATCTAGTAGCATGACTTCCAGAACAGGATTACCGTACCACTCTGGTGCGGATCTCGCTCTGGTTGATCTACGAGGTTCAGTAGTATCTTGATCTAAAGTTTCATGATCATTATCATTAGCTTCCTCCCTAACTAGTGTAGGTGTCACTAAAACAGTTTTCTGTGATGTACTACTTTCCAATAAGGGAGCAGGTACAGTTACCTCATCAAGTTCTACTTTCCTCCCACTCACTTCTTTCGAGAGAAACTCCTTCTCTAGAAAGTTTCCGAATTTAGCAACAAAAGTCTTGCCTTCGGATCTGTGATAGAAGGTGTATCCAATAGTTTCCTTTGGATATCCTATGAAGACACATTTCTCCGATTTGGGTTCGAGCTTATCAGGTTGAAGCTTTTTCACATAAGCATCGCAGCCCCAAATTTTCAGAAACGACAACTTTGGTTTCTTGCCAAACCACAGTTCATAAGGCGTCGTCTCAACGGATTTTGATGGTGCCCTATTTAACATGAATGCGGCCGTCTCTAGAGCGTATCCCCAAAATGATAGTGTTAAATCAGTAAGAGACATCATAGATCGCACCATATCTAGTAAAGTACGATTACGACGTTCGGACACACCATTACGGTGTGGTGTTCCGGGTGGCGTGAGTTGCGAAACTATTCCACAACTTTTCAAATGTACACCAAACTCATAACTCAAGTATTCTCCTCCACGATCAGATCGTAGAAACTTTATTTTCTTGTTACGTTGATTTTCAACTTCACTCTAAAATTCCTTGAACTTTTCAAATGTTTCAGACTTATGTTTCATTAAGTAGATATACCCATATCTGCTTAAATCATCTGTGAAGGTGAGAAAATAACGATATCCGCCACGAGCCTCAATATTCATCGGATCACATACATCTGTATGTATGATTTCCAACAAATCTGTTGCTCTCTCCATAGTACCGGAGAATGGTGTTCTGGTCATCTTGCCCATGAGGCACGGTTTGCAAGTACCAAGTGATTCATAATCAAGTGGTTCCAAAAGTCCATCAGAATGGAGTTTCTTCATGCGCTTTACACCGATATGACCTAAACGGCAGTGCCACAAATAAGTTGCACTCTCATTATCAACTCTGCATCTTTTGGCTTCAACATTATGAATATGTGTGTTACTACTATCGAGATTCAACAAGAATAGACCACTCTTCAAGGGTGCATGACCATAAAAGATATTACTCATATAAATAGAACAACCATTATTCTCCGATTTAAATGAATAACCGTCTCGCATCAAACAAGATCCAGATATAATGTTCATGCTTAATGCTGGCACCAAATAACAATTATTTAGGTCTAATACTAATCCCGAAGGTAGATGTAGAGGTAGCGTGCCGATTGCGATCACATCGACTTTGGAACCGTTTCCCACGCGCATCGTCACCTCGTCCTTAACCAATCTTCGCTTAATCCGTAGTCCCTGTTTCGAGTTGCAAATATTAGCAACAGAACCAGTATCAAATACCCAGGTGCTACTGCGAGCATTAGTAAGGTACACATCAATAACATGTATATCACATATACCTTTGTTCACCTTGCCATCCTTCTTATCCGCCAAATACTTGGGGCAGTTCCACTTCCAATGACCAGTCTGCTTGCAATAGAAGCACTCAGTTTCAGGCTTAGGTCCAGGTTTGGGTTTCTTCTCTTGAGTAGCAACTTGCTTGCCGTTCTTTTTGAAGTTCCCCTTCTTCTTCCCTTTGCCCTTTTTCTTGAAACTAGTGGTCTTGTTGACCATCAACACTTGATGCTCCTTCTTGATTTCTACCTCCGCAGCTTTCAGCATTGCGAAGAGCTCGGGAATAGTCTTGTTCATCCCTTGCATATTATAGTTCATCACGAAGCTCTTGTAGCTTGGTGGCGGTGATTGAAGAATTCTGTCAATGATGCAATCATCTGGAAGATTAACTCCCAATTGAATCAAGTGATTATTATACCCAGACATTTTGAGTATATGCTCACTGACAGAACTGTTCTCCTCCATCTTGCAGCTATAGAACTTATTGGAGACTTCATATCTCTCAATCCGGGCATTTGCTTGAAATATTAACTTCAACTCCTGGAACATCTCATATGCTCCATGACGTTCAAAACGTCGTAGAAGTCCCGATTCTAAGCCGTAAAGCATGGCACACTGAACTATCGAGTAGTCATCAGCTTTGCTCTGCCAGACGTTCATAACATCCGGCGTTGCTCCTGCAGCAGGCCTGGCACCCAGCGGTGCTTCCAGGACGTAATTCTTCTGTGCAGCAATGAGGATAATCCTCAAGTTACGGACCCAGTCCGTGTAATTGCTACCATCATCTTTCAACTTTGCTTTCTCAAGGAACGCATTAAAATTCAACGGAACAACAACACGAGCCATCTATCTACAATCAAACATAAACAAGCAAGATACTAATCAGGTACTAAGTTTCATGATAAATTTAAGTTCAGTTTAATCAAATTAATTAAAGAACTCCCACTTAGATAGACATCCCTCTAATCCTCTAAGTGATTACGTGATCCAAATCAACTAAACCATAACCGACCATCACGTGAGATGGAGTAGTTTTCAATGGTGAACATCGTTATGTTGATCATATCTACTATATGATTCACGCTCGACCTTTCGGTCTCCGTGTTCCGAGGCCATATCTGTATATGCTTGGCTCGTCAAGTATAACCTGAGTATTCCGCGTGTGCAACTGTTTTGCACCCGTTGTATTTGAACGTAGAACCTATCACACCCGATCATCACGTGGTGTCTCAGCATGAAGAACTTTCGCAACAGTGCATACTCAGGGAGAACACTTCATGATAATTTAGTGAGAGATCATCTTATAATGCTACCGTCAATCAAAGCAAGATAAGATGCATAAAAGGATAAACATCACATGCAATCAATATAAGTGATATGATATGGCCATCATCATCTTGTGCTTGTGATCTCCATCTCCGAAGCACCGTCGCGATCACCATCGTCACCGGCGTGACACCTTGATCTCCATCGTAGCATCGTTGTCGTCTCGCCAAGCTTATGCTTCTACGACTATCACTACCGCTTAGTAATAAAGTAAAGCATTGCATCGCGATTGCATTGCATAACAACCATATGGCTCCTGCCAGTTGCCGATAACTCGGTTACAAAACATGATCATCTCATACAATAAAATTCAGCATCATGTCTTGACCATATCACATCACAACATGCCCTGCAAAAACAAGTTAGACGTCCTCTACTTTGTTGTTGCAAGTTTTACGTGGCTGCTATGGGCTTAAGCAAGAACCAATCTCACCTACGCATCAAAACCACAACGATAGTTTGTCAAACAGACTCCGTTTTAACCTTCGCAAGGACCGGGCGTAGCCATACTTGGTTCAACTAAAGTTGGAGAGACAGTCGCCCGCAAGCCACCTAGCTATGTGCAAAGCATGTCGGGGGAACCGGTCTCGCGTAAGCGTACGCGTAATGTTGGTCCGGGTCGTCTCGTCCAACAATGCCGCCGAACCAAAGTATGACATGCTGGTAGGCAGTATGACTTATATCGCCCACAACTCACTTGTGTTCTACTCGTGCATATAACATCAACATAAATAACCTAGGCCCGGATGCCACTGTTGGGTTTCGTAGTAATTTCAAAAAAATTCTTACGCACACGCAAGATCATGTGATGCATAGCAACGAGAGGGGAGAGTGTTGTCTACGTACCCACGCAGACCGACTGCGGAAGCGTTGACACAACATAGAGGAAGTAGTCGTACGTCTTCACGATCCAACCGATCAAGCACCGAAACTACGGCACCTCCGAGTTCGAGCACACGTTCAGCTCGATGACGATCCCCGGACTCCGGTCCAGCAAAGTGTCGGGGAAGAGTTCCGTCAGCACGACGGCGTGGTGACGATCTTGATGTACTACAGCAGCAGGGCTTCGCCTAAACTCCGCTACAGTATTATCGAGAACTATGGTGGCTGGGGGCACCGCACACGGCTAAGGAATAGATCACGTGGATCAACTTGTGTGTTCTAGGGTACCTCTACCTCAGTATATAAAGGAATAGAGGGGGGAGGCTGGCCGGCCAAGGTGTGGCGTGCCAGGAGAGTCCTACTCCCTCTGGGAGTAGGATTCCACCCCCCCCCCCCAATCCTAGTTGGCCGGCCACCTCTCCTAGTCCTAATAGGACTAGGGGAAGGGGAGGCGCGCAGCCCATGTAGGGCTGCCTCTTCTCTTTTCCACTAAGGCCCATCATGGCCCATTTAGCTCCCGGTGGGTTCCGGTAACCTTCCCGGTACTCCGGTAAAATCCCGATTTCACCCGGAACACTTCTGATATCCAAACATAGGCTTCCAATATATCAATCTTTACGTCTCGACCATTTTGAGACTCCTCGTCATGTCTGTGATCACATCCGGGACTCCGAACAACCTTCGGTACATCAAAATGCATAAACTCATAATATAACTGTCATCGTAACCTTAAGCGTGCGAACCCTACGGGTTCGAGAACAATGTAGACATGACCGAGACACGTCTCCGGTCAATAACCAATAGCGGGACCTGGATGCCCATATTGGCTCCTACATATTCTACAAAGATCTTTATCGGTCAGACCGCATAACATCATACGTTGTTCCCTTTGTCATCGGTATGTTACTTGCCCGAGATTCGATCGTCGGTATCCAATACATAGTTCAATCTCGTTACCGGCAAGTCTCTTTACTCGTTCTGTAATACATCATCCCGCAACTAACTCATTAGTTGCAATGCTTGCAAGGCTTATGTGATGTGCATTACCGAGAGGGCCTAGAGATACCTCTCCGACAATCGGAGTGACAAAACCTAATCTCGAAATACGCCAACCCAACATGTACCTTTGGAGACACCTGTAGTACTCCTTTATAATCACACAGTTACATTGTGACGTTTGGTAGTACCCAAAGTGTTCCTCCGGTAAACGGGAGTTGCATAATCTCATAGTTACAGGAACATGTATAAGTCATGAAGAAAGCAATAGCAACATACTAAACGATCGGGTGCTAAGCTAATGGAATGGGTCATGTCAATCAGATCATTCTCTTAATGATGTGATCCCGTTAATCAAATAACAACTCATTGTTCATGGTTAGGAAACATAACCATCTTTGATTAACGAGCTAGTCAAGTAAGGCATACTAGTGACACTTTGTTTGTCTATGTATTCACACATGTATTATGTTTCCGGTTAATACAATTCTAGCATGAATAATAAACCTTTTATCATGATTATAAGGAAATAAATAATAACTTTATTATTGCCTCTAGGGCATATTTCCTTCAGAGACCGCCCTAGACGAAGCAACAAAAGAAGCATTGTTGAGGGACATAATCGCAGAAGGAAGTGATGCCATCTCGTTGTTTCTCAACGAAACCGATGGTTTGGAAGGAGAGGGTGAACAAGCTGGCTACGGTGACCTAATGCCGGTGCAAGAAGAAGAAGATGAGGACGGCTCCGGTGACCCAATGCCGGTGCAAGAAGGAGACCGAATTGACGGCTCCGGTGACCGAACCGAGTCTGGCCAAGTATATATATTAGTTAAGCCTATGCTGACTAGCTGATTGATGCTTTCATTGTTTTGGTATGTACACATATTAATTAAGTCTTTGTTCTTTTTTCTAGCCCTCCGGATCAAGCACAACTTCGGTAAAGAGACGAGGCCCGAAGAAAAAGTTGAGCTCGGATGAAAAGTTTGAGATCATAGCAATCGCGCCCGACGGCCAACCTATTGAACCCCTCCGGACAAAGAGCGCATTTGTTGCTCAGTGCAGGGTTCTGGTTAGGGACAAGATCCCGATAAGCATCCAGCAATGGTTTAAGCCGGCTACAGAAGATCCTGAGGTGTCTTATGTCAATGATATGCAGAAAATTATCTTTGGACTGAGCTGAAGTCAAATTTCACCCTACCGCCTGAGGATAATTCAGAGAACCCAGTTAAAGAGAAATTAATCAAGTCTTTTGCTCGAAATAGGATGGCAGAACTATTCAGGAGGTGGAAGAAAGAGCTGAATAAGTTTGTCGAAAATAATGAGACACCAGAATTCAAGGGCAGATATGAGAAGATCAGAGATCACTGGCCCGCATTTGTGGCCCACAAGACATCGGAAAAGAGTCAGAAGATGTCGGCGACAAACAAGCAAAATGCTGCGAAGAAGAAGCTTCACCATCGCACGGGGTCAGGTGGCTACCTCGTAGCCCGGCCTAAGTGGTCCAAGACTAAGAATGATCTGGTTCATAAAGGGATCGAACCAGAGACAATTAACTGGCCAGACCATTGCCGGACTGCGTTCTTCGGGGTTGGCGGAACCTTGGACCCTGTAACAGGGAAGTGCATTTGGACGAACGATCAAATGGACATACCGGTCAGTAAGCTTAAGCAGTATATCGAAGCAACGCAGGAAGGGACGCTCTTTCCAGACAGAGAGAACGACGAGCTCACAATGGCCCTCGGGAATCCTGAGCACCCTGGACGGACAGGAGGAACGCCAGTCTCCATTCCGTGGAAGGTTGGGTTTCCGGACGCAGGCGGTTACAAATCCCATGAGAGGAGGAAAAAAGTGCAGCAGACCCAAATGCAGGCACTGCAAGCAAGGGTAGACGCGATAGAGGAACGAGAAGCAAATCGCAGCAAACGTACTACCGAAGCCTCCCCCGAAGCTACCCCGCCATCTCAGCACAGAAGCAGTGTGGCTTCCACCGAGCTGCTTTAGCCGGAGCATGCCTTGACGGCTCCTGCCAGCTATCCCGTGGATGCTATAACGGAGTCTCAAAATTGCCACCTTATGACGCAATGGATGAATTTGAAGGTCAAGGCGGCTGTTGGCTCTGTTTATCCTACTGAACCCAGCACAACTTTTCATTGTTGGCCGATTCCAGAAGGATATGCTAGGGTGATGGTGGATGAGATAACGGAGGGATTTGAGGACCTCCAGCTTGACCACCCTACCGGTGAAGGGGAGACTCGGCTGGGGTCTGCTCTGAAGACGCCATGCCTATGGCGGAAGGAGCTCATCAACCTTCCGAACTGGACGCCTCCGCCTCCTCCTCCTCCTCCGGCAAGTCAGGGCACTCCGCCTCCGCCGCCTCCTCCTCCGGCGAGTGACCATCAGGGCCCTCGGCCGGCTCCTTCTTCGGCGCGTGGCGGCACTCCGCCTCCTTCTACGCCTGTGCCGATGCGCCCGAGCAGCCAGCCTCCTCCTTCTCCGCCTCGTCAGCAAGGGCGGAAGAGACCTGCCGCCGCTCCAGCTGCTCCGGCGCGTCGTAGTCCTTCTCCTCCGCCTCTTAAGCAAGTAAAGAAGACAACCGCTCCGTCTGCTCGGTCGGCGTCTAGCAGTACAACCAGAGGCGGGAGGACATACAGATTCGGTCCTTCTCTGAAGACTCCAGAGAAGTTACCATATGAGAGGACCCTGGAGGAGAACGCCGAGATCGCGCGAGAGGAAGTGAGGAACTTCTTTGAAGGGGTGAAAGCAAAGAAACATCCACCTCCGGAGGAGAAGGTAGATCGGGTGAAAGTGAAGCGCACTCTGGCTGCCCTGACAAAACCACCGAAGTCTGATCCGCCGAAAGGAAACTATGACCGCATTATTGGAAAGGAATTTGCCGAAGCGGAGCGGTCGAGAAGTACTGTCAGTGATCAAAGGCTGAAAGAACGACGAGCTGGGAAACAAATTGCCCAGCTCGGCGAACAAGCGAAGCAATCGTGCCCCCCGCTCAAGGTGCCTAGCCATAACGTCGCTAATGATCCGAGGATGGTGCCCGGTTATAGCAATCTTGCAGATTACCTGCCCGATGAAGTACATTATGAACCCATGGACATCCAGATACAAAGATACGAGTACGGGAAGCCTCTCGTCAAAGATGAAAGATCTCTATCAACGATGATGCGAAGATTGCATGATTGGTACTTGAAAATCTACAGAGACTCTGGGGGGAGGAGTACTTTGTATGTGAAAGTTAAAAAGGAGCATGACCTCATTGGAATTGATCTGTTGCCTGTTCCATTTGAGGAGTTCTATCAGTTTTTCAATCAATTGGCCCTCGATAAAACAACGGTCGCCTGCTACTGTCTGTAAGTAGTACTACTTCTGTCATTAAGTTTCTCTATATAGCTTAGCTCTTTCATTGCATGTATTTATAATTATCCTCACTATATTATGCAGATTGAAGATCGCCGAATTGAAGAAAAGACAAGTCGGTAATATTGGGTTCATTAACACATATCTCATAGATGCAACTCAGGTTAAACTTCATGCCGCAGCTACCGAGGCCAACTTGCTACGATCGTTCATAATAAATCAAAACAAAGATATAATACTCTTTCCTTACAACTTTAGGTGAGTGTTACTGTCTTGTGCGTATTCGGTTTCCCTTATATATTAGTCAAGGTTATAGTAATGTAATTCATGAGTTATGCATGCGTGTGCAGTTTCCACTATATTCTCCTAGAGATTAAGCTTGAGCAGGGACTAGTAACCGTCTTAGACTCAAAACGAAAAGATCCCCAGGACTATGCAGACATGACTCAAATACTCCAGAAGTAAGTTAAATCGATCATTATCCACCATATCAGCAACTTTGTTCATTTCCTGATATCAAGTAATTGTTTTCTTTGTCCGGCAGGGTTTGGAGAAAATTCACCAAAACAGTTCCGGGACTGCCGAAGGAGCTGGAATTTAGACACCCGAAAGTAAGTACTATAGTGGCATGTTCCGCGCATCTCCTAGTGATTCAAGCGCTAGTTTCATCAATACCATTTAGCATTCTTGCTTATCAGTTTGATTGACCTCTATTTCTTGTAAAGTGGTTGTGGCAGGAACAAGGGAATGATTTCTGTGGATACTACATCTGCGAGTCCATCCGCCACACGACCTGTGAGCGGGGCGGGTACTCTAACGAACAATATGAAGTACGTAAATAACAACATTCACAATTTTATTTTATTACCATCATTTGTGTTGAGTTTCATTCATTCATATATATATGTATTGACCCCCTTCTTCAAATTAGATGTTTCGGAAGCGGGGTGAACTCCTAGCACCATCTCGCATGCGAGCAATTCAAGAGGAATTGGCGGCATTCTTTCTTGACCACGTGATCCCTGAAGACGGAGAATTCTATGTGGACCCTGAGTCCGTATGATTATATTTGTAAGAGATAATTATTGTATATATGTAGCCGGTAGTGTCAGATAGATATACGAGAACTTGTTGTTCGACCAATCTCTCGGAGAAGGAGAGGTGGTCGATATCACTGCTCTCTGTATGCATATATGTTCATGACGATCTTCTATTTCCTTCGTTTGCTTACTAGCTAGTCAGCGTGTCTAGTCCTCTCTATACGTATGTATAGTACGTAGCGTCGACCAAGCACGGACATAAGAGAGGACACTTCTCTCTATTAATTATAGCTAGCTAACACAATATATGAAACACCTAAATTAACCCCCCAAAACCCCCAACCCCCCCCCCCTTTCAAAAAAAACAAAAACCCCACCCACAGAAATGCTGACGCGTGGATGCCTATTGGTCCCGGTTGGTGCCACCAACCTAGACCAAAGGGTCTCCTGACTGGGCTCTGCGCTGCCCACGTGGAGGCCCATCAGTCCCGGTTCTGGATTGAACCGGGACTAAAGGGTCGGGGCATTAGTACTGACTCTTTAGTCCCAGTTCAGGAACCGGGACTAAAGGCCCTTACGAACCAGGACTATAGGCCCTTTTTCTACCAGTGCATTGTGGCCAGATCAGGGCGGTGGCGGGGGATGGTTGTAGCTGTAGCGAGGGCTGCAGTGGCCCGACCAGCGTCGCGGTGGCCCTGGGGTGCGGCGGCTACCAGGGCTGCCAGGGCGGTGGTGGCGAGGACCCGGGTAGCATGGGTGACGCGGCGAGGGCCGGTGCTGGCCACTGCGGCCATTGGGGCGCGGCGGCGGGCGGCGGCTAAAGCGGCCAGTGGTGGTGTAGAGGCCCGGTCGGCGCCGCGGGTGCCGAATACCATGGCAGGGCAGCTGGGCCGGTCGCGGCGGCCAGCGGCCCGTAGGGGCCGGCTAGGTATAGCCGTATCCCCTGGACGGTGGTGACAAGATCGTTGAGGACCCCGATGATCTCCGCCGGGGAGTAGACGGCGGCCGGTGGTGCGGTGGAGGGCATCGTCATCTGGGTGGTGGTGGCACCGGAGGATGCGACCAGTGGCGCGGACGGGGAGGGCAGCGGCGCGGTGGTGACGCTCGGCAGCGCAAGTGACGGGATGGGCGACGGGGAAGACATGATCAGAACTGAGCTACCTGATATCAAAGTGCTAGGAGCTAGGGTTCTGCCGGTTCTAGGGCAGAGATTGTAGGAGAAAGATGGAGGAAGACGAGGTCGAGGGCGCGGCGGCCGACGGCTGGGCGCCGTCCTTGCGTGGTGGAGAAGAGACGGTGGCGGCGCAAGAGGCAGCTAGGGTTAGGTCTCCCGGCTCCCTAAGGGAAGCTGAGCAAATACTGACTACTTCTTACTTGATTAGATTGATACATCTCCTCTCCTTATATAAGGAGGTTTACTTGACACCTAAGCAAACGACCCTAATAACGATAAGATAATGGGTCACAACCCATTGAACTAAGCCCCTAATATGCCGGTCATAACAGTTATGATGAGTGAGACATGCATGCATGGTTCCATGTGGTTGACGGCGTATGATAGCTAGGCCAGTCGTCGACGGGTGAAGGAGGCCTCCAGCTGCTTCCAGGCAGCTGCCAACCGCTGTCAGCTTCAGCTTGCCCCCAACAACCAGGTTGCCTCTAAACTGTTGCTGACTGCAGATTCCAGATCAGGAATGCCACGACAGATCATAACAACAGATTAGGAATGAACAAATTAAAGATGTGCAACCTAACAATTTCCTGAAAGGCAGAAAAGTGTGCAGTTAGGGTTTAGGCCTACATCAGCTTAAAGAATTTGTTAGGCAGAAAAATTGATCGAACAACATGCATAGATTCCCATTCTTTTTCTTTGGAAGACGTACATCTACAATTCGAAAGGGACCAAGCAAGCAAACAAGTCTGTTCTTATCAAACAGTTATGGCTATAGGCATGTTAGGCTGTTTTTATGCTGACCGTTGAATGAATCAACACACTGATGCAGTCCCTATCTACAATCCCCTACCACTCTTCCACCCTGTTAGCCATCACAGGAACCCTATTGCAAGTTTCCAACTCAGACTCTGTTTCAAGTTAATGCGTACAAGCAAAAAATCGTAGCAAAAATGGCAGTGGCGAGTACCTCTTCGGCTCTCCAGCTCCAGCCTCTCCTCCTCGTGCTCCTACTCGCTGCCACCAGCGAGGCCACCACATTCAAAATCATCAACCAATGTTCCTACACCGCGTGGCCAGCCGCTTTGCCGGGAGATGGCGTGAAGCTCGATCAGGGGGAGACGTGGGCACTGAACGTGCCCGCTGGTACCTCAGCAGGGCGCATCTAGGCGCGCGCAGGCTGCTCACTCCTTCGCGAAGGCGGGTCATGCCAAACTGGCGACTGCAGCGGCTTGCTCGCCTGTACGGTCAGTGGTCGATCGCCAAACACGCTAGGCGAGTTCAGGCTTGGCCAAGGCCAAAGTGATGATGATTTCTTCGACATCTCGCTCACTGATGGCTTCAATGTGCCCATGGACTTCCTGCCGGTGCCGGTTCAGGGAAGGTTAGGGTACAGCAAGGGGCCGCGCTGTGCAGCCAACATCACATCGCAGTGCCCAAGAGATCTGAAGGCTCCGGGAGGGTGTAACTATCCTTGTATTAGGAGTGCGGAAAGCAATTGCAGTTACACAATTAACTCGGTCTTCTTTAAGTAGATGTGCCCAGATGCCTACAGCAATCCCAACGATTTTTCCACTTTCACTTGCCGTACTGGCACAGACTACCAGGTCATCTTCTGTCCCCTGATTAATCAAGCAATATCTTCTACAGCTGAAAGTCCCCTGCTTGCGCCCCCGGCCGATGTTGTTGGCGCCGCCTCCTTGCGGTGCAGCGCCGTTTCTTCTTCTACCTTGAGCTGCCTCGCACAACTCTATCCTCTCTCTTTGTCTCTCTCAAGAACACATGAGAACACACACGCACGCACACATGCACCAAGGGAGAAACCAACCGCTAGCTTTGCCAAGAGGCTCTCTCCTTTGTGAAAACAAACACTACACTCTGGCTGCAGCCCTCACGGCCTCATTTTCTCATTAACTCAATGCCATACTTATATACACAGGAGGTTTGCCTCACGCACACCCTAACTTCGGGCCAGGGCGAACACAACAAGTATTCAGAAGACCCAATCATATCTGATGGAAAGCTGGACGACAAGGAGGGGGAGGGGAGAGAGTTTGCACGTGAGCCAAAGAAGAAGAAGCCTACACCTGAAAATTCGGTAGAGACCGCGGCGCGGTCCTGCCCGTCCCAATGAGATGCATGAGTTGGAACTGCCGGGGGCTTGGGAACCCCGATGCAGTTCGAGAGCTTCGCAGTTTAGTGAAGCAAGAAGGACCCTCTCTTCTTTTCGTCATGGAGACAAAGATTAGAGGCAAGCGTGTTGAATTTCTGAAATATGTACTTGGTTTCAGTGGCTGCTATGCAGTCAATAGTGAAGGGTTGAGCGGAGGTATTTGTTAGAAAATAAACCATGAATGTATTATGGCGTGTGTTGTAGCAGCTGTAGAGATCCGTTGGACTGGCCGCCTTGAGTGGAGCAGCCGTGGCTGGCTTAGCTATATGCATGGCCGGTCATGTGGCCGTTGGAAGAGGCTGGATCTGGGCGTGCATGCAGGTTGTGGCTGGTGCGGTGAGCGTGCAGTTGGTGCATGCATGAGTTAGTTAGCTAGTGGAGGCATTTTAGGAGTGGACTGCTTGGCTGTTGCGTTGCCGTAGCCTTTAAAAGGGGTCGTGTAATTGTGTTGTCGAAGTGCCAAACGCAGTGAATAAAGGTTGCCAAGATACAGGCTGGTCCGCGGGCGCGGCGTTCGTCGCCATTGCTCTGAGTTCGTGCTCGAGTTGGGTTATCTTGTGCGTATGGTTTCCGGGTTTGCGCCAACAATTGGTATCATGAGCTTGGTGTCTTGGGCGTGCTTGCCGTGCCGGAGGCGTGGCAGCAATGGCGGCGCTCGCTGGCAGCTGCGCGATGGAGCTCTGGGCCGTGTGTCGGCCCATGGAGGTGGGCGGCGCTGTGGCTGTCATGGCGCGTGGTGGAGGCGGCGGGCGGTGACGTCGTACGTGCGGCTACCGTGGAGGCCGCCGAGGCGCTGCGTGGTGGCGCGGCGGCGCAGCACGGCGTGGCGGCGTGGAGGCACTGCATGGCGGCATGGAGGCCGCGGCGGTGTAGGGCAATAAGCCGCGGCGGCGAGCTGGGCGCGACCGGTGCGTGTTATGGGTGCGCACTGGACGCGTCGGGTCGGGACCACGGGCGCGCGGTGAGCGCACTGGTGTGGTCGGGCTTGTCGGACGCGTCGGATGCGCGCGGGACGCACTGGGGTGGTCGGGCGCGTTGGGTGCGCGCGGGACGTGCGGGACGTCAAGCGTGTGTCGTCGGCGGAGGAGGAGCTCGGCGTATGTCACCGGAGACGTGACGGAGCACGGTGGAACTGGTGTCGATGCGCCAGGTCGGGTCCGCGGGCTGGGTCACGGTCGTGGTGACATCGATGACGGGAGCTACACCAACTTCGATGATAATGATGTTGTGGTTTAGGGAGAGTATGTTAGAAAATAAACCATGAATGTATTATGGCGTGTGTTGTAGCAGCTGTAGAGATCCGTTGGACTGGCCGGCGTTGAGTGGAGCAGCCGTGGCTGGCTTAGCTATATGCACGGCCGGTCATATGGCCGTTGGAAGAGGCTGGATCTGGGCGTGCATGCAGGTAGTGGCTGGTGCGGTGAGCGTGCAGTTGGTGCATGCATGAGTTAGTTAGCTAGTGGAGGCATTTTAGGAGTGGACTGCTTGGCTGTTGCGTTGCCGTAGCCTTGAAAAGGGGTCGTGTAATCGTGTTGTTGAAGTGCCAAACCCAGTGAATAAAGGTTGCCAAGATACAGGCCGGTCCGTGGCCGCGGCATTCGTCGCCATTGCTCTGTGTTCATGCTCGAGTTGGGTTATCTTGTGCGTATGGTTTCCGGGTTTGCGCCAACAGTATTGGTCTGTTCTGGACAAAGGATGTTTCAGTTGAGTTGAAGAATTTTAGTACTAGTCATATTGACGTAATGGTGAAGGACTTGAATCAAAACTCTCTGGAGTGGCGATTCACAGAATTTTATGGCGCTCCTAGAGTGGAAAACAGACATCATAGTTGGCGCTTTCTGCGCTCCTTATTCGGTATTCCACACTGGCGTGGCTGTGCATGGGGGACTTCAACGAGACGCTTTTCGCAGTAGAACACCCAGGCCGGAGGGGCAGATGCGAGCTTTTCGGGAGGTTATAGATGACTGTATGTTACAAGACCTTGGCTGGTCAGGCTGTGCGTACACATGGGATAACAGGCAAGCAGGCCTGTCCAATGTCAAAGCAAGGCTGGATAGAGCCTTTGCAAATGAGGAGTTTCGGCAACATTATGAGTATATCCGAGTGAAGCATCTTGCGGCATGTGAATCGGATCACTGTTTTGTTGTAGCGGATGTGCAAGCTTCTCTGCCGGGTAGATCTCAGCATACACGGCAGTTTAGATATGAAAACGTTTGGCAAACACACAGGGATTATGATCAGCTTGTGTCAGAAACATGGCGTGGTCATGCTCGCGCCCCGGGACTGCAAGGTATATCAGATTCGCTTGATCTTCTCAGGCGCACTCTTGGTCCATGGGAGCAAAGGAGTTCGGGTGCCTCACACGTACGGTGAGATAGCTTCAGAAAAAGTTGAATAAGCTCCGGAGTGAGTTTGTTGGACGTGGCCCGACAGATGAAGAGAAATGGACGGTCACAAAACTCCGGGAGGCTATGCATCAGGAAGAGATATGGATGAAACAACATCCGCGTGTCCGTTGGTTATGCAAAGGAGATCGTAATACATCCTACTTTCAAGCACAAGCAGCAGTGAGAAAAGGCATAAATAGTATTGCCGATCTCAGGCGCCAGGACGGCTCGATTTATGCAACAGAAAGAGAGGACAAGGAGGAAGTGCAAGCTTTTTACCAGAACTTGTATGAGTCCCAAGGTTTTTATGATGTTAATAATTTGTTGAACTTTGTTCCGGTGAAAGTAACACAGGCTATGAATGATCTTATGAATAAACCATATGATGCAACCGAGGTGAGGGAGGCTGTCGGTGTCAAAACCGGCGGATCTCGGGTAGGGGGTCCCGAACTGTGCGTCTAGGCCGGATGGTAACAGGAGGCAGGGGACACAATGTTTAGCCAGGTTCGGGCCCTCTTGATGGAGGTAAAACCCTACGTCCTGCTTGATTAATATTGATGATATGGGTAGTACAAGAGTAGATCTACCACGAGATCAGAGAGGCTAAACCCTAGAAGCTAGCCTATGGTATGATTGTATGTTGTGGTTGTTGTCCTACGGACTAAAATCCTCCGGTTTATATAGACACCGGAGAGGGTTAGGGTTACACAAGGTCGGTTACAAAGGAGGAGATATCCATATCCGTGTTGCCTAGCTTGCCTTCCAAGCCAAGTAGAGTCCCATCTGGACATGAGACGAAGTCTTCAATCTTGTATCTTCATAGTCTAACAGTCCGGCCAATGGAGATAGTCCGGCTGTCCGAAGACCCCCTAATCCAGGACTCCCTCAGTAGCCCCTGAACCATGCTTCAATGACGATGAATCCGGCGCGCAGTATTGTCTTCGGCATTGCAAGGCGGATTCCTTCTCCGAATACATCACAGAAGAATTTGAATACGAGGATAGTGTCTGACCCTGCAAAATAAGTTCCACATACCACCGTAGAGAGAATAATATTTTCGCAATTCTAATTTGCTGACTTGTCTTGACGTATAACGTTATGTCATGGCCCGATGATTATTCGAACCGTTTCCTTTAACCAGCCCCACACATAACGCGAGGCAGTTTTTCGACACGTCTTGTCAAAGCAGAGATCGTGTCCCCTTATTACGGGATTCTCATCAATACGGGCGTGGGTAACCCAACCGCGCCATCGATTACGGCGCTTGGGGGATAAGCGAGTTTTACCAGGCAAGTGGGGACGCTTAGTTTCGCCCGCCCATATAAAGGGATAAAGATTCACCTTTCTATCCACGCCATCTTCCTCCTTTGCTCATCCATTTTCGCACACTCGAGCTCTAGTGCCCAAGTCCGCACTTCCCACCTCAACCTTCTCCAACCATGTCCGGAGCGGGAGGCAGGTGGATGGTCTCCTCCGTCACGGATGGAGACATCAAGAAACTGAGGAGAGCCGGATACCTGCCCGACGACATCGCGCACCGGCTCCCAGATGAGGGGCAGCTCATCCCCACCCCCAGGCCCCATGAGAGGGTAGTGTTCCTCACCCATTTCCTCCGCGGACTGGGATTCCCTGTCCATCCATTCGTCCGGGGGCTCATGTTCTATTACAGCCTGGATTTCCATAATCTGGCCCCGAACTTTATCCTCAACATCTCGGCGTTTATCGTCGTGTGCGAGGCCTTCCTCCGCATCAAGCCCCACTTCGGCTTATGGTTGAAGACCTCACTACTAGAAAAAGGGCTACTAGTGGCGCACCTATTTTCGCTACTAATGGCGCACTACTGGTGCGCCACTAGTATGACCCACGGTGCGCCATTAGTATCTGGTATACTAATGGCGCACCACATAGAAGTGCGCCATTAGTAACAATTTTTCATTATGTCTTAACCTCAAGTCAAATCGCACTCCGTGGTCAAACTTCCCGAAAGGTCACCATCCTCACACTACTCCAGCCCAAGCACGCTTAACTTTAGAGTTCTATCCAACCCCAGCAACAGCTCACTTCACAGGCACTTGTTGATATATCTAGCATATCAATCCTATTATACCTTGTTGATGTCTAAGACTTTGTTCATGTTCATGACTATGATGAAATTTTGAAAAATATTTCAAACTTCCCGGTCATATTACGTATCATTTTTTGAAAAAAAAAATTAAAAAAATTTCAAAACCTTTTTTTTATTTTTTTGCCTCTAGATCTTGAAAGCCCCATAACTTTTTTTGTGTTAGGTTTTTGGGGATTTTGAAAATGTTTAACGGGGTTCCCCCAATTAAATTCGGATGTAACTTTTCGAGTAGATGATTTTTCATATATAAAACTTTTTAATCCGAGTTCGTATGCAAAAGTTATGCCCATTTTACAAATTTCCAGAGAGATTTTGCAAATAAAGTCGAAATTTATATTTGTAAATTTTCCCAACAACTAGACCACATATCACATGGCAAACTTATTTTCTTTTATTTTTTTGACATTTTTATCATTTTTT
>NC_041384.1:38381920-38525043 GCF_002162155.2 Triticum dicoccoides | reverse complement strand
AAAAAATTTGAATTTTTTTTTGAAAAAAACATAGTAATGACGCATCAGTGGACAGTGCGCCATTACTAGTTAAACTTCTAATGGCGCACCGTGGGTGTGGTGTGCCATTACTATGTCAACTAGTAATGGCGCACCACACCCACGGTGCGCCATTAGTAACAAATTTTGTTTTTATTTTTTTTCAAAACTTCTAATGGCGCACCGCACACCAGGTGCGCCATTAGTAATATATTACTAATGGCGTACCTGTATGTGGTGCGCCATTGCTATATTCTAATGGTGCACCACACACGTGGTGCGCCCTTAGTGACCATTTCATCTATAGCCGTTTTCCTAGTAGTACCTTCAATGTCAAGCCGAAGGTTGTGGGCGGCCGCCAGGCGGAGTGCGGAGGCGCCATGGTGGGCAAGATGCCCAACGTAACATGGCTCGAGGGCTCCTTTGTGGAAACCATAAAGGGGTGGCAATCGGGGTGGTTCTACATCACCGAGCCGCGCGACCCTGCATGGGCAGCGGCCCCCGAGTTCCAATCTGGCATCCCCACGCGGCTCACCTCCTGAAAAGAGAAGGGCCTGTCCTGGGGTAGTTCGGGAGAGCTGACCGGACTCCAAACATGTATTCAAAACATGGTGAACAAGAAGCTCAAACTTGTCAACGTGGTCCAGGTCATGCTCCACCGCCGGATCCTCCCGTGCCAACAACGGGAGTTCAACTTGTGGGAGTTCGACCCGGCGTAGCACCAAACTCTGAACAGGCTCTTCGACACAACTCACGAAGATGCCTGGAGGGTGCTGTTCAAAAGTGCCGAGGTCTCCCCTCCCATTACTGAGGATCGCGGATTCAGCGTGAAGTGCCAGGCCAAAGCGGTAAGCTGCTTTACCTCTCACAGGATACTTATTTTTTATAGATTGACTCCATGCGGGATCTAAACCCCCGGACCTTTGACAGGACTGGCAGGAGATGGCCGGACAGATCGACTGTCCGGCTCCTTTGCCCGAAGGCCCAGCAGACACTCTTCTGGCGAAGATGCTGACTCCGGCTCCTTATATGGTGCCGGAGAAGACCAAGAAGGCCAAGGGAACCCGAAAGAGTTCCCGACGCCAGGCGTCATCGGACTCACCGTCCGATGACTCTGCGGCGCACTCCTCCCCCAAAGACGAGAAAGAAGAAGAAAATGCTCCCCCTCCTACAAGGGGAGATAAGAAAAGGAAGGCCGCCCCAACTGGGGGGCCGAAGGGTCCAAGAAGGGAAGGACTCTCCTTCCGGACAGCTCCACCGCTGCCGACGAAGGCGAAGACGAGTGGTTGCCCAGGGCCAAACCCCCGGGGAGATGTAAGTATTCGGATACCAGAGTAACTCATAGCATTCCCTCGTCGCACTGCTTTCCCTAACGCCGAACATAATTATGCAGGCCGCCACGAGCTAGCATCGATGTATCATCGGACAGCTCCCTGGGCTCGTTGGACATGGATAGCGATCCAGTCCCGACCGCCACCTCCCCTCATCCTGCCGACGACGCCGAGGTGTTGTCTCGAGAGGCACCGGATCGAGGGGAGACAGTCCCGGAGGTGCCTCAAGGCGACCTTCCGGACTCCGGGAGTCGAGGGGACGGGGCCCCTAAGAGCTCCGAGTTCGGCCCTCAGCCGAACACCATGCCGGAACCTCCAGCGGTTTCAGGCTCGGGCAGGAGGCCTCCTTCTAAGAGGGGAAAGACGCCTATGCTGATGACCTCTATCCATCCAGAGACGCCGGACAATCTGCTGGTTGGTCTTCCATCGACGAGGAGCACCGTACTGTTATGAGTGCGGTGGTCCAAAAGGTTCAGTCCGCCAAGAGCGGGTTGACTGAAGCCTGTGCCAGCCTTCTAACAGGCTTTGAGGTAAGTGTTTTAAAATGTAGTAGAAATATTACCGCATAGACAGTAGCCCCTGATGCTTTGTTCGGTGTTCACAAAGAAAAGCCGAACAGAGGATCAAATAATATCGCAGGAGTCTAATATAAGTATGTCAATATGCATATGCAGGCTTCGCTGCTGGCGTCCGCCCCACTGACTGCGGAGGTCGCCGTACTGAAGCAGGACCTCGAGGGGTCCAGGAAAGACCTTGGCCTTGCCAAGAGGCAGCTCGAGGAGAGCAAGGGTAAGTAATACCCTGTCTATAGATATGTATATATAAAAGAAGACGCGATTGCAAAATGATAGGATCAACGTATATTTGCCAGGGGCCACGACCGAGGTGGCAACCCTGAAGCAAGTGCTAACCAAAGCCGAAGATAATGTGGCCAAGGAGCGCACTGAGAGAGAGAAGCATGAGGCTCGGGTGGGCGAGGTGCAGGAAGAGCTCCAGGCTCTCATGGCGAAGCACGAGGCGTTGGAGTTTGACTCAAAGACGCGGGAGTCTGAGCTTGCCGCGGCCCTCGAGAGCGCAAGAAGTGCCAAGGTCGAAGCCCAAAAGGCCCTCCAGGAGATCGGCGCAATGAAGAAGATAGCGGCGAGTAAGGCTTTCTATATGCAAAGCAAGCATGTAAATGTAAATTACCGATTACTTACCCGAATCCAGAGCTCTCTAGGAGCATTCGCAGATTTGCCCCGCAGCGTGTCCGATGCCACACAATTTTACCAGGCCGAGGACGGAAGCTCAACGGAGAAGTTGTTCTGGTCTCAGTATGCTGAGGCCGAACACCCGGTGCCAATGAGCGACCAGCTGAAGTAGATGGTCGAGCTACATAAGGCGGCCGATCGGGCCATGAAGAGCTTTATAGTCTGGCTGTGGCCTGGCGACGCCCTTCCGAACAGCTTCTTCGGCCTGGTGAGGCGGCTTGTGGACGCCTGCCCGCGGCTGGAGGTCGTCAAGCGATCTGTCTGCATTGAAGGTGCACACCGGGCTTTCGCCCATGTGAAATTGCAGTGGGTCAAGCTAGACGTCGTGAAGCTGATCAAGGCGGGGCCGCCGGAGGGCAAGGAGCACCGCCACCCCGAGATGTACTACAAGGGTGTTCTGCCGGGTGCCCGTCTCATAGCAGACGAGTGTTCAAAAGATGTAATATTTGAGTGAGACTTGCTCGTTTATCCTGTATTTATGAAAACTTGTTTCATATGCACAATGCAACGCTTGTTTGAATTTAAAATATTACCTTCTGTTTGGTTGTTTATCCAATCTGAGAGATGGCTAGTCCTCGGCTTCTGCCCCCATGCCACGAGTGCTGGGGTGTTCGGGATAAACCTGAGCACTCTTGTTCCCATGTTTGGGTCCTTCGAGGGAGGTGCTCAGCACCGCGAACAAGGCAACCGTACTAATAATGCTTTATCACTCTCACTTAGCCATAGAATTTTATAATTTTAAATTTCGGCGAAGCCCCTGGTATTCGGAAGGCCGAATTTGGGGCGCGATACACGCCTTTAAGCCGGACAGGGCCGGCCCCTCACTCTAAGCGGCATAAGTCTTTAGGGACTCGAAAACCTCGCCGAACAGCGACCAGTCTCTCGCCTTATCATGACAGTCAGTTTTAGCTTTCTCTACTGAGGTGCTGAACCCAGCAGAACCCGGGCACAATCACAGTAGTTCTCCTAGCGCTACCTTAGACGATAGAGTGGAACGTAAGGTACCAAAACATAGGAGCCGAGCAATTCCAACATTTGACCAAAGACATGATTCGGAGCTGATGCATATAATGCTATAAGTTCGGGGTGCCGCACTTGTGAAAGTGTTCGGACTTTTCACACCATATTGTGGGGTACGCAAGCCCCTGGTGTGTTAGCCATACCAAAGTGTACGGTTGCAAGGCATCATTAATGAACACATAGATATGTATATAACAAGAATGCAATAATAGTCATAATTGTCATGCATTGTTTATTCAAAAAATTGTGTTAAAGCAGAGTGATACAGATAGTGTGATAAGCAAAGAGTAGGACTATGTCCCTTCCAAGGGCAAGCTGAGGAATGATATTAAATCAAAAATTTCGCTCGTTACTGTAATCCACCTGGGAATTCCATGGTATGGCGTAGCTGTCTGCCTCCTTGGTTGCTGCATCATGTGTTCAGCAATAGTGTTGCCGGACAGTGTTTCCAGAGATTAATGTCCTGAAAAAAAAGAAAAATAACCAAACGGGAAGCCCCTAGTGCGGTTTAGGCCGCGTCTTGGGGCGTGCCTCAGTTGTGCCCCCCTCCCAACCTGTGCCCATGGTATTTTTAATGCGTAATTATGTACGCGTGGCACGAGTTTCGCCATTGGGCTGGGATTGGGGTGGCCGCCGTATTGCTACGTGAGCTCAGATCGCGCCAGGCGGTCTATTTGCCGATTGCCCCGAGCGCGCTTGAAGGTGTCCGGGCTTTTAAGCGCCGAACTGGTAGATAGCCTTGAGAGGCTGCTTTGCGCTTCTGCTGCGAGGGCCGCGGTGTGCTCCTCTGTTCGGATAGAGCGCTCTGTCTTTCCATTGACTGTAATAACTCCGCGAGGTCCTGGCATTTTGAGCTTGAGGTATGCATAATGCGGTACCACATTGAATCTAGCAAATGCGGTTCGCCCGAGCAGCGCGTGATAACCACTGCGGAACGGGACTATATCGAAGATTAACTCTTCGCTTTGGAAGTTATCCGGGGATCCGAAGACCACTTCCAGTGTAATTGAGCCTGTGCAATGGGCCTCTACACCTGGAATGACGCCTTTAAAGGTCGTTTTTGTGGGTTTGATCCTTGAGGGGTCTATACCCATTTTGTGCGCTGTATCCTGATAAAGCAGGTTCAGGCTGCTGCGCCGTCCATAAGGACTCGAGTGAGGTGAAATCCGTCAATGATTGGGTCTAGGACTAGTGCGGAAAATCCGCCATGACGGATACTAGTGGGGCGGTCCCTGCGATCAAAGGTGATCGGACAGCAGGACCAAGGGTTGAACTTTGGGGCGACTGGCTTCAACGCATATACGTCCCTGAGCGCACGCTTCCGTTCCCTCTTGGGGATGTGGGTTGCGTATATCATGTTCACCGTCCGTAGTTGCGGGGGAAACCTCTTCTATCCTCCGGTGTGCGGCTGCCGGGGCTCTTCCTCGTCATCGCTATGCGGCCCCTTGTCCTTGTTTTTGGCAATTAACTTGTCGGCCTGCTTGAACACCCAACAATCCCTGTTGGTGTGATTGGATGGCTTGTCTGGGGTACCGTGTATTTGACATGAGCGATCGAGTATACGGTCCAAGCTGGACGGACCCGGCGTGCTTTGTTTGGATGGCTTTTTCCGCTGACCGGGTTTAGAGCCTTTGAATCCGGCATTGACTGCCGTATCCTCGGTATTTTCGCTGTTAATGCGGTGCTTATGTTTGTTGCGACGTGACCTGCTATTGTCGTCCTTGGTATCCGAGGTACCATGGTTCTTTGATATGTTATTACTGCGAGCCAACCAGCTGCCTTCTCCCGCACAAAAGCGGGTCATGAGCGTCGTGAGAGCTGCCATAGATTTCGGCTTTTCCTGACCAATGTGCCGGGCTAGCCACTCATCTCGGATGTTGTGTTTAAAAGACGCTAAGGCCTCTGCATCCGGACAGTCAACGATTTGATTTTTCTTTGTAAGGAACCAAGTCCAGTATTGCCTGGCCGACTCTTCTGGCTATTGAATTATGTGGCTCAAGTCATCGGCGTCTGGTGGTCGCACATAACTGCCCTGAAAGTTGTCGAGGAATGCGGCTTCCAGATCTTCCCAACAGCTAATGGAGTTCGCTGGCAAGCTGTTAAGCCAATGCCGCGCTGGTCCTTTGAGCTTTAGTGGGAGGTATTTGATGGCGTGTAAGTCATCACCGCGGGCCATGTGGATGTGGAGGAGGAAAACCTCGATCCATACTGCGGGATCTGTTGTGCCGTCGTATGATTCAATATTTACAGGTCTGAAACCTTCTGGGAATTGATGATCCATTACTTTGTCTGTGAAGCATAAGGGGTGTGCGGCGCCTCTGTATTGAGCTATATCGCGACGCAGCCCGAATGGGTCTTGCTCGCTGTGTTCGGCCCAGTCGGATTTGCTTTTACTGTATCCGGCGTGACGTTTATCGTCTCGCAGAGTGGTGCGCCCTCGTGATCCGTAGATCGATCTTGCATGCTTTGCTTTGTCCTCCAATATGTCTTGCAGGTCTGGCGTATCTCCCCATGCCTTTTTATTTGAGTGGCGTCGAGGTGGAGGCTGAGTTTTTGGCTGGAATGCCTCTCTATCACGGCTACAAGGTGGCCGGTCAGCCGTATCATACGCTTCTTCCTCCAGTCGAGGTAGTGACCTGCACTTTGGGTAATTCTTGGAGGGGCGCTCGAGTTTATATTCCTCGGCTGCGAGGACTTCGGTCCATCTGTCAGCTAGCAGATCTTGATCAGCTTGAAGCTGCTGCTGCTTTTTCTTCAGGCTATTTGTCGTGGCTATAAGCCGGCACTTGAAGCGCTCTTGCTCGACGGGATCCTCTGGTACAGAGAATTCATCGTCGCCGAGGCTTGCCTTGTCTTCGGAGGGGGCATGTAATTGTCATCCTCCTCCTCTCCATCTGCCGCTCTCTCAGGAGAGCTGGCTCCTCCATCCTCCTGCTCTGAATCTTGCTGGAGGGGATTGTTGTTGTTTTCGGCACTATCTGGAGTGTTATTATCTCCTGTGCCAGTATCACCACTTTTGCTTTGGCGGGACTTAGAGCGGCGTCGCTGACGGCGGCGCTTGGGTTGCTTCTTGGAGGGGTCATCCTCCGCTATCTCTTCGCCATTGCCTTCTTTGGGTGTATCCACCATGTATATGTCATATGATGAGGTGGCTTTCCAGTGCCCTATAGGCGCTGGTTCATGTTCATCTCCTACATCGTCGTCCATACCGTCGATGTCTTCAGAGTCGAAGTCGAGCATGTCGGTTAAATCATCGACAGTGGCTACGAAGTGGGTGGTGGGTGGGCGTCGAATTTCTTCGTCGTCCGCATCCCAATCCTGTTGGCCATAGTCCGGCCAAGGCTCTCCTGACAAAGAGAGAGACTTTAGTGAATTCAGAATGTCGCCGAAGGGCGAGTGCTGAAAGATATCTGTGGCGGTGAATTCCACGATCGGCGCCCAATCGGATTCGATTGGCAGGGGCGCGGACGGTTCGGAGTCTAGAAAAGAGTCCGGCACCTTGGAGTCATGGGCTTCGCAAAGGATTAGGCTGGTGTTCGGCTCGATCGCCGTTGAGACTGCGGCCCTTGAGGCGGTGTCTAGCCACCCGTCCTCGATTGGCGCAATTGGCTCCGAGCTAAGGGTCGGTGCTGATGCGGGCGCGGCCTCTGGGGTACTGTTCAGCAGCAGAGTTAGGTCATACCCGTCGTGGCAGTGCGGCGCGCCCGGCTGTGGCTCGAATCCCTCGAAGATCAAGTCTTCGCGGATGTCGGCCGTGTAGTTCAAACTTCCAAATCTGACCTGATGGCCAGGGGCGTAGCTTTCAATCTGCTCCAGATGGCCAAGCGAATTAGCCTGCAGTGCAAAGCCGCCGAACACGAAGATCTGTTCGGGGAGAAAAGTCTCACCCTGGACTGCATCGTTGTTGATGATCGGAGGATCCATCGGGCCTAAAGGTGACAGCACAGAGGAACTCTCAATGAAAGCACCAATGTCGGTGTCAAAACCGGCGGACCTCGGGTAGGGTGTCCCAAACTGTGCGTCTAGGCCGGATGGTAACAAGAGGCAGGGGACACAATGTTTACCCAAGTTTGGGCCCTCTTGATGGAGGTAAAACCCTACATCCTGCTTGATTAATATTGATGATATGGGTAGTACAAGAGTAGATCTACCACGAGATCAGAGAGGCTAAACCCTAGAAGCTAGCCTATGGTATGATTGTATGTTGTGGTTGTTGTCCTATGGACTAAAACCCTCTGGTTTATATAGACACCGGAGAGGGTTAGGGTTACACCAGGTCGGTTACAAAGGAGGAGATATCCATATCCGTGTCACCTAGCTTGCCTTCCACGCCAAGTAGAGTCCCATCCGGACATGAGACGAAGTCTTCAATCTTGTATCTTCATAGTCTAACTGTCCGGCCAATGGAGATAGTCCGGCTGTCCGGAGACCCCCTAATCCAGGACTCCCTCAGAGGCTCTATTCCAAATGGCGGCCTCCAAAGCCCCGGGCATTGATGGGTTTACGGTGGGTTTTTATTAACGTCACTGGAGTGTTATCCAGGAGGACGTGACACGAGCAGTTCTGGATTTTCTGAATGGGGGTGACATGCCTACCGGACTTAACGACACTTCGATCACTCTTATTCCCAAGGTACGGCATCCACAGACAATTCTTCAATACCGCCCTATAGCTCTCTATCCGGTTCTGTATAAGATTGCTGCCAAGGCAATCACTAATCGCATGCAGAGTATTATGGATGAAATTATTAGTGAAGAACAGAGTGCCTTTGTTCCTGGATGCTTGATCACCGACACTGTGTTAGTTGCATATGAAAGTGTGCACACAATGAAGTGGAGGAAGAATGGGAAGAATTATTCCTGTGCTGTCAAGCTTGACATGATGAAAGCGTATGATAGAGTCAAATGGCACTACCTGGAGGCCATCATGTTGAGATTGGGTTTCTCTATGAGTTTTACTAGACTCATTATGAAGTGTGTATCTTCTCTCAGATTCTCGATTCGGGTCAATGGGGAGCTTCTTCCTTTTTTCACCCCTTCAAAAGGTTTGCTGCAGGGAGATCCCGTATCACCATATTTATTTCTAATTTGTCCAGAGGGCTTATCTTCCTTGATCAAGTCATATGATGGGGGATATATTGACAGGGGGATCAGAGCTAGCTTCAGATCACCTTGGGTCAGTCATTTATTGTTTGCAGATGACAGTCTTATATTCATCAGTGCAAGTGGACAAAGCGCGGACAGATTGAATACGATTTTGGAGATTTATGGCAATGCCTCCGGACAGAGGGTTAATAGAGACAAAAGCACAATTTACTTCAGTACAAACACCCCTGATTCGGTGCGGCAAACAATCAAGGTGATGCTGGACATTCAAGTTGAGGCCTTTAGCGAACGGTACCTGGGTCTTCCTACTGCTGTGGGGCGCATCCCAAGTGAAACTTTCGACCGCATTGGTGACAGGGCTCGAGGGAAGATGAAAGGGTGGTCTGAACGTTTATTGGCATGTGCAGGCAGAGAAACATTGATGAAATCAGTGGTGCAATCCATATCAATGTTTAGTATGAGCACTTTTCTTCTAACCAAGAAGGTATGCAAGAGTGTTACCTCCCCAATGGCAAATTTTTTTGGAGCAGCTCTCTTGACAGGAAGGCAATGCATTGGGTCTCATGGGAACAATTGACGACGCCAAAGTGCAAAGGGGGCATGGGCTTCAGGGACATGCACCAGTTTAATCTAGCTATGTTGGGCAAACAAGGGTGGAGGCTGCTCACACAGTCGGATACATTGTGCTCAAGGGTGCTAAAAGGACGGTATTCCCTGGAAGTTGATTTCATGGATGCTACGCTGCCCAAGTCAGCTTCCAAGACATGGCGGGCGATTATGGCGGGCAAGGAATCTCTCCAAGCCGGTTTGGTCAAAAGAATTGGAGATGGCACATCCACTTCTATATGGACTGACAGATGGATTCCGGGAACCATCTCCATGATGCCACTGCTGCAACCATCGCCTACCACACTCGACAAGGTCTCTGATATGATAGATAGTGATAACTGGTCATGGCGACAGCAGGTGGTCCGAGACAATTTCATTGCGCCAAATGCCTAGGCCATTCTTAATATTCCATTGAGGCAAGGCGGTGGTGAAGATTTTCTCGCTTGGGCGCTCGATAAGTCAGGCAACTATACTGTCATGACGGCGTACCGTGCTCTTATGACTCAGAAAGAGCGTTTAGCTCTAGAGGAATGGACGGATACCGGTACTTCACGGGATGATCAACAGTTGTGGTCTGCACTTTGGAAGCTCAATGTTGTCCCGAAGGTGAGGGTGTTCTGGTGGAGAGTTATCCGCGACATTCTTCCAGATGAGCACACACTCAAGAGGCGACATATAAGTGAGAATAGCAGATGCAATATCTGCTTAGCTAGAGATGAAGACCTCCAACATGATTTGATGTACTGTTCACATGCGAAGAGGTTCTGGCACGAGGCTCGGTCATGGTTTGATCTACATCTACCTCAGCTCCATCCAGACTCTTGGGCGAGGGATATATTATGTCATGATCGTTTCTCAGAGAAGGACAGGCCACTGATCATTACGATCATGTGGGCCATTTGGCACTTCCGCAACAAAATCAAACACAATGAGGAAGGAACAGATCCGGCAACATCAATGCGTCTGACGAGAGAGGCTCTCGCCATTCTAGATCTTCCTCGGAATCTTACTATGACCATGGCCAGGCATGGGTGGCGGCCACCTGAGTTTGATCACATTTCTATCACCACAGATGGCGCCATTGACTTCGACACAAGCACTGGAGGTGCAGGTGGTGTGGCTCGTTCGACAACCAAGATGTTAGGAGCTTGGTGTAAACCATACATGGGAATCACCAATCCCCTCTTGGCTGAAGCTTATGCACTTCGTGACGGGGTGTTGTTTGCAAGACTTCGAAGCTTCACACATGTGATAATGGAAGTAGACTGCATGGAGATGGTTGATCTCTGGAATTCTCGCCACAATTCGAGATCTATTGTGGCACCTATCTTAGTTCAGATTGTAGAGCTAGCTCGTGATTTTTCTCTTTTTGTTGTTCAACATGTAAATCGGTCAGCAAATGTTCCGGCTCGTCTATGTGTTAAGCGTGCTTGCACATTGCATGTAATGGAAAGCTGGCTTGATGAGACTCCCAACTTCCTTGTGACAAGTCTTATGGTTGACTGTCCAAGGAATGCTCTTGTTTGAATAAAGCTCTCTGAATTGATTGCAAAAAAAAACTAGCCGGCACTCTCTGGCCACTAACCCACTAATCCATCTACTACGCCACTAACCCAACAAACTCCACGCACTACATCTCCTGGAATCTCTCCAAGGTCAACAAGACGCAGCTGTGTAGCTAACGGCTCATGCATGCAACTAACAAATATATATCTACATGCACGTAAGTCCAGCACTTCCGCCAGGCTTCCATCTGCTACCTAGCCAGTCATGCAGGCTAACAAACCAACCAAGTCACATGGCTAGCATCCGTACGCATGCATCTAACAACCGGACAAGAGCATACCGGATCACCCAGCTCAACCTGTCATGCTCCAGCCCCTTGCGCGACTTGCCGCTTCACGCAGCGCTACGGCTTCACACCGCCTCGATATCTCGCCATACTCACCGTATCGCACGGCAGCGCGGCATCTCGCCTCCCCGTCACACCTTCGCTGAAACTTAGCAGGACTTTCTACTCCTAGACTAAACTATATGCAAAACTCAAACATGCAGATACAAGGAATCAAGATTAAGTCTAACGGATGTAACACCCCCGACCCCAGGTACTCTGCCTGCAGCTATCGGGCCAGCAAGCATGAAACTGAAATCTGCCTTCGTAAGAATAGTTGTTGCAATTCTAGCTCCTGTAGGCGGCTTCATTTTGTTCACCATCATGTTCCTCAGCATCTTCTTTATATGTAAACGAAGAACACAACGACAGAATGTGATGGAAGAAGAGGAAGAGTTTGGGGAGCTACAAGGAACACCAATGAGGTTCACATTTCAACAGCTAAAAGCAGCAACCGAGCAATTCGCAGACAAGCTCGGGGAAGGAGGATTTGGGTCTATTTTCAAGGGACAATTTGGTGTCAAAGGATTGTAGGAAAACGTTTGGATCAAACTGGTCAGGGCAAAAGTTAATTTTCGGCAGAGGTTCAGACAATTGGCAGCATTCACCATATTCATCTGGTGAGATTGATAGGTTTCTGTGCAGAGAAATCCCATAGGCTCTAGGTATATGACTACATGCCCAAAGGATCCTTGGACAAATGGATCTACTGTCGACATGACAATGATGCCCCTTTTTTAGATTGGAGCACGCGGTGCAAGATTATAACTCGCGTAGCTAAGGGCCTGTCTTATCTTCACGAAGAGTGCACAAAAAGAATTGCTCATTTGCACTAGTGCAGAACCGGGCTATAGCACCGGTTCAGTAACCGGCACTAAAGTGTGGGGACTAAAGGCCCCTCCCTTTAGTACCGGTTCCGCACGAACCGGTGCTAAAGGGCAACCACGTGCCACGAGCCAGCTCCGGGGCAGGGAGCCCTTTAGTACCGGTTGGTGACACCAACCGGTATTAAAAGGTTGGGGGGTTTTGGGTTTATGATCATTTATTTTTCATTTAATTTTGTGTTTTCCATTTAATTCTTTTTCGTTTCCTGGTATTTTACGATACGACATATTGTACACGTTATGCATATATATAAATAGAATTTCGAGTAGAACCGATCATATATATATATCATCGAATGTCTCACAACCACCATTAATTCACACATACACACATGTATATATATATATATATATATATATATATATATATATATACAATTAGCTAGCTATATACAATTTCTTCTAATTGGTGCCTTCGGAGCCCGTGGAATTAGTCTAATTGGTGCCTTCGGAGCACGATGACAATTGGAAGTGGTTCATGGGGACGGTAGCGGGTAATAGTATTCTCCGTTCGTATCTATGACCTGGTCGAGCAAAAATCCCGCTATTTCCTCTCTAATTGCTTTTATGCGCTCCGTTGGTAGGAGCTTGTCCCGCACCTCTCTGAACTGTTAAGAAGGATATCAATATGCATGTGTATTAGTTGTGTGACTAGATATTGATAATGATGTAAAAATTGTGAATAGTGTTCTCACAAACGTACCTAGTCCTGTCTTTGAGATCTGCTCCTTTCGGACGCCATCATGCGAATATTCTCGTAAACGTAGTATCCACACAGATTATTCCCCAGCGCCTGGTTCAGGGCCTTTACGAGAAACGAATTTGATCAGATAACAATTAATCAAGCATGATAATTAAAGAGATGGCAGCTAGCTAGCTAGTACTACTTAATTACTTACCTTGGGTCGATACCATTTCAGGTTTTGTTTCCATTGGCCTGGAGTGACGTTGATGAACTTTGCCCAAGCCCTGCCCGCCGACAAAGAAAATGAATAAAGGAGTTATTAAATAGTTGTTACCAGGAAATGACGAACTAATTAAATAGGCCGAGATATAGTTAATAATGATTGAAATTACCTGTTTACTATCCCCTTCACGATGGTGTAGTCACTTTGTTTCTTAAGTAGTGAGTCTAGTACTTCAACTGTTCCTTCATCAACTTTAACGATTAACAAGATTCAGTGAAAACTACATGCACACACATTTGCATGTCTTAGTTAAGCGGGCATATATATGTAAGAAAAAACATGTAGCTAGCTAGTAAGCAAAAATAGAATTTGTAGTACAAGACAGTGTGACTCACAGGAAGTTGTAAGGAAGTAGTATATCGTCATTGTATTTGAGGCGCTTGAAGAACTCTAGCATGCTTTCCTCTACACTTGCTCGATAATATGTATCTAATTTCCATGTGTATTCATTAATGGTATTTAGGTCAATGAACCCAATGCCATAGCGTGCACCTTTTTTCATTTCATACATCTTCATCCTGCATAATACCATAGAAAAGAATATATTGAGGATAATTACAGGTAATGATTGATCAAAATGATCACTACAGCTAGCTTGAGACTTAAATTACATAAAGAAATCACTTACACACAATAGCAACTGAGGATAGATTTGTCGAGTGCGTCTTGATTGTATAACAGAAATAGTTCTGAATACTCAACGGACACAGCTTTCTCATGGAAGTAATGATCCTTCTTGACAATCACCATGAGGGACTCTCGATTAGAAATCTTGGTAATGTTCATGTACCATTGATGCAATTCATACATTCTCATTGGGAGCTTCTTGACCTCGTCTGGCTCGACCAGAGGTTGACTCCGAACATATTTCCGTTTTATTTCCTCCTCTCTAAGCGGAGACATGGGCTCGATATCGAGGAGTTGTCCAACGGTGATCATGAGCCTTTCAGCCTGCTCAATATGCTCCTCGGTTATTACCACATCGCCCAGCCCGAGAACGTTAACGGTTTGCCCACAATAATATTGGGCGCGCGTACTCTCATGTGTTGTTGGCACAGCGGGGGATTGATTGCGCCGCCTGTTCTCCCAGCTGGGGAACGGTTTTACCGCTCCTTTTGCCAGCTGATTTGCTCGAGCTCGAGCTTGCCTCGTTCTGTAGACGTGCTCGAGTTAACATCCTGAGGTGGCTCTCATAGTCTGTGTCAACAAGCTTGGGAGCTGGTGCTCTAGCCATACGAATGAAGTGGTCATTCTTTTCCTCAAGCACTTTCTCCCTTGGCGGCGGTGGCGGTTTCGGTGCAAAATGGGCTTCCACATGGGCCTTCACTATGGCTGTGTTTTCCTCCTCGGACATGTCATAAGGCCTCTGCGGAAGAGGCGCGAGGCTTGGACCATATTGAAATTGCTTGCCTCCGCCTGTACCTCCCGTACTACCTCGACTTGTACCGCTACGCACCATAGCTGCGGCGGCTCACTTCCGTGATTGCTGAGGCGGCGGAGACGACTGACGTGGCTGAGTTGGAGGAGGAGGAGTGGCCTGAAGTTGTGTCGGACTTGGAGGAGGAGTGGCCTGAAGTTGTGCCGGACTTGGAGGAGGAGTGGTCTGGCGCTGTGTCGGACTTGGAGGAGGAGTGGCCTGACGCTTTGCCGGACTTGGAGGAGGAGGAGTGGCCTGACGCATTGCTGGACTTGGAGGAGCGGGAGTCTGCTGACTCGGTGGCGGACTTCGACGAGGAGTCGACTGACGCGGTGTCGGTGGCCTTCAAAACATGATGCAATCCTTTCTCCATAGGATGATACGATGTTTGGCCTCTCCCAGTGTGTGCTCCTCGTCACCTCCAGGAATGTCAAGCTCTAGCCCCGAATATTGGTCCACCACCTCATCAACCAAGACACGAGCATAGCCCGCTGGAATCGGGTTGCAATGGAAGGTTGCCTCGGGGGGATTTGTAAAAGCAATGACGTCCGCCACCTCGTGGGGATATGTTCTCCGTGCCGAGGATCCTGGCAACACATCCTACTACCATGATGAATAGTGATGGTTAATGCAGATACAAAGGAGGACAACACTTTCTCAGATTTCACCGTAGCGATGCCAAGGAAACGAAATCTGGATGTTCGACCGAGAGACATTTAGCACTCCGCTTCTAATGTTCTCCTTGATGTGGTAGCGTAACCCATTTATAGATATGGTTTGGTATCTAGAACATCAAGTAAAAGGTCGGATTTGGGAGCACAAGAATCCATAAGGAATAACTACTGGAGTAAATCCTACGAAATCCTTATGGGGAGGTGGCCAACTGTTGGAAATATGCCCTAGAGGCAATAATAAAAGTGTTATTATTATATTTCCTTGTTCATGATAATTGTCCTTTATTCATGCTATAACTGTATTATCCGGAAATCATAATACACGTGTGAATACATAGACCACAATATGTCCCTAGTGAGCCTCTAGTTGACTAGCTCGTTGTGATCAACAGATAGTCATGGTTTCCTGGCTATGGACATTGGATGTCGTTGATAACGGGATCACATCATTAGGAGAATGATGTGATGGACAAGACCCAATCCTAAGCCTAGCACAAAGATCGTGTAGTTCGTTTGCTAGAGCTTTGCCAATGTCAAGTATCTCTTCCTTTGACCATGAGAGCGTGTAACTCCTGGATACCGTAGGAGTGCTTTGGGTGTATCAAACGTCACAATGTAACTGGGTGACTATAAAGGTGCACTACAGGTATCTCCGAAAGTATCTATTGTTTTATGTGGATCGAGACTGGGATTTGTCACTCCGTGTAAACGGAGAGATATCTCTGGGCCCACTCGGTAGGACATCATCATATGCGCAATGTGACCAAGGAGTTGATCACGGGATGATGTGTTACGGAACGAGTAAAGTGACTTGCCGGCAACGAGATTGAACAAGGTATTGGATACCGACGATCGAGTCTCGGGCAAGTAACATACCGATAGACAAAGGGAATTGAATACGGGATTGATTAAGTCCTTGACATCGTGGTTCATCCGATGAGATCATCGTGGAGCATGTGGGAGCCATCATGGGTATCCAGATCCCGCTGTTGGTTATTGACCAGAGAACGTCTCGGTCATGTCTGCATGTCTCCCGAACCCGTAGGGTCTATACACTTAAGGTTCGATGACGCTAGGGCTATAAAGGAAGTTTGTATGTGGTTACCGAATGTTGTTCGGAGTCCCGGATGAGATCCCGGACGTCACGAGGAGTTCCGGAATGGTCCGCAGGTAAAGATTTATATATGGGAAGTCCTATTTTGGCCACCGGAAAATGTTCGGGATTTTTCGGTATTGTACCCGAAAGGTTCTAGAAGGTTCCGGAGTGGGGCCCACCTGCATGGGGGGACCCACATGAACGTGGGTAGTGGGGGGAAGGCCCCACACCCCTGGTCAAGGCGCACCAAGATCCCCCCTTAGAAGGAATAAGATCATATCCCAAAGGGATAAGATCAAGATCCCTAAAAAGGGGGGATAGCAATCGGTGGGGAAGGAAATGATGGGATTTCTTTCCTCCCACCTTTGCCAACGCCCCAATGGACTTGGAGGGCAAGAAACCAGCCCCCTCCACCCCTATATATAGTGGGGAGGCGCATGGGAGCTTCACCCTTGCCCCTGGCGCAGCCCTCCCTCTCCCAAGTGCTCCTCCTCTCTCGCGGTGCTTGGCGAAGCCCTGCAGGATTGCCACGCTCCTCCACCACCACCACGCCGTTGTGCTGCTGCTGGATGGAGTCTTCCTCAACCTCTCCCTCTCTCCTTGCTGGATCAAGGCGTGGGATACGTCACCGGGCTGTACGTGTGTTGAACGCGGAGGTGCCGTCCGTTCGGCACTAGGATCATCGGTGATTTGAATCACGACGAGTACGACTCCATCAACCCCGTTCACTTGAACGCTTCCGCTTAGCGATCTACAAGGGTATGTAGATGCACTCTCTTTCTACTCGTTGCTGGTCTCTCCATAGATAGATCTTGGTGACACGTAGGAAAATTTTGAATTTCTGCTACGTTCCCCAACAGTGGCATCAGAGCTAGGTCTATTGCGTAGATTCTTTGCACGAGTAGAACACAAAGTAGTTATGGGCGTTGATGTTGTACAATATGCTTACCGTTACTAGTCCAATCTTGTTTCGACGGTATTGTGGGATGAAGCGGCCCGGACCGACCTTACACGTACTCTTACGTGAGACAGGTTCCACCGATTGACATGCACTTGGTGCATAAGGTGGCTAGCGGGTGCCAGTCTCTCCCACTTTAGTCGGATCGGATTCGATGAAAAGGGTCCTTATGAAGGGTAAATAGCAATTGGCATATCACGTTGTGGTTTTGCGTAGGTAAGAAACGTTCTTGCTAGAAACCCATAGCAGCCACGTAAAACATGCAAACAACAATTAGAGGACGTCTAACTTGTTTTTGCAGGGTATGCTTTGTGATGTGATATGGCCAAGAAGAATGTGATGAATGATATGTGATGTATGAGATTGATCATGTTCTTGTAATAGGATTCACGACTTGCATGTCGATGAGTATGACAACCGGCAGGAGCCATAGGAGTTGTCTTTATTTATTGTATGACCTGCGTGTCATTTAACAACGCCCTGTAAATTACTTTACTTTATTGCTAAACGCGTTAGCCATAGAAGTAGAAGTAGTCGTTGGCGTGACAACTTCATGAAGACACGACGATGGAGATCATGATGATGGAGATCATGGTGTCATGCCGGTGACGATGATGATCATGGAGCCCCGAAGATGAAGATCAAAAGGAGCAAAAATGATATTGGCCATATCATGTCACTATTTGATTGCATGTGATGTTTATCATGTTTATGCATCTTGTTTACTTAGGACGACGGTAGTAAATAAGATGATCCCTTACAAAATTTCAAGAAGTGTTCTCCCCTAACGGTGCACCGTTGCTACAGTTCGTCGCTTCTAAGCACCACGTGATGATCGGGTGTGATGGATTCTTACGTTCACATACAACGGGTGTAAGACAGTTTTACACAGCGAAAACACTTAGGGTTAACTTGACGAGCCTAGCATGTGCAGACATGGCCTCGGAACACGGAGACCGAAAGGTCGAGCATGAGTCGTATAGTAGATACGATCAACATGAAGATGTTCACCGATGATGACTAGTCCGTCTCACGTGATGATCGGACACGGCCTAGTTGACTCGGATCATGTAATCACTTAGATGACTAGAGGGATGTCTATCTGAGTGGGAGTTCATAAGATGAACTTAATTATCCTGAACATAGTCAAAAGATCTTTTGCAAATTATGCCGTAGTTCATGCTATAGTTCTACTGTTTTAGTTATGTTCCTAGAGAAAATATAGTTGAAAGTTGACAGTAGCGATTATGCGGACAGTAGAAAGCTTATGTCCTTAAAGCACCGCTCAATGTGTTGAACCCCAAACGTCGTTTGTGGATGTTTCGAACATCGAACATACACGTTTTGATAACTACGTGATAGTTCAGTTAAATGGTTTAAGTAGAGGCACCAAAGATGTTTTCGAAACATCGCGGAACATATGAGATGTTTCGAGGGCTGAAATTGGGATTTCAGGCTCGTGCTCACGTCAAGAGGTATAAGACCTCCGACGATTCTCTTAGCCTGCAAACTAAGGGAGAAAATCTCAATCGTTGAGCTTGTGCTCAGATTGTCTGAGTGCAACAATCACTTGAATTGAGTGGGAGTTGATCTTCCAAATGAGATAGTGATGTTTCTCCAAAGTCATTGCCACCGAGCTGCTAGAGCTTCGTGACGAACTATAACATATCAGGGACAAATAAGATGATCCTTGAGGTATTCACGATGTTTGACACCGCGAAAGTAGAAATCAAGAAGGAGCATCAATTGTTGATGGTTGGTGAAACCACTAGTTTCAAGAAGGGCAAGGGCAAGAAGGGATACTTCATGAAACGGCAAATCAGCTGCTGCTCCAGTGAAGAAACCCAAGGTTGAACCCAAACCCGAGACTAAGTGCTTCTGTAATAAGGGGAACAGTCACTAGAGCAGAATTACCCTAGATACTTGGTAGATGAGAAGGCTGGCAAGGTCGATAGAAGTATATTGGATATACATTATGTTAATGTGTACTTTACTAGTACTCCTAGTAGCACCAGGGTATAAGATACCGGTTCGGTTGCTAAGTGTTAGTAACTCGAAATAAAAGCTACGGCATAAACGGAGACTAGCTAAAGGTGAGCTCACGATATGTGTTGGAAGTGTTTCCAATGTTGATATGATCAAGCATCGCACGCTCCCTCTACCATCGAGATTTGGTGTTTGCGTTGAGCATAGACATGATTGGATTATGTCTATCGCAATACGGTTATTCATTTAAAGAGAATAATGGTTACTCTATTTATTTGAATAATACCTTCAATGGTCTTGCACCTAAAATGAATGGTTCATTGAAATCTCGATCGTAGTGATACACATGTTCATGCCAAAAGATAGTAATGATAGTACCACCTATTTGTGGCACTGCCACGTAAGTCATATCGGTATAAAATGCATGAAGAAGCTCCATGTTGATGGATCTTTGGACTCACTCATTTTTGAAAAGTTTGAGACATGCGAACCATGTCTATTGGTATATATGCATGAAGAAACTCCATGCAAATGGACCGTTTGAACTCACTTGATTTTGAATCAATTGAGATATGCAAATCATACCACATGGGCAAGATGACTGAAAAGCCTCGGTTTCAGTAAGATGGAACAAGATAGCAACTAGTTGGAAGTAACACATTTTGATGTGTGTAGTCCAATGAGTGCTGAGGCATGCAGTGAATATCATTATGTTCTTACTTCACAGATGATTCGAGTAGATGTTGAATATATTTACTTGATGAAACACAAGTCTGAATTATTGAATGGTTCAAGTAATTTCAGAGTAAAGTTGAAGATCATCGTGACAAGAGGATAAAATGTCTATGATAAGATCATAGAGATGAGTATCTGAGTTACGAGTTTTGGCACACAATTAAGACATTGTGGAAATTGTTTCGCAATTAATACCGCCTGGAACACCATAGTGTGATGGTGTGTCCGAACATCATAACTGCCATACCATAATGTCTCTTATCGAATTACCACTATCGTTCATGGGTTAGGCATTAGAGACAACCACATTCACTTTAAATAGGGCACCGCGTAATTCCGTTGAGATGACACCGTATGAATTATGGTTTAGAGAAACCTAAGTTGTCGTTTCTTAAAAGTTTGGGGCTACGACGCTTATGTGAAAAAGTTTCAGGCTGATAAGCTGGAACCCAAAGCGGATAAATGCATCTTCATAGGACACCCAAAACAGTTGGGTATACCTCCTGTCTCAGATCCAAAAGCAATAAAGGATTGTTTCTTGAATCAGGTCCTTTCTCGAGGAAAGGTTTCTCTCGAAAGAATTGAGTGGGAGGATGGTGGAGACTTGATGAGGTTATTGAACCATCACTTCAACCAGTGTGTAGCAGGGCACAGGAAGTTGTTCCCGTGGCACCTACACCAATTGAAGTGGAAGCTTATGATAGTGATCATGAAACTTCAGATCAAGTCACTCCCAAACCTCGTAGGATGACAAGGATGCGTACTACTTGAGAGTGGTACGTAATCCTGTCTTGGAAGTCATGTTGCTAGACAACAATGAGCCTACGAGCTATGGAGAAGCGATGGTGGGCCCGGATTCCGATAAATGGCTTGAGGCCATAAAATCCGAGAGAGGATCCATGTATGAAAACAAAGTGAAGACTTTGGCAGAACGGCTCGATGGTCGTAAGGCAAATGAGTACGGATGGATTTTAAAAGGAAGACAGACAATGATGGTAAGAATTACCATTAAGAAAGCTTGACTTGTCGTTAAGATGTTTTCCGACAAGTTCAAGGAGTTGACTACGATGAGATTTTCTCACTCGTAGCGATGCTAAGAGTCTGTTGGAATTATATTAGCGATTACTGCATTATTTATGAAATCTTGCAGATAGGATGTCAAAACATTGTTTCCTCGACGATTTTCTTGAGGAAAGGTTGTATGTGATACAACCAGGAAGGTTTTTTCAATCCCGAAAGATGCTAATAAGTATGCAAAGCTCCAGCAATCCTTCTAAGGACTGGAGTGAGCATCTCGGAGTTGGAATGTATGCTTTGATGATGATCAAAGATTTTGGGTTTGTACAAAGTTTATGAGAAACTTGTATTTCCAAAGAAGTGAGTGGGAGCACTATAGAATTTCTGATGAGTATATGTTGTTGACATATTGTTGATCAGAAATGACGTAGAATTTCTGGAAAGCATATAGGGTTATTTTGAAAGTGTTTTTCAATGGAAAGCCTGGATTAAGCTACTTGAACATTGAGCATCAAGATCTATAAGGATAGATCAAAATGCTTAATAATACTTTCAAATGAGCACATACCTTGACATGATCTTGAAGGTGTTCAAGATGGACCAGTCAAAGAAGGAGTTCTTGCCTGAGTTGTAAGGTACGAAGTTAAGACTTAATGCTCGACCTCGGCAGAATAGAGAGAAAGGACGAAGGTCGTCCCCTATGCTTAAGACATAGGCTCTACAGTATGCCATGCTGAGTACCGCACCTGAAGTGTGCCTTGCCATGAGTCAGTCAAGGGGTACAAGAGTGATCCATGAATGGATCACAGACAGCGGTCAAAGTTATCCTTGGTAACTAGTGGACTAAGGAATTTTCTCGATTATGGAGGTGGTAAAAGAGTTCGTCGTAAAGGTTACGTCGATGCAAGCTTAACACCTATCCGGATAGCTCTAAGAAGAGATACCGGATACGTATTATGGGGCAACAATTTAGAATAGCTCCAAGTAGAACAGTTATTTGGAATAGCTCCAAATAGAGCGTGGTAGCTACATCTAGGAGATGACATAGAGATTTGTAAAGCACACACGGATCTGAAAGGTTCGGACCTGTTGACTAAAACCTCTCTCACAAGCAACATGATCAAACCTAAAACTCTTGGGTATTAGTCACATGGCGATGTGACCTGTGAGTGTTAATCACATGGCGATGTGAACTAGACTATTGACTCTAGTGCAAGTGGGAGACTGTTGGAAATATGCCCTAGAGGCAATAATAAAAGTGTTATTATTATATTTCCTTGTTCATGATAATTGTCCTTTATTCATGCTATAACTGTATTATCCGGAAATCATAATACACGTGTGAATACATAGACCACAATATGTCCCCAGTGAGCCTCTAGTTGACTAGCTCGTTGTGATCAACAGATAGTCATGGTTTCCTGGCTATGGACATTGGATGTCGTTGATAACGGGATCACATCATTAGGAGAATGATGTGATGGACTAGACCCAATCCTAAGCCTAGCACAAAGATCGTGTAGTTCGTTTGCTAGAGCTTTGCCAATGTCAAGTATCTCTTCCTTTGACCATGAGAGCGTGTAACTCCTGGATACCGTAGGAGTGCTTTGGGTGTATCAAACGTCACAACGTAACTGGGTGACTATAAAGGTGCACTACAGGTATCTCCGAAAGTATCTATTGTTTTATGTGGATCGAGACTGGGATTTGTCACTCCGTGTAAACGGAGAGGTATCTCTGGGCCCACTCGGTAGGACATCATCATATGCGCAATGTGACCAAAGAGTTGATCACGGGATGATGTGTTACGGAACGAGTAAAGTGACTTGCCGGCAACGAGATTGAACAAGGTATTGGATACCGACGATCGAGTCTCGGGCAAGTAACATACCGATAGACAAAGGGAATTGAATACGGGATTGATTAAGTCCTTGACATCGTGGTTCATCCGATGAGATCATCGTGGAGCATGTGGGAGCCATCATGGGTATCCAGATCCCGCTGTTGGTTATTGACCAGAGAACGTCTCGGTCATGTCTGCATGTCTCCCGAACCCGTAGGGTCTACACACTTAAGGTTCGATGACGCTAGGGTTATAAAGGAAGTTTGTATGTGGTTACCGAATGTTGTTCGGAGTCCCGGATGAGATCCCGGACGTCACGAGGAGTTCCGGAATGGTCCGGAGGTAAAGATTTATATATGGGAAGTCCTATTTTGGCCACCGGAAAATGTTCGGGATTTTTCGGTATTGTACCCGAAAGGTTCTAGAAGGTTCTGGAGTGGGGCCCACCTGCATGGGGGGGCCCACATGAACGTGGGTAGTGGGGGGAAGGCCCCACACCCCTGGTCAAGGCGCACCAAGATCCCCCCTTAGAAGGAATAAGATCATATCCCAAAGGGATAAGATCAAGATCCCTAAAAAGGGGGGATAGCAATCGGTGGGGAAGGAAATGATGGGATTTCTTTCCTCCCACCTTTGCCAATGCCCCAATGGACTTGGAGGGCAAGAAACCAGCCCCCTCCACCCCTATATATAGTGGGGAGGCGCATGGGAGCTTCACCCTTGCCCCTGGCGCAGCCCTCCCTCTCCCAAGTGCTCCTCCTCTCTCGCGGTGCTTGGCGAAGCCCTGCAGGATTGCCACGCTCCTCCACCACCACCACACCGTTGTGCTGCTGCTGGATGGAGTCTTCCTCAACCTCTCCCTCTCTCCTTGCTGGATCAAGGCGTGGGATACGTCACCGGGCTGTACGTGTGTTGAACGCGGAGGTGCCGTCCGTTCGGCACTAGGATCATCGGTGATTTGAATCACGACGAGTACGACTCCATCAACCCCGTTCACTTGAACGCTTCCTCTTAGCGATCTACAAGGGTATGTAGATGCACTCTCTTTCTACTCGTTGCTGGTCTCTCCATAGATAGATCTTGGTGACACGTAGGAAAATTTTGAATTTCTGCTACGTTCCCCAACACCAACTTCCTCAATCAAGATACTACAATGATAGGTCTGGGTCTGTTGGCCACGACATCCACCTTACCGGTTTAGAAAGACCAACATTATAATTCCTGGGAAAAGGTCCAACCATCATATCTGCCTGAGATTTAGATCTGGTTGGTGTCAGGATATTCCAGACTCATCAAGTCCAGAGAGAAAAACGAAAGTTTGCAACACAAGTCGATGAGATGACGTTGCAGGATTCTCGGGAAATAGACTACGGTAGCATGCTCCAAAACATGAGATGGTTCTGCTAAAAACACATGTGAACACGCTGTCCCAAACAAGCATGACCACATAGTAGTCTTATAATAAAATCCTACCGAGTTCAGGTGGGAACCATCATCGAGGATATCGAAGTCCTTGTATAAGTCTAACTCTTAATAAGAAACTTCTTCTCCTTGAACAAATCAATCAGTGGCTTGGTGTGCTAGGGATTCACATAGAATGAAGGTTGCAAGTCTCCAGACCACAGAATACTTCGCACGTATGCATGACTAACTTGGAATGATTCCAGAGAAAGCGAAACAAACTTTTCCAAATTCATGGCGGCAACTTGCTTCAAATGCATGTGAACTAGAGGAAGTCACTTCTTATACCAAACATATGCTTCATGAGCTAGCATGAAGAAATGCATTCAAAGTTTCCAACACTAGCTTAATGTTCAACATGAATCATGGATAAGATGAAAATATTGTCGATGGGCTCAACAACAGGTCATCCAGATTTTCGTGAAGATGGAATTCCATAATTATGTGAACAAGGTGATAGCATTGGTCAGATGCAAAAAGATATAACGGTGTATGCTCGAGGAAACCCACGAGTAAGACAACATTATGAACATCGTTGGTTCTTATTTGACTTGATGATAGCCCACACTCAAATCAAGATTTGGACAAGACGATAGATTCAACAACCGATCCCGAGGAACAATCGATGAAAATATCATCTTTCTTCAACACACACACACACACACACACACACACAAGGATATCCCTTGGAATGAACTGAGCTGGACAAGCTTTCATCTTCCAACTCTCCAAGTTGTTGTTCAGCTTAACCAACTAGCTCAGGGTATCCAACACAGATTCTTGGAGAAGGGGTGGTTTACAAGAAACCAACTTGATCACGAGCTCAACATAACAGTTAGGGGGCAACCTGGTGATACTTCCAAGGAAATATTCAGAAAATCATGAACCACCGATATGTTTCTAAGCTCGGGAACAATCTTGCTTTTCAGAGCAAGACAATATGATCAAGAGAGCGAGGGACTGACACAATCCTAACTCATTGATCGAAGAGTGCACCAGGAAAATTGGACTAGGTAGCACGATCAATCTTAGGATGATGATTCAATAACCAACACACTAAGAAAGAAATTATTGTCCATTAGCTACCTAGCAACTAGTTGCTAGGAGTATTGATTTCACACATCATGGTTCACTTGCCGGCATTCCGGTTGCGACAACACGGGACCGAGAAGTATCAATGTATCAAGAATTCATAAGACGATGTGCAATTCCCATGACATTCTTGACATAATATGGTAATGCTCCAAGGTAGAACAGAGCAAAAGCTGGATTGGCATTTTAATCCGTGAAATACAACTACGTTGACCCAATCCTAGAAGTGGACGAGGTAGTGGAGTTTGTTTCTCCTAGTCATTCCGGAATAGAATGGCTTGACGGACCACAAGAATAATAGGCATCGATGAACACTAATGCACACATACTCTTGACTATCAATTGATAGACAAAGGTCAGGAAACAACTAAAGAGGAACGACTCAAAGGAACATATATCTTTCTGAGTTGTGGATCCATAGATTAGTATGTCGAGCAAGCTCAACATTTCTTCTGGATAACCCATGCAGAAAGGTAGAACTGGCAGAATCACAATTATGAATGGAGAACTCCTCAGGAGTACACTAATGGTGATCTTTTGGTTCAAAGAACTTCCGCCTTAATGGTTCATGGTATTTGGAAGAAGGAAATACCACGGACCTCAAGGACAATCGCAAAGGTTACTAATATCTTAAGGGAACTAGCAAATACTAACAACATGAAGTAGGGTGAATCTCGGGTTCAAAAACCTAGGAATAGAATACCTACTAACTAAATGGCATCACGGGATGCTTTCGAGAATGATGGCCAGAATCATCATACTGGGAACACAAGACATGGCTAGATTACTAGGTGATCCTCTAAGACACCTAGGGTCATAATACTAGCTCCAACCTATATGTCGAGGCAACAGAGTGCCTCAACTCACCGATTAGTGTGGTTAATCTGGCCCAAAGGATATCAGAAATGGAAAGAAAGGATTTGCAAATGCATCAGACTATTTAGATACCTGGATGACGCGGACAGCATAACGGCTGTAAATGCTCAAAAATATTTGAGACATTCTGCAAAATGGTGGCATAACCACTCAACAACATCATATCAAAGTTCTGAGGTCAGCTATGACATATGGAAGTAGTAAGAACTGAACTGAGGCTTGAACTCAACAATCCTAGGCAACTACGGTTTAGTAACATGTCATCCTGAGAGATAGAAGAGAAGCCTAGTTCTTAACCCTCGCAGAAAAGAAGAGGGTGACTCAGATCAGAAGGCATAAGGTATAAGGAGTAAAAAGAGCCTTACGTTCCCTTCCACAATCAATTCCCTTATATAACTAAAGCATTTCTAGACACGACTTCGACTAGTTGGCTTGCTAATCCTACAAGCAGTCAGGCTCTGATACCAAAGCTGTCAGGACCCCGATTCCAAGTCACATCGGTCTAGCTGGTAACACCTCATATCACCTTGCGGCCTCACGCACGGTATTCCCACGGGTGTCGCCTTACCATGGCCCGGGGCCGTTTGCGCCTTTTGGCTCACGTATATGATAGTGTCGCTAGCATCCATATGACGGAGAACCCGGGCCGACATGGCTAGTCGTGAACCCAAAGCGGCACTAACCCATGGAGACAGGCATACATGAATCAACTTCGAGCATGTCGGTCAGCAGTGTGTGAATTCGGGCTGTAGCACTAGGCTAACAGGACTCTGGTAAACCGGGCTGTAGCAGGCTAGGCAGGACTCCGGATGTCACCGTGTGACATTTCCCCGAAGGGACAGACACAGGAACAAAGTGAAACACATGCCGGCCAGTCAAGTGTCCTGAGCAGTAGTGCTGGGCTAGCAGGACTCTGGTGAACCGGGCTGTAGCGGACTACTATGGCTCAAGGAAGCACTAGACTACATTTCCCCATAAGAGAGGCTGCCAAGGATAAACGACTAGATTGTCGGATCCCACACATACCAAGAATTTCAATCATACACACAATATGCTCGATATGTGTAAATACAACATGGCATCACAACAAGACTCTACGACTCAAGTATTTATTCATTAGGCTCCGAGGAGCGAGATATTACAAACATGGGTCTCATGACCCAACAATCATAGCATACAAATCAAAGCACATGCGGAAGCTTAACATGTCTGGGGACAGACATCTACAAATGAAAAGGCTGAGAAGCCTGACTATCTACCAGATCCTGCCGAGGGCACAAGATCGTAGCTGAGGCAGCAAGCTAAACATCGAAGTCCACACGGAACTACTAGCGAGACTAAAGTCTCTCTGCAAAACATAAATTAAGCAAACGTGAGTACAAAGGTACTCAGCAAGACTTACATCCGAACTAGCTACATATGCATCAGTATCAACAAGGGGGGTGGTGGAGTTTGACTGCAGCAAGCCAGCTTTGACTCAGTGGCTAACTTGAACTACGACTCCAAGTAACTCTTTTGAGGTGGCGCACACGAGTCCACATATTCACCATTCAATACACCACTATGGATCCGCTCCCGTCTCCCTACGAGAAGGCCATCCATAGCACTCACACTTATCTTGCGGGTTTTAGAGTATCCACTTCCACTTGTCTATGAACTGTTATAGGCAACCCAGAAGTCCTTTACCACGGACATGGCTATTCGAATACATCATTTATAACCCTACAGGGGTGTACCTCTTCACACACGCTCTCGCCACTTACCACCATGTACACGTCATGTATCTCGGCAACCTTCAAGCGGAAGCCTGGCGAGGGAGTCGGCCACGACCTGACTAACCACACAAGTCTCTAGTCCAGGTTTATCGCCTATTCGGGTTCCATCCGCGAGGAGATCCGGCCGGAGTTTCTCTCACAGCCCCAAACAATGTGTACAGGGTTCCCGAGACACCAAACGGGCGCCCGGTACACCGTGCCACGGTGTATCTACCGCATCATAGCCCACCCCTAGGGTCAACGCTATGGACGGCCGCCAACACATATCCTACAAACAGTAGAAACTAGTTGCAACTCCTGGGCAGAGGATAAGGGCAGTTAATAAGTCGAGAGGGTCCATTGGTTTCGGGCCCAATGCATGGTAGTAGCTGGTCATGGATCACAAACACAGAACTCAGTTCCTAAGAACGGTTTCAATGAGACAACCCACCATGTACTCCTACATGGCCTCTCACCGCTACCTTTACCAAATCGTGTTCACACACTTAGCTCACACACAGTAGGACATGTTCATCACTATTCCAATTCATCCCCGATGAATCAGACCTGAGACAACTCTAAGCAATAGCAGGCACGACAAACAAGCATGAATGAGTAGGCACGTCAGGGCTCAAACAACTCCTACTCATGCTAGTGGGTTTCATCTATACTGTGGCAATGACAGATCATGCAGAGGATAAGGGTTCAACTACCGCAGCAAGTAACAGTTGAATCGTTGTTGTCCTAATGCAGTAAAAGAGAGCAGGAGCGAGAGAGTGGGATTGTATCGGAATGAACAAGGGGGTTTTCCTTGCCTGGCACTTCTGAAGATAGTATAGTTCTTCATCGGTGTCATCGAACTCATCGTCGGAACCACGTCTATCGAGAGGGGGCAAATACCGGCAAACAAAGAGGAACACAATCAATAAAATGCAACAATTATGATGCATGATAATGTCATGGCAATATGCTGTTGATTGAGGTAATGCAACTAGCAATCATATTAAATGAAGTTGGTTTGAACCAAGGGTTCAAATTCAAACTCCATATGTGCTAGCTTATTTAAATGTCAATTATGCAAATTGCCCTGTACAGCAACCCTAGGTTGTTCAAACATGCATGCAAATGCCATAAACAGATTCCTTGAATTTTTCTGATAATTTTTCATATATAATTTATTTCATTCTGAGTTATAGATAATTTTCTATGAATTTTAGAAGTTTTGGCTACTTTCTGGAATTTCCTGAATAGAAATAAATCCAGAAATTACATTATTGCATCAGCATATTGTCATGCTGACCTCAGCAGGTCAACAGGGGCCATCCAGGTCAAACCTGACCAGTGGAGCCCACTAGTCAGTAACACAGGACTGGTTAGAGTCGCTGACATGTGGGCCTGGTCAACGGCCACGTCAGCAGGTCAATTCTGACGCGTGGGTCCTGCTGGTCTTATTAAGTAATCTAATTATTTTTGTTATCCAGTAAACTAACAAAGCGGGTCCCACTGTCAGTGTCTAGTGTTAAACTAATAGGGTTAGTTAGCCCCTAATCTAATGATGTCCACGTCGGCTAACCGGCGATTAGCCGCCGACGCTAAGCAGGACACGGCGGAGGTCCTCGTCTGGCCGTTTCCGGCGACGAGAGGTCATGCAGATGGGTTCTGCGGGACCAGCGCGATGAGGCGCGTCGGACGGTGGCAGCTGCGGGTGCTGGGGCGGTGTGCAACGGCAGTGGCAATGAGCCGGCGGCGGCCGGAGCTCGGGTGCGTGCGGGCGCGGTGCTGCGGTGCGCGAGAGAGCAGGATGGGCTGCGGGTTAGCTCCCTAGAGATGCTAGGAGCACGTCCGTGTACTCAAGAGCGACAGAAATGGGCTCTGGCCACGGCGGTGTGAGGTCCGGCGGTGGTGAGCTCTCGGGTCCGGCGGGGCAGCTAGCTAGGGGACGAAATCGAGTGCACGGAGTGAGGGGAGGGGAAGAGGAGCTCACGAGGAGTCGGATGAGACGCTAAGTGGGCTCGGGGACGGCTTGGTGACGACGGAACGGCGGCGGCGATCTCCGGGCAGAGGCGGCGGGGACAAGCTTGATGGCGACGCTTCCGGGCATCCGGGCTTGCTTCCGTCATCGAGGAGATGTAGTAGACGATGGCGGAGCTCCCGGAGACGGAGAGGGGTCAAGGGGTGGCCGGTGGACGCCGTGGCAGCGAGCGGCGGCGGCGGGCACGCTCGGTGGTGGGGAAGAGAGCAAGACAGGGGAGGGGAGAGAGAGCAGCGGGTGAGGGGGAGGAGAGAGGGGTCTCGGGGGGGTGCGTGGCAACGCCAGGGCGATGGGGAGACAGGCAGGGAGGCAGGAGGTGGCCGGCGCGTGCCGGCGCGCGGTGACCACACGCCCTTCTGCCTACTGGCAGGAGGTTGAAGACAGTGGGGGCGCCTGCTAGGCTGGGCCAACAGTGCTGGGCCGCAGCTGGGCCGCCAGGTAGGTTAGGTAGGTGGCCCAGTGGCCTTCTCTACCTCTCTTTTATTATTTGTTTCAGTTTTTTTAATTTTGCAATTTGTTTTTGATTTAGCAAAAACACCAAATCATTTCTATAAATCCTGAAATTAATTATGGGCAATAACTGAACTTTCTCAGAGGCCCTTAGCTATTTCCATAATTTCTGGAGCATTTAATAATATTTATAGCAATTAAATTCCCCAATTCAAATACTTTATGAATTAGTTCAATTATCCAGAATAGCCTAAAAATATTTGCATCATTTTTGGCAGAGGTTTTCACCTTTAACAAAAATAATGAACATTTTCAAAGGCATTTTGGAATCATTGAAGATTATTTTAGGTTGAACCTATTGACTTGATCCGGTGCTAGGGTTTCAACAATCCCCATTTCAAGTTTAAAAGGAATTTAAACATGATGCAAGATGATGATGCAATGACAAGCAAGGCTAATGCTAAGGCTGTGACACCTTGCCTCGTGTTCTTCCTGGGTGTTCAGGATTTCTCAGGGCACGCGTAAGTTCGTCATTCTCTCTATTGGGCTCGAACACCCCCGATCGAGCCTCTTCTATTGCAACAAGTATCTTATCTTCGGCTCCGTTCAGACATGCCTTCTTCGAAACTAAGCCTGTCTTCGGGTCCAACTCCCCCCCCCCATGCGCATAGAACTAAGTCCTGCACCTAGGGGACCAGCTCAATGTAACTGGAGTGACACCTGCATCCTCCGTCTCTTTCTCAGACTTATCCCACTTAGGCATTGCCACCGCGTAGCCACCTGGCCCCAGCTTATGGAACTTATCCTTTTTTGCGGCATTGGCCTTGTTTATTCTCGATCGTTCCTTAGATAATTCTGATTCCTTGAATTTCATGAAATCGTCCCAATGAGCACTTTGCTTCTCTAGTGTTCCCTTGAATACTGGAGTCTTCTTTCCTCCCTTCACGTACTGGGCCCATACACGTTTCTTATGGTTGTTCAATGCTACCGCCATCTTCCTAAGAGCAGCGTCCTTGACTTTCTCCACTTCTGCATCTGTGAAATGATCTGGTAGGGTGAAATGTTTCATAAGAGTTTCCCAAAGCAGAACTTTTTGTCTGTCGTCGACAAAAGTAAGATCTGGACGTGGCTTTGCTTGGTCTCTCCATTCTTGAAGGGAGATCGGGAGTTGGTCCTTCACAAGAACTCCGCACTGACAAATGAACTTGTCCGCAATCTTCTTAGGCGCTAATGGTTCACCATTAGGTTTGATGGCCACGATATTGTACTTTACGCCCTCCTTCAACTTTTTGTTCGGGCCTCGTACTGTCTTGCTGCCTGAAGATTTGCTCGATCCGGATGGCTGAAAGAAGAAAGATCGATTCGTTAATATATCTTCAAGTCATTTAAAACATGTGATGATCACCAGATGCCTGCTTATATAAATATACCTCGCCGGTCTTTGTTGTTTCAAGATCAACATTTTCTTCGTCATGTTCATAGTTCATGACTTTATCAATTCGGTCGTCGCGATCGAATATCATATCACCCTCCCCGATGTTGTTTAGATATTCGGAGCTGTCATAATCTTCTTCATTCTGATCATCATCTAGCCCGCGAGGATTGCATATGATATTGAACAGGGCCTCTTCTCCCTCTGTGCCGGTATTGTAGGCCATAGCTTTTATTTAACTAATCCAAAAGAAATATATTCAAATTACAATGCATGGATGCAATCAATTAATAAGGAAAAACTGAATCAATCATAGTACATAATAAGCATCATCGAATATAATCTCGAATACGTCGTCTCGAATAGTAGATATAATCTCGAATACATCGTCTCGAATAATATATATAATCTCGAATAAATCATCTCAAATATTATATATCGAATACATCACTAGCTAGCTAGCTAGCTAATAAAGATCGAATACTAGAGAGTAATCTAGGCCACTCGCGGTTCCTGAGGCGCGGGCGGTGGACAACCAATGTGAAGGAACCATCACTGGATCATAGCTCGGGTGATCTCCCCAAAGAACCTGCCAGCTATTGGAGAACCTGACGTCCATAGCAGCCATGTAGCGATGGACGTGCTCGTCCTCCTCCCTGACACGGCGACGTACCACCTCCGGCGGGGCCGGCTCCCTCCGCACTGAAAGTGGCCCACGCGAACGCCACCAAAGGAGATCAGGGTCGACGACGGGCCCCGGAGCCGGGTTCCTCACCAAGCGTCGCGCCCCTGAAGGTAGCACCTCCCAGTGCCAGCCCGGCGGAGCCCAGTCCCGGACATGGGTCCTCTGAAGCAGGATGTCGTCGCGAACGGGTCGACGGCAAGGATGCGGGCCGGGCATCGTCGACAACAAATACTATATGCCGGAAAAGTAAAGTAACATTTTTTAAATGATGGATTGTGATTTCATATATGCAAATTCTAAATTTTATAACTAAAAATATAATAAACTAAAAAAACATTGACCATATCTAAAACTAACATTTCTATAAAAAAATGTTTTATTTAACATTTCTAACAATTCTATAACATTAATACAGAAAAAACTAACATTTCCATATATAACTAACATTTCTATAACATTAATACAGAAAAACTAATAACTAATAATAGAAAACTAAAAACTAAAAACAGAAAAACTAAAAACTAAAAACGAAACAAAAATTATATATGTGTGTGTATGTGTGTGTGTTGTGTGTGCAGGCGGTGGTGCGGGAACCGGGGACGCCCGCGACGGCGAGCCGAGGCGATCGACGGCGCCGGCGGCGCGCGCGGCGGCTTCGATTGGAGGGAGGAGAGGGGGGACTGAGGCTCACATCACAGGAGAGGTCGAGGCGATGGCGACGGCGACGGCGACGCGGGCTGGTGCGGGGACGGGATGCGGGCCGGTGCGGGGACGGGGACGGGCCGGCGACACGGACGACGCGACGGGGGTGGCGCGACGAGGATGGGGGCGGCGCCGAGTCGACAGGGACGGCACGACGGCAACGGCGACGGCGCGGGACGGGGCGGCGGCGATGAAGCAAAGAGAAGTGGGAGGAAACTGACGAAATTTTCATAAGTGCTATATATATATATATAGGAGGAGCCTTTAGTACCGGTTGGAGCCACCAACCGGTACTAAAGGTCAAATTTGGCCAGGCCAAGCGGCGGGAAGACCACACCTTTAGTACCAGTTGGTGGCTGGAACCGGTACTAAAGGTGGTGCGCTGGCGCGGGTGCGGTGCGACAAGTTTAGTCCCACCTTGCTAGCCGAGGGGCGCCCGCACTGGTTTATAAGCCCCAGTGCGGTAGCTCTCTCAAGCTCCTCTCTTAAGCAGGCCTTCCGGGCCTACATCTGCTGCTATGCCTTGATGGGCCTATTGGGCTAGCGGGCCTGCATTCTGACCCAATTAGAATTTGGTTTCTAGTCGTATGCAGGCCACTGTGGCCCAGTAGGTGGGCTTTTTTCATTTAGTTTTTTCTTTTCTGCTTTATTTATTTAGTTTTATTTATTTTTAGTTGTTTTTTGCTGTATTTAGAGTTTCTTTGTGAATATTTTTGCTTTAGGTACAAAAATTTAGAAACTTTCAGTTAATGCCGGTAGTTTTCAAATTTGAATAGTTTAAATTCTGAATTATTTGAAATTTGTGTGAATCACTAGTTTGTGAATAACTTGACTTTAAAAATACATTTTTTAGTGATTCTTTTTTATTATGTTTAATATTAGTGTGTTGTATCATTATATTCAATTTGGTAATGCTTAGGTTATTTAAGAAAAATGAAATGCCTTTGTAACATATGAGTTTTCGTCCAAAACCCTAATAGTTCGAAAGAGATTGTCCATTTTGTACACGGAGTGCATCCAGTTTTTGTCGTAACCCTCTCTACTTTTTTGCACATTCTATGTGGGTGAAATTATGATACCATGCCAACTTTCAACCTTTTCGGAGTTCATTTGAAGTGTTTTTCAATTTAGCTGAAAAAATCAGTAAATGAATGAAAGAATTTGTTTGCACATAAAATTTCTTCGCGTTTCAAATGCCAAAACACATAACTACCCTAACTATTACAGAGGTTCCCTCCTGGGTGTGAAACACAGAAGACAGTGATGATAGTGAAGCCGATCACATCCCAGATCTTTGGGTGTGAAACTTTTTCTTCACGTGTGTCCCTTTGCGCCGTAACCATGGAAAATCTTCATCATTTAACGGGATGCTCGGGTCAATATTCACTGTGAATGGAGCAATTTCATCAAACTTTTCATAATCTCCTGACATGTCTGTCTTGTCATCCACTTCCACGATGTTTCTCTTCCCAGAAAGAACTATGTGCCGCTTTGGCTCATCGTATGATGCATTCACTTCCTTATCTTTTCTTTTTCTCGCTTGGTAGACATGTCCTTCACATAGAAAACCTGTGCCACATCATTGGCTAGGACGAATGGTTCGTCTGCATATGAAAGATTGTTGAGATCCACTGTTGTCATTTCGTACTGCGGGTCTTCCGTTACCCCGCCTCGTGTCATATTGACCCATTTGCACTGAAACAAAGGGACCTTCAAACCGCGTCCATAGTCAAGTTCCCATATGCCCTATATATAACCATAATATGTTTCATTTCCCATCTCAGTTGCTGCATCAAAGCGGACACCATTGTTTTGGTTGGTGCTCTTCTTATCTTGGGCGATCGTGTAAAATGTATTACCATTTATCTCGTACCCTTTGAAAGTCATTATATTCAAAGATGGTAACTGGGACAGCGAGTACATGTCATCTTCAATGGAGGCATCATGCATGGTATGTGTCTGCAACCAGCCGGCGAAACTCCTGGTTTGTTCACGTGTAATCCAGTCATCAGACCGCTCTGGGTGTTTGGAGCGTAGAAAATTCTTGTGTTCATCCATATACGGAGCCACCAAGGTGGAATTCTGTAGAACTGTGTAGTGTGCTTCAGTGAGAGAATGCACGTCCATACATATTATTTGATCCCCTCCTAGCGTGCATTTTCCATCCAGTCTGCCCTTATGCCGCGATTCAGGAACACCAATCGGCTTAAGGTCAGGAATAAAGTCAATACAAAACTCAATAACCTCCTCATTTTCATGGCCCTTGGAGATGCTTCCTTCTGGCCTAGCACGGTTGTGAACATATTTCTTTAAGACTCCCATGAACCTCTCAAAGGGGAACATATTGTGTAGAAATACAGGACCCAAAATGTTAATCTCTTCGCATAGGTGAATTAGGACGTGCGTCATGATGTTGAAGAAGGATGGTGGGAACACCAACTCCAAATTGATAAGACATTGCACCAAATCATTCTCTAACCTTGGTATGATTTCTGGATCGATTACCTTCTGAGAGATTGCATTGAGGAATGCACATAGCTTCACAATGGTTAATCGAACGTTTTCCGGTAGAAGCCCCCTCAATGCAACCGGAAGCAGTTGCGTCATAATCACGTGGCAGTCATGAGACCTTAGGTTCTGGAACTTTTTCTCTGCCATGTTTATTATTCCCTTTATATTCAACGAGAAGCCAGACGGTACCTTAATACTGAGCAGGCATTCAAAAAAGATTTCCTTCTCTTCTTTGGTAAGAGCGTAGCTGGCATGACCCTGATGTATTCCGTCTTTTCCGTGCATACGTTGTTGGTCCTCCCGTGCCTCAGGTGTATCTTTTGTCTTCCCATACACGCCCAAGAAGCCAAGCAGGGTCACGCAAAGATTCTTCGTCACGTGCATCACGTTGATTGCGGAGCGGACCTCTAGGTCTTTCCAATAGGGCAGGTCCCAAAATATAGATTTCTTCTTCCACATGGGTGCGCGTCCGTCAGCGTCATTCGGAACAGGTTGTCCGCCAGGACCCTTTCCAAAGACTACCTTCAAATTCTTGACCATATCATGTACATCAGCATCAGTACGGTGGCGAGGCTTCGTTCGGTGATCCGCCTCACCTTTGAAATGCTTGCCTTTCTTTCTTATGGCATGCCTGCTCGAAAGAAATCGACGATGTCCCAGGTACACATTCTTCTTACAATTAGCCAAATATATACTGTCGGTATCGTCCAAATAGTGCGTGCATGCGCAGTATCCCTTGTTTGTCTGTCCTGAAAGGTTACTGAGAGCAGGCCAATCACTGATGGTCACGAACAGCAACGCCTTTAGGTCAAATTCTTCCCCCATGTGCTCATCCTACATACGTACACCTGTTCCATTCCACGGCTGTAAGAGTTCTTCAACTAATGGCCTTAGGTACACATCAATATCATTGCCGGGTTGCTTAGGGCCTTGGATGAGCACTGGCATCATAATGAACTTCCGCTTCATGCACAACCAAGGAGTAAGGTTATACAAACATAGAGTCACAGGCCAGGTGCTATGGTTGCTGCTCTGCTCCCCAAAAGGATTAATGCCATCTGCACTTAGACCAAACCATACGTTCCTTGCATCATCTGCAAACTCCTTCCCGTACTTTCTCTCGATTTTTCTCCACTACGACCCGTCAGCGGGTACTCTCAACTTTCCGTCTTTCTTACGGTCTTCTCTGTGCCATCGCATCGTCTTGGCATGCTCTTTGTTTTGGAACAAACGTTTCAACCATGGTATTATCGGAGCATACCACATCACCTTGGTAGGAATATTCTTCCTGGGCCACTCGCCCTCGACATCACCAGGGTCATCGCGGCTGATCTTATAGCGCAATGCACCGCATACCGGGCAAGCGTTCAAATCCTCGTACTCAACGCGGTAGAGGATGCAATCATTAGGGCATGCATATCTTCTGCACCTCTAACCCTAAAGGGCAGACAGCCTTCTTTGCTTCGTACGTACTCTCGGGCAATTCGTTGTCCTTTGGAAGCATATTCTTTATCATTACCAGCAACTTTCCAAATCCCTTGTCAGATACACCATTCTCTGCCTTCCATGGCAGCATTTCCAGTGTGGTGCCCAGCTTTTTCTTGTCACCTACGCAATTCGGGTACAACAATTTTTTGTGATCCTCTAACATGCGCTGCAACTTCTTCTTCTCCAAATCACTTGCGTAGTTTCTCTTTGCATCGGCAATGGCCCGACCTAGATCATCAACGGGCTCATCTGATGCCTCTTCTTCAGCTTCTTCCCGCATTGCTGGCTCAGCTTCTTCCCGCATTACCGGCTCAGCTTCTTCCCCCATTGTTGTATCATCGTATTCAGGGAACCCATCATGGCCAGGATAGTTGTCGTCATCCTCTTCTTCTTCATTGTCTTCCATCATAACCCCTCTTTCTCCGTGCTTGGTCCAAACATTATAGCGGGGCATGAAACCGGACTTAAACAGGTGGACGTGAATGGTTCTTGACTTAGAGTAATTGTTATCATTCTTACATCCAACACATGGACAAGGCATAAAACCATCCGCCCGCTTGTTTGCCTCAGCCGCAAGCAGAAAATTTGCATGCCATTAATGAACTCGGGAGAGCATCGGTCATCGTACATCCATTGTCGGCTCATCTTCATTACACAACACCGAAAAAGACCAAATTAATACAAGTTCATACATAAAGTTCATACAACACTTAAATGCAACAAACAAATAACTCTCTAGCTAAAGAATTTAAATGCAACAACAAATGCGATCAAGATCGCAACTAAGGTAACAATTGATCCAACAGCATAATGATACCAAGCCTCACTATGAATGGCATATTTTCTAATCTTTCTAATCTTCAAGCGCATTTTCTCCATCTTAATCTTGTGATCATCGATGACATCGGCAACATGCAACTCCAATTCCATCTTCTCCCCCTCAATTCTTTTCAATTTTTCCTTCAACTCCTCGTTTTCTCTTTCAACTAAATTTAACCTCTCGACAATAGGGTCGGTTGGAATTTCCGGTTCAACTACCTCCTACATACAAATATCTATGTCAACTTGATGGGCATAATTTGTCATAAACACGAAATGCAACAAATAGTTTTAAAAGAGAATATACCACATCTGAATCATAACCCAGACAAGGGCCGACGGGGACAGATATCAAAACCATGGCACTATGTATAACAAACAACGTATGGGTAAGATAATTATACGAGTAACTATATATCCAAATCACACAAACATCATTTTTTTATATAAAACATTCATGAACAAGAGGCTCACCACAAGGTGGTGCCGGCGACGGGACGTTGCGGGCGATCGACGGTGGTTACGACGGAGATTTAGAAGGCACTAAGTAAACCACACCTACATATGCAAACTAAGTGTTATTTTTGACCTCAAATTGCATAAAAATCAAATACTAGCACATATATATAATTCCTCCCAAATTACTAAACTCACAAATCAATCACTATATAAAGCATTGCAAGAGCTAATCTAGCAATGAGAGATGAAAGGACAAAGTTGCTAACCTTTGTGATCATTTGAATGGATGGGGGCCTTCAAATCTTGACAAATTTTGGGCAAAATGTGTGATGAGCTTGAGAGGAAGAGGGAAAGAACAGAGAGGAGAGGGGAAGGGGAAGAACAGAGCGAGCTCGGGTGGACGAAGGGTATGTAGGACCACCTTTAGTACCGGTTCGTGATACGACCCGGTACTAAAGGTGCTGGAGGGGCCCCGGACTGACAACATCCTGCCACCACTCACTTTAGTACCGGTTCGTGGCACGAACCGGTGCTAAAGGTTCGCCACGAACCAGTACTAATGATGTCCGCCTGCCTAGCCGTTGGAACCGGCACTAATGGACACTAATGGACACATTAGTGCCGGCTCAAATTCAAACAGGCACTAATGTGCTTCACATTTGACCCTTTTTCTACTAGTGTTGGATGTAAAACCACAAAGTATTCTCTTAGATGACAACTTTGATGCTAAACTTTCTGATTTTGGATTATGCAAGCTCATTGACAGGGAGATGAGCTAAGTGGTTACCAGAATGAGAGGCACACCTGGATATTTAGCTCCAGAATGGTTGACATTGCAGATCACAGAAAAGGCAGATGTCTACAGCTTTGACGTCGTGGTCATGGAAATCATCAATGGAAGAAAGAACCTAGACACTTCCCGGTCAGAAGAGAGCATCCATCTCATCACCCTATTGGAGAAAAAGGTGAGGTCAGAAGACAGCATCCATCTCATCACCTTATTGGAGAAGAAGGTGAAGTGTGATCGCTTGGTAGATTTGATTGATAATAACAGCAATGACATGCAAGCACACAAGCAGGATGTAACTCAGATGATGATGCTTGCATTGTGGTGTCTGCAGATTGATTGCAAAAAAAGGCCTAAAATGTCCAAAGTCGTCACGGTCCTGGAAGGTGCCATGGATGTTGACACCAACATAGATTATAACTTTGTCGCAACAGGTCGAGCTAATTTTGGTAATGATGGAAGTGTGAACTCCTCAGCTCCACCTGTAGGCTCAGATCTATCAGGTTCTAGGTGAAATGAGACCGTCCCGAGAAGATATCCAATTAGATTGTGAGCAGTAGATTTTGTTACTTAGAACAGAAGCCCTGATCTGTAGTATTTATTTGCTGAAATTACTACAATTTGAAACCCCTATCTCGGGTTATTTTTATCTGCTTTTTTCACGAATACGCAAGCTGCGTATCTTTGTATCGATAGAAGGAGAATGTAGCATAGGATTACAATGCTTACAAGGCCATGAACGCCGGAGGCATGGTGCACGAGCGTTGGAGCAGACTTGGAACCAAGGGTCTGCTCAGCCCCAAAGTCTAGCCTAGCAGCTACTCGCCGGGGATGATGTTAAGCAGCCCTTTGGCGCCTGCCTTTGCCCATAGGCGCGCCTCATCCTTAATGGTGCCGGAGACGAGGGTGATGGAGGGAGTGGCTCGGTCGAAGATGCACGTGTTGCGGTGTTTCCAGAGCCACCATGCCGTGAGTATGATGAGGGAGGAGAGGCCCTTTTGCACAGGGGCCGGCGAGCGGTCGATGCAGGAAGCCCACCAAGTTTGGAAAGGTGTGTCCGCAGATGGAAGATCGACGGCCATGCGAGCCCAACCGAGAACCTCGTGCCAAACCTGCCGCGAGAATGAACAGGTCGCGAGGAGGTGGTGCATGGACTCGAGCTCCTGATCACAAAGAGCGCACGCATCCTCGTGTGGCAAGCCGTGGCGGGCAAGTCGCTCCGCGGTCCAGCAGCGGTCTTGCATGGCAAGCCAAAGGAAGAACCTGACGCGGAGAGGCGCCCATGGACGCCAGGTGAGTCGCCAGTGGGGATCTTCGCAAGCACCAAAGAAGAGTGCCTTGTAGTAGGAGCTCGCCGAGTAAGAGGCGGAAACAGTCCAATGCCAGGAGAGCACGTCCGGCGTGGAGGAAAGCGATGTGTGTCGCACCAGGCGCCAGAGGTCGACGTATTGCACCATGGCCGCCGGGCCAAGAGCGCCTCGTATGTCTTGGACCCAAGAACGCAGGTGAAGGCCGTCGCGCACGTTGCGGTCCTTGCGGAGGCGGTGCGGGACGAGGGTGTAGACGAGAGGGGCGATCTCAGCCACGGACTTGCGTTGATCCAGTGGTCAGTCCAAAAGCGACAAGTGTTGCCTGAGCCAAGCTGCCAGCTTGTGGAGGCGCGGAAGATGGCATTTGCGTCGGCGTCGTGGGGGGTAGGAAGGTGGCTCCAAGGTCGTGAGGGGTCTGTGCGCTGGAGCCACAGCCAGCGGACGCACAGGGACAGGCCCGTGCGGTAGATGTCGCGTATGCCAAGGCCGCCGAGGGAGATGGGGCGGGACACCCGTTGCCAGTTGACGCGGCATTGGCCTCCGTTGGCCTCCTTGTGGCCCGCCCAAAGGAATCCGCGGATGATCCGATTCACCTTCTTGATGGCCGTTTTGTTGAAGGCGACGGCCGCGAGGAAATGCGTGGGGATGGCGCAGAGGACGTGCCGCACTAGGGCAAGGCGGTCGCTTTGAGAAAGCATGGAGGCTCGCCAGGTGGATAGCTTGTGGCCGAGCTTGTCGATGATTGACTCGAGACTCGTCGGGCAGGTCTTGCGGACGGGGAGAGGCAGCCCTGTACTATACCATACATAAACTCATCTTTTATTCCTGTATCCAGTTTTCCTCTATAAATGCACATCTGCTTCTAGTTATCACAGTTGAATTAATAGCAACAATCATAACTAGAAAAACAAGAAAATAAACAAAATGAAAGTAAACTGGGTATTTTTTTCTCGAGAGTACACAAATTGCGTACCTTAGCTTTATAGAAGATAGAGGTTTGAATACACGAAAATGACAGTCCGTTGCGCACAACCTGTCACAACACTCCACACCGGCCAGTCCGAAGACAGCCCCCCACACATGACAACAACAACAAAAAAAAAGCATGTCCTAAACTGAGCAGCAAGGCCGTGTCTCAACCAATGCCGCCACCTCCAAAAAGAACATCTTCATCTTGACTTTCCTCATTGACGCGCCATCCTAAAGAGGGTGGATTGCGGAATTTGGTCCATTCCGAGAAAGGCGTCGTCTTGGACACACCAGAAATGGTGTGCATAGCGCCCCTACAGAACGATCTTGGAAAGCAGCGAGCGCCGGAGGAAAGCAACCTAGGACCTACAAGCCGTGTCTCCAAACACGATACTCCCAAGAGAGGAACGACGTCGAGGACGCCACTATCGCGCCGGTCCAACTGCAAACCTAGGCTTTCGCCCGGAGACATCAACCATACCACAATGAAGCAAGTACCGTGTCGACACACCTCGGCGACGCCTCCAAGGAGGGAAACGACACCCACGGGCGTCGTCGTCGTCGCCGGCCCCGACCGAAGGCGGACAAAGACTTTCGTCTGTGACGTCGCACACCATCCTCCTCGCCCACCGGAATGGGGCAGCCATCCACGTTGTTCACACCGCCGCCGCAGGAAATCAATGTCGTGGCCGATGTGTCATGGAACACCGACGACCCGCACGACGAGAGCCCACCTCTCTACCAACTCCAATCTGGCCGAGCACCCACAACCCCCACCGTCGAGCACCTCCTGTGGTCGAGGGACCGCCGCACGCTGCTGTCACGCTCCTGACAACAGCCGTACAGACCGGGGCCCCAGCCCAGATCGGGCCCTGGCTGGGCCCAGATCTAGCCCGCAGCACCCTCTCCATGGCCGCTGGTGGCAGCTCCACTACGATTTCCGCCGCCTCCAGGAAGCACCACCGACGGCCGCGGCGCTGCTAGCTCCGCCTCCATGGCCCGAGGAAGCCGCACGGACGCAGACCTCGCGCCGCAGCCTCTGCATCGCCGCATCCAGGCCCGCGCCGCCGCTTCCATGGCCGCTCACCCCTCCGAGCTCCGGGTCCTCCGCCAGCCTTCACGCAGCTCCGCCACGACCCTCCTCTCGCCACCCACCGCCTCACAGCACCGCCGCCGTGCGCCGCCCGATGAAGCCCTCCTTCACGCGAAGACAGTCCCGCCGGGCGCGCTCTCCTCCCCGCTGCCTTCGGCGGCTAGGGGGCCGCCACCACCGCCAGGACCGGCGGCGGCGGCCTGGTGGATCTGGGGTAGGTGGCTTGCTGGTTAGGGTTTCGTCCCCCCGGGGTCGCCCGCGCGTGCGACCCGGGAGGGGAAGGGGGCATGGGATTAAACTGGGTATTTATGGGAGTAACTAATAAGCATTGATCAGTTAGTTACCACAAGTGCCTTTAAGTTCTGCACCGATTGTACCTGGTTTTCATGACATAGGCAGTGCCGAACATTAAAAATATGGCTTAATTTCTACAAGGGGAAATATGGTTTAATACTTAAATTTTCTCAGAAAGGGAAAATATGGCTTGAACCTAACTTTGTTGCAATAGAAAGTAAAATGCTACATGTATTTGGGGTAGCGTTGCAATTTTGGGTTTTGCCCTTTCTTCGGCTTGTGCATAACCTCTTTTTCTATCAATACATCTAGTTGCAAAGCTTTTGGGGTTTTCTCAAAGATAAAAATATGCAAAACATGCATTGCCACAAGGCTTTTGCCACCCTAGTCAGCACCAAATTAATTTTATCAGGTTCACCATTAGCTGCTTCATTAGATCAACCATTAAATATATTTCTGTACTATATATAAATCTCTGATGCTGCATGAACTAAAATGTAACCATTCTTGCGGTATGATCTCTTTCGGTAGCCATTTCGACATCGTAGGGAGAACCACAGAAAACTCTAGTTTCATTCTCAGCGAGATACGTAGGTCGGCTGATAGGAGTATTGAGAAATGCTTCTTGCAGGAGCCATTTTTGTCAGCGTCCATCACATCCATTCCTTTCACGCATCAGATGCGTTATCGAGTAAGCTTGAACCTGCTAGAACAGAACTACAAACATAACAACAATTTGATACTATAATTTAAGACAGAAGTACCCACGAGACCCCGACATCCTGGCAAGCTACTCGTGATAAAGACTGAAATAGAGGATAGATTAGTCTTCTTCAGACCCGGGGTACTTGAAGATCATCTTGATCAAGCTGGCGTCTATTCTCTGGGTAGCAAGGTTAATGGTGTTGGGTTAGTCCTCCAACTTTCGAATTCATGCACTCAGACTATCTCAGGAGCAAGGGCAAGCATGCTTAGAATTAAAACAAATAACAAAGCTTGCCAAATACTCGTATTATGGGATATCTTTCAGTTGTGATATATATGAGGCGGGGTAATTCAGTAGGACAATCTCAGCCACATAGATGGTATAGCCTTGGTCAAGTCTTTGTTTATTCCAGTAATCCAGTTCATTCAATGGAACTCTTAATTAATTAACCTGCTCATGTGTTAATGCAATGCTGACTGCTTAGCAATTTTAAAATAAACCATGGTGGTTTTCCCTTCTTGACAGTGGTACCAGGCTAAAAAATTAACAAACTAGAACTACAATTAATTTGGAAGAGACAAGGTACATACCAGTACTCAGAAATAGAATTCCAACCAGCTAATACCAGCTGCTAGATTCATTTCTATCAACGGCACAACCAAAAAGGTCGTGCAACCTAAGATTCGGCCCTACAAAATGTGTTAAAAGTAAACAGCTAACAATTAACAGAGATGTTCGCGAAGATCACAAGGTTTTCGCCCACCCTCGTTTGCACGCAAACCGCAGAGTTATGGCGAGTGAGGACGGGTTGACGAGTGAAGGAGGACTCCAGCTGCTTCCAGGCAGCTGCCAACCGCTGTCAACTTCAGCTTGTCCCCAACCACCAGGTACCTAGATGGTTGCTGACTCAAGATTCTGGGTCTGACTGTAGCTATAAAAACCATAACACAGCAGATCAGGAATGAACAAATTAGGATGTGCAATCTAACGATTTTCATGAAAGGCAAACATAAAACAAAATTGCATTCCACATCAGCTTCAAGAATTTTTTTAGGCAGCAAAATTAATCAAACAATAGATTATACACATGCACAGATTCCCTTTTTTTGGAAGACTCAGTACAGGTACAAATTTGAAAGGGACTAAACAAGAAAACAAGCACCGCAAGCAAGTCTAGTCCTATCAAACAGTCATCGCTACAGAGCATGTTAGGCTGTTTTTATGCTGATCGTTGAATGATTCAACACACAGATGCAGTCCCTGTCGGCAATCCCCTATCATTCTTCCATGTTGTTAGCTGTCACAGGAGCCCAGTTGCAAGTTCGCAACTCAAACTCTGATTCAAGTTCGGTGCAAGCAAAATCATAACACAAATGGCAGTGGCGAGTACCTCTTCGGCTCTCTGTCGCCTGCCTCTCCTTCTCGTCCTCCTACTCATCGCTGCCACCAGCGAGGCCACCACATTCAGTGTCATCAACCGATGCTCCTACACCGTGTGGCCAGCCGCTGTTCCGGTTGGTGGTGGCGTGAAGCTCGATCCGGGGGAGATGTGGGAGATGGACGTTCCCGCTGGCACCACGAGCGGGCGCATCTGGGCACGCACAGGCTGCTCATTCAATGGCGAAGGCAACGGGTCGTGCCAAACTGGCGGCTGTGGCGGCTTGCTCGCCTGCAAGGACAATGGTCAACCGCCCAACACGATGGGCGAGTTCACGCTTGGCCAAGGCCAAACGAGTGACTTCTTCGACATCTCCCTCATCGACGGCTTCAACGTGCCCATGGACTTTCTGCCGGTGCTGGTTCAGGGAAGGTCAGGATGCAGCAGGGGCCCAAGGTGCGCAGCCAACATCACATATCAGTGCCCAGACGAGCTGATGGTGCTGGGGGGTTGTAACAGTCCATGCAGGATCTTCGGGGGGGACACTTACTGCTGTACTGGGAGCGCGACAAGCAACTGCGTCCCCACGAACTACTCAAAATTCTTTAAGCGGCTGTGCCCAGATGCCTACAGCTACCCCAAGGATGATTACAAGAGCACTTTCAGTTGCCCGACGGGCACCAACTACCAGGTCGTCTTTTGTCCCCTGATTAATCAAACATTATCGCCTACACCTGAAAATCCCGTGCCTGCACCCCCGACCGAGGTAAGACCTCCGACCCCAAGTACTCTGCCTGCAGCTATTGGACCAACAAGCATGAAACCGAAATCCTCCTATGTAAGAAGAGTTGTTGCAATCCTAGCTCCCATAGGCGGCTTCATTTTGCTCACCATCTTGTTCCTTGTCACTTTTATATGTAAAAGGAGAACACAACAACAGCATGAGATGGAAGAAGAGGAAGAGTTTGGGGAGCTACAAGGAACACCAATGAGATTCACATTTCAACAGCTAAAAGCAGCAACTGAGCAGTTCAAAGACAAGCTCGGGGAAGGAGGATTTGGGTCTGTTTTCAAGGGACAATTTGCTGATGAAAGGATTGCGGTAAAACGTTTGGATCGATCTGGCCAGGGCAAAAGAGAATTTTCGGCAGAGGTTCAGACAATTGGCAGCATTCACCATATTAATCTGGTGAGATTGATTGGTTTCTGTGCAGAGAAATCCCACAGGCTCTTGGTATATGAGTACATGCCCAAAGGATCCTTGGACAGATGGGTCTATTGTCGACATGACAATGATGCTTCTCCTCTGGATTGGAGCACGCGGTGCAAGATTATAACTCATATAGCTAAGGGCCTCTCTTATCTTCATGAGGAGTGCACAAAACGAATTGCTCATTTGGATGTCAAACCACAAAACATCCTCTTAGATGATGACTTTAATGCTAAACTTTCTGATTTTGGACTATGCAAACTCATAGACAGGGATATGAGCCAAGTGGTTACCAGAATGAGAGGCACACCTGGATATTTAGCTCCTGAATGGTTGACATCACAGATCACGGAAAAGGCGGATATCTACAGCTTCGGCGTCGTGGTCATGGAAATCATCAGTGGAAGAAAGAACCTCGACACTTCCCGGTCAGAAGAGAGCATCCATCTCATCAGCCTATTGGAGGAAAAGGTGAAGAGTGATCGGTTGGTAGATTTGATTGACAATAACAGCAACGACATGCAAGCACACAAGCAAGATGCAATTCAGATGATGATGCTTGCAATGTGGTGCTTGCAGATTGATTGCAAAAAAAGGCCTAAAATGTCTGAGGTGGTAAAAGTATTGGAAGGTGCGATGAATATAGACATCAACATAGATCATAACTTTGTTGTGAATACAGCAAATTTTGGTAGTCTTGCAAATGTGAGCTCTTCAGCTCCACCTCTAGCTTCAGATGTATCAGGCCCCAGGTGAAACAAGACGATCCTGACAAGGTAGCCAATTAGATTGTGAGTAGGGGATTCTCCCAAAGCTATGATCTGCTGTATTTTCTCAAATTATTACAATCAGATGAACTTATTTGTATTCCTTTGTTCAGGTTTTCCTTGTAACACAAACCTGCTTTGAGCTATCATGGTTGAAATTAATACTAACAAGTTTTAAACTTCCCGTAGCTCCAATAAAGCAGATAAATGCAGAGTAAAAGCAAATTGGCAATCTGAGGGACTAACTAATTAACATCAATCAGTTGGTATGTTAGTTACTACAAGTGCCTTTATGTTCTGCAGCATTTCCACTGCCGTTTTATGACATTAGGTACAACTTGATTTCCTCAAAATGAGAAAAGATGGCTCAAACCTATTGTAAGCCGTTTTGAGAAAACTGTAAAATGCTACATGCATTTGATATTTTTTGCCCTTTTTTAACACTCCAGATAACCAAAAGTTTGATAATTGGTGAGATATTTATTAGTTCTTGTTTCCATTGACTGAGGATTTTGCTACCTGTTCAATCCAAAGATTTCAGATTTTTAGCTAAATTGTGAATAGGAAGAGGAACTCTATTTGAGACTTGGCTTGCAAATCTAAGAAATTAACTGTAAATTGCCTAGATTTCTCCAGTAACCGCACACATATATCATTTTCATCAATTCAGTGTCACACAGTTCCTGGATCTTGATCCATATTTCCCGGGTTCCCTCCATAAGGTTCTTCTGACCCTAACACTATCCCAGCCCTGTAATTGTATCCGAGGGACTAACTAATAAACATCGGTCAGTTGGTATGTTAGTTACCGCAAGTGGCTTTATGTTCTGCAACATGTCCACTTGGTTTTTATGACATTAGGTACAGCTTGATTTCCTCAAAAGAAGAAAAGGTAGCTCAAAGCTATTGTACGGCGTTACGAGAAAACTGTAAAATGTACGTGCATTAATAATTTTTTGTCTTTCTTAAATCCCAGATAACCAAAAAGTGTTGATAATTGATGAGATGTTTATTCTTGCTTCCATGGACTGTGAAAGGATTTTGCTACATTTTCAATACAAAGAATACAGATTCGTAGCTTGCAAAGATGTGAGTAGGACGAGGAACTCAGATTAAAATTTAGTTTGCAAAGTTTATAAACTAACTATAAATTGCCCAGATTTTTCCAGTATCTACACACATATATCGTTTTCATCAATTAAGGTCACAGTGCCCCACGGATCTTCAATCTTGAAACATATTTCCTGTGTTTTGCCCCATGAGATTCTTTTAAACATAACACTATCCCTGCCCTGTAACCGTATTCACCAGCGAAGGAAGCACTTCAAGGACCTAATCAACTGTTAACTCAAGGTTGCTGCTCCAGTACTCCAGGATATTAAGAAGCCTGGTTTGCATTCTTTACATATTGGCCAGAGAACCCAAGATAACAAGGCTCTGGCCATCCTTCTCTGTTGCACGGGAACCGCAGAACCATCATAGTGAATAAGACATTTTCGTCGGTAAAGACGTCTTGGTCTTGAGCTGATTCCTAGCAGCTTCTGAGCCTCTACAGCAGACGAATAAGTCAATTTTATTGTTTTGTCCAGTTTCTCCCGTGCAAATCTGTTTCTAGTAATTGTACTTGAAATTAATAGCGTGTTTAAATTTTCCACATGTGCGGAGAAAGCAGAGAGATGCACCGTATGAAAGCAAATTGGGACTTCGAGACACTAATAAGAACCAAATGTTTAGTATCAACAAGTGCTTTTTGTACTAGCAATAATCCACTAAGTTTGGAAAGGCAGTGAGTTCCTTTATTGGTCTTTAAGCTCTCTTTGTTGCTTCACAGTTCCTATGTGATACTTCAGTTTTACATGGAGTGGCCATCATGCAGATACAAAAATTCTTATTTTGCGAAGAGGGCTACAAATGGACTTTACACACTTCTGCAATACTAGAACTTCTGTTTCAGAAAAAAATGACTCATTTTATGGGGACTGCTGAAATTCAGAGTTTTTTTAAATAAAAATAACTGCACAATGAGAGATTTGCTATACAATGATGACCAGAGGGCAGAGGAGGTAGTGATGTGCATCAAGTTCTTATGTCTAAAAAGATGGCTCGGCTTTCTCAAAAGATGAAAAATACGGCTTTCAACTGTTTAACTTGTCGTGCTCAGAAATATTTAAATGCTACTAATATTTTCTGAAGTTTGGAACGACATCTTCAAAGTCAGATGTTTACGGCTGTGGCATGGTTGTGATGGAAATGCTGAGTAGGAGGAGTCGTATGACGGTCCATGTTTTGATAGCCAAGATAAGCTTCGTGACAAAATAATCACGGGGCAAGAACTGGAATCGGTAAGTAAACTTGTCAACTATAATGATGCCTCCTAACAATTGGCTTTTTTCCTCTGCACCACCCGCCAACAGATGAACCTAGCCATGAAAATGTTCTACTGTACCAAGACATATACACATGACTACATCAGCAAGACATATACACATGACTACATCTACATCAGCTATGCCAAGTTTAATCCCATTCGGTTTTCGACTCATGATGTAATGTAATGCTGTTGCACCAAATTATCGCGTACCTAGATTGCAATACATTGAATTGCCTGGCGTTGGTGTGGTTCACGTTCATCCCCATCCCCATCGTTATCCTTGACCTGCCATGCTTGTCCCTACTGAAGAACCCATGCGTGAGTATTTCATCGTCGAATTGCTGGCCGAGCGAGTAATTGATAAGCGAGTTGGTTAATTACCTCCGCCGACGAGAGGATTGAGGGGATGAAGCCGAAGTCGGCAACGCGGTTCCCCTCGCTGGAGGCCGGCGATTAGGGGCGGCGCGCCTGCTGATGGGGCGTAGTGGAAAGATGTGGTACTGGGCGGGATGAATGGCGGCAGCAATGCCCTGCTTCCGGACGGCCCAGCTCACCGGCGACTTCGCCGCGGATGGGGCGCCGCCGGCAACGGCTGGAGGAGAAAGGTGTTTTTTTCTTCTTCTTAGATTTTTTTAGGGGCAAGGAGGAAGGGTATGAGCAGGCCCCTGCCTCATGCAGGCGTAGAAAGCCCAGCCTATGCAGCCCACGGAATGTTGAACAGTTTTTTGTAGCGCTTCAGCTCTGTTTCTAATAAAAGCACGAGAAGGTGGAGAACCAGTCAATCTCATCCATCGAAAGGGTTGAATCCTATGATTCACGTGGCTTGGATGTTTAACGCCAACTATGTTTTACCCACGCTGTCACAAGTGACTCCGCACCCACGTATTACTGTGTCTTTCCTTCTTTCCCATGGCCCGGTTCTATTTTACAAAACCGCTTCACATTCCTTGTTGTGGTGGATCTAGACGAGGGGGTTGCCACCGGCCGCGTTCGTTGCGCCGGCCATAGAAGAGGGACAGAGATCTAAGGGAAGCACGGCGGCGATGCCGTTCATTGCGAAGGACACAATGGCCTGGGCGTCGCACAGCGGCCTGGGCATCGCGGGTGCGGCGACCTGGCTGCGGCCGCCATCGCCGATCCACTCCACGCGCGGCCTGCCCTTTGCTGACGCCCACCGCGTACTTCCGCCCCACTCTTCCGCCCCTCCAGTGTTGCCTCTCTTCACACCGATGCTGGGGATGCGCTGCACTGGCAGCTCCCCTCCATTCTTGCCGCTACTAATCCCTGTAATCTCGCCCCCTTCTTTTGTACTGCTCTCTTTGATTGTCGCTTGTCCAGGTTGCCAGACGAGCAAAGGCGTGGTCGCGGCCAAGACGAGAACAATGGGAAGCTGAAGCTGCCTGCGTGTTTGTGTTCATCACAAGTGCTCTCTCTTTTCCATCTTTTTTTTGTACTTCATCGGATGATCATTGAATACTAATTCCCATGTCTACAGGAGGAAGAAGCATGGCGGTCCGTGTGCGGGGGAGTAGCCGCGGATTTAGGTCCTTCTATCGATCTGTTGTGCCTCGAAGTTTGTGTTCATCTCCGAGAAATTCCGCCGCATCCTCAGTCGTATGTATGCTTCGATCTATTTTTCATGTTGTTTTCTTGAGTCTTTGTTCTTGGTTATTGGGCGTTCGTGCTCTCTACAGCCCTTCACAACTCCCGAGCCCACATGTATTTGATGTAAGATGCTTTAACCTATTCTCTAATGTACATGCACTCTGAAATCCATTGCCAATTTGGCTTTAGGGAAATTCAGTCGCACAAGAAGCAACCCTAAGTTGTACTCCTAATTGGTATTGTTCTTAAGCACACAACAAAATGATGTGTATCAATTGCATATTTTTCTGAAGTTACTAAACTAGTACTGAATTTTTGCAGTTTCTTTCTCAAAATACGTCTCTCCTTTGAAGTCATTTTTCCTTCTACTGAATGTTCTTCTGAAAGAGAATCTCAACAGAGCAATCGGAAGGAGGAGAAAGCAGCCAGAGAGGAGAAGCTTAGAACAAGATACATGCATCAGATTAACTCATATTCCTGAACCAATATACTTTTTATGATTGAATTAAATAAAACAAGTATTTATATATTTCTTCAAATTAATGGATTCTAATGATATTCCGGCATGCAAATAATTTTTCCATATGTTTGACTATATTATATGCAAAGAAGGATCTCACTTTTGGGGGCATGGTTTTGTGAATCGCCGTGTTATCTTGACCAAATATCTTACTATTTGTACAGTGCTGCAATATGTATAGACTGGTACTCTGTTTCACTATATATATACTTGCAGCAACCAGCAACTACTAACTCAAATTTCTTCTTCACCTGCAAAAAAATATAGAATCTTCCTACAAGATACATGTCCAAACTGCTGGGATGTTCGCCGCCGCAGCCCCCAAACCCACTCGAGTGAGGAGGCCGTCGGAATGACCCGCCGTCATCCCCATGTTATGGCGAGCCAGGAGGAAGCTGGAGTGGCTCGCCCCTGCCCCCGCCCCCGCTCCCAGATCCGCGCGACTGGCGAGGGCGCTGGAGTGATCTGCGTCCCGGCGGCGCTGGCCTCGCCGATCGAAGACGACGACCTCCTGAGGGAGATCCTCCTCCGTCTTCCGCCGCAGCCCTCCTCGCTCGTCCGGGCCTCCGCGGTCTGTAAGCAGTGGCGGTGCGCCGCCACCGACCCCAAGTTCCTCCACCGCTTCCGCCTCCACCACCGGAAGCCGCCCCTCCTCGGCCTCTTCCACCAAGGCAAGGATGATTTCTTCTTCACCCCCATCATGGACCGTCCTGACCGAATCCCTCCCAGCCGTTTCGACCTGCATCTCCGCGACCGCAGAAAGGGGATGCTCCAGCTGCTTGATTGCCGCCACGGCCGCGTCCTCACGTTCACGTACAATCGGCCGAATGAGGTCATCGTGAGCGACCCTATCACCGGCGGGCAGCGCCGCATAGCCCTTCCGCCAGAGTTCGTAGGAAGACGCATCAACGGGGCTGTGCTCTGCGCTTCCGTCCACCATGACCACGTGCACGGAAGCTGCCACTCGAGCCCCTTCAACGTGGTGTTGATCTCTGATAACGGAGCATATGATCCACCTATCGCTTGTGTTTACTCTTCAGAGACTGGCGTATGGGGTGATATCATTTCAGGAACCGTTACATGTCACCTTTTTGATCAAGGTATCTCTGGGTTGCTTGTTGATAATGCACTTTACTGGTTGCTGGAATCTATAAGCGACGGCATGCTTAAGTTTGATTTTGATGAGCAGAGCCTAGCTGTGATTAGTGGGCCTCCCGTTATAGATGCTGATTTCCCACGTGGCAGCCATTGGATCATCCAGGCTGAGCATGGTGCGGTTGGCTTCGCCATATTGTCTTGCCCACAATTACAAATGTGGCAGAGGAATATCAATTGCTATGGTGTTGCCACATGGGTGCTATGGAAGACCATTGGCATGTGTACAATTCTTGGGCTCCCTAAACAGATTCAAGGAGAGGAGGCAGACGAGAGAAATATACTGGGATGCCTTGAGGATAGTGATGAAATAATTCTATCTGTGGGCCGTGCTGCCTATGTGGTTCAGCTTAAGTTGATGAAGTCTAGGAAACTTTGTGAAAACGGTAGTCATACTCTCTATCATTCATTCAAAAGTTTCTATCCTCCAGGTGATTTTTCATCCTTAGTCCTTGTATTATAGGAGTAACTTAATCTTGTTGTGTTCTGTACATGGATGTTTGAATACCTTGGTTGTGATTCTCAAGTATAACAACTTAAACTTAGTTATCATCCTTTTGCTAGACAAACAAGTTTATAGATATATTGCTTAATATATGTTACCATTCAATATATTTGTCTTCATGCTTCACTATTCATTTCCTAGATAGACAACCTTATGGCTTTCTTTTCTGTTATCAGTTAATATAGTTGTATTTGTCCTGCAAGTGACTAGTGTAACACATCTTTTTCTTTTTTTGCATTTGTTGTCTCTAATCAGGCTCTGTTTAATTAATTTGAATACCCAAGATCACTTTTGCCGGTATAGTGTTTATGAGTTTTTGCATGTGTCTGTTTTGTCTTCTTGAAATGAGGAGTGATGAGTTAAATGAGTTAAATTGTAGGCCATGTCTTCCTTTCTTATAAGCTAAATTCTTCACTATGAGGTAGCTATGTATATGTATATTGATTAAATGAATATTCCTTGCAAAAAGCAACATATGTGGTTTTATTTCTTACCAGTATCAGTAGTGAGTTGTACAACATAAATACAAGAGCATGCTCTCTTATATTTGTCAATTCATCTATGTAATAGAATGACTGTTACCTTCTCATATCCATTTTTATTTTTGTTGGAACTTTATTAAATGATTGCCTTATGCTTCGAGGCACATCCATTGCTGGTGGATTTGATGGAGCTGAAATGATGCATGATTCACAGGGTAATTGTTTGGTTTGATGTTCTAATGTGCTTAAATGGTAACAGGTAAGAAAATTTTCTGAATATAGTTTGTGAGATTTGAACTGTTTGATTTTCACTTTGGGAAATATTGGGCGTCTAGTGTGGGTAGCATGTATCCTCAAACTACTGTCCATTCGACTATAGGGATTCACACATGCTAATAACACAGACAAACAATTAAAATGGTGGTGCTGCTAAGAAAAAATTGGCTCTTTTTTTGGATCACAAATGATATGCAGATTATCCGAATGTTGTATGCTGAGAGTTCTCCTTAGGTTTAGCTGTTTCATAATCTATAAGTTTCAAGCAATATATATTGGTAGTAGCCAATTTTGTTACTACAAGCATCAGCCACATCATTCAACTCCATCACCTCACAAATTCATGTGATAAGGTTGGAAGACTTACTTTGTTGATATTCCTAGGACATACAGCCAGTAATATGTTATAGCTCTTCCTTTTTAGGAGGTGGGGGTATTGTATATAGCTCTTCCTTATATGGCTATGCTGATCATGAGTTTGTACACATGGCTTGTTCATACACTGTTACATACTCCTAGATGTCACTGTTAGATTTTGTCTGTATCATGTTAGTAACAGATTAGCGCTTTTGTTTTCCCCAGGTAAAGAAGGGCTGCTGCAGATGTTAGTTGTCACTGAGTTTGCCGCATTGCATCAACGTTGTTGGCAGTGTTTAGATGTTATCTAAAACAACTTGTTATTCTGCCCTAGTCTAGCCATGTCTCTAGTGTAGCAAGTTGTTTTTGAATACCTAAATCCAGGGAATTTCAGTTTAGCCTAGCATTGTATCAAGTTGGATTTCGTCGTCGCTTATTTTTGTTAGGTGTTTGTGCATGGCAGCTCTTCTGTTTATCTATGATAGTTTCAGTCCCGTGTATCACCAAAACTTGTGTGTTATGAGTCTGCTTGTCAGCTGTGGTTTTGATAAGCATGCCTATTTTCTTGTCTTGTGAGTGAGTTTTGCTTTGCTGCTTGTCCAGAGTACTCATCATTGTTTCAGCCATTTGGTGCTGAAGATTTGGGACTCCAAATCGCAGGAACTGAGCAGCAGGAATGAGGTTGCATTCTTAGCTGTAATTCTTAGTCTGAGAGTGAGTGAGGTTGCATCTTATTTGTTATCCTTCTCTGCAGGACTTCCAGGGCATTCCAACATGTTTTATATGACTGAAAGCAACACGGATTAAATGCGAATGCCGAGACAACAAGAATCAGAATTGATTTTTTATCCTGAGATTGAGGTTGCTGCTGCCTTGTTTCTTGTGCACTCATGTTGATAGATGAAATGTATGATTCTATTTCGATGAATACCACCGCAGCACAGTAATCTCAAACTTCAATCCAGCATGCATGGAACAGTGGTGCACAAGTGTGTGCCATGTATACTGCATGTTTTTCTGATGAAATTGTCTTGCAATGATGCAGATGAATACCACCGCAGCACAGTAATCTCAAACTTCAATCCAGCATGCATGGAACAGTGGTGCACAAGTGTGTGCCATGTATACTGCATGTTTTTCTGATGAAATTGTCTTGCAATGATGCAATCTACGATTATCTGTCTGCTTTGGAAAAGCTCCTGTGTATTTTGCTCTTTTCTTAATCGCTTTAAGCCTCCCTATATACACAATGGAAAGCTATATGCTAGATCGTGTTGGACTGCTCCGAGTAGAGTAGTTTCCTTATTGGCAAGTGGAAGTAAACCCATACGTGTGCTTTTTACAGTTTTATTGACAAGCTCCAGATTCAGATGGATATCGATTTCCACCTGGTGGCATGCTTTCTCCCTTCCATGCATGTGTACCGGAGTTTTGACTAGCTGATGTATGTTTCTGCACCAGGCTGGTGTTAGTTGGATGGTATTGTTTCAAAATTGTTCAGGTCCAAATGTGTTGGCATTTACAGTAAACCCTGGCGTCGCGCTCCCCCCGACTCCCGCGGCGGGCACTCTGCGGAGGAGCGAGAGGTCGATCAGGAAGGCCATGGAGGTCGAGGTGTCCACCACAGAGAGATCGACTAGGAAGACTGCCAGATCGAAGGCGATGTTTGATTTGGACCAGGAAGAGACGGATTCGACCGAACTCAAGGAGGAGAAGGTGCAGGAAGAAGAGCCCAAGGGTGAGAGTGATTTCCTTCCCCTAATCAGTATGTGCTCATTCACGAGCTTGCATTCCTAGCGATAAATAATCTTTGTGTTGAACATGCAGCGGCAAGGTTAGGTACACGTGGGAGCGGCTTATGCAAAAAATGGTTAACTGATGTTGAGATTTCTTCACCTATTCAGGTCAGTTTTACTCACAAACTGTTTTACCATCCTATCTCATGTATGTAATCCTGATACATGATCAATGTACCCAAATTATAGAAAAGGACAGGTAAACTGATCTCAAAGTACGAGAAACAGATCGAGGAGCTAACCAGCCAGTGCTCCAACAAGTCTGACGAGTGCTCCATGGCGTGGTCTTTAGTAGAAACTACCAATTGACATGCTCCTGGTGCGTCTGTCGTAGCCGAGCGCTAAGAGCATCTCCAGCCGTTCGCCTCCTCAGGACGCATAAAAATCACCCTCTGAGGACGAGCCGGCGATACAATCGGTGTTGGGGACGATTTTGCGCCCAGTCGTCGCCCCCAGGCGCCGATATTGGCCCACTTTTCAGCCTCATTTCGGCGAATAAAGGGCTCATATGGGCGACAATAGGTCCATATTCGGTGTGGTTCGTCGTTGTTCGGCGTTCAATTATACATATAAAATTTTTTATCACATATTTCATCACAGAAATATCAAATACTTCAACAAAATAGTACAACAACAAATAGTTCAATACAAATTATATAGTTTAACAAATAAAAACTCATATTTCATCACAAGTCGCGCCCGACGTCGCCCTTGAGCCTTCATAGATGCTCTATCAGATCTTGCTGCAGTTGATGATACACCTGTGGGTCTCGGATCTCCTGACGCATACTGAGATAGACAGTTCAGGTTGCCGGTAGCTGATGATCAATTTCGGCTAGAGGACCTTGCCTGTAGTATGGTTCAGTGTCAAACACTGGGTCTTCTTGCTCGCTCTCGATGATCATGTTGTGCAAGATGACACAGCAAGTCATAATCTCCCACATTTGATCTTTCGACCAGGTCTAAGCGGGGTACCGGACAACAGTAAATTGAGATTGGAGCACACCAAATGCCCGCTCGACATCCTTCCTGCAAGCCTCCTGAACCTTCGCAAACCAGGCGTACTTACCTCTTGGCACAGGGTTCGAGATCGTCTTCACAAATGTCGACCATTTCGGATAGATGCCATCAGCTAGATAGTACCCCTTGTTGTAGTGTCGCCCATTGATCTCGAAGTTCACCGGAGGAGAATGACCTTCAACAAGCTTGGCAAAGACAGGAAAGCACTGCAGCACGTTGATGTCATTGTGAGTTCCTGGCATACCAAAGAAGGAGTGCCAAATTCAGAGGTCCTGTGTGGCAACCACCTCAAGTACCATACTGCAACCGCCTTTGGCGCCTTTGTACATCCCCTGCTAAGCAAATGGGCAATTCTTCCATTTCCAATGCATGCAGTCGATGCTTCCAAGCATCCCAGGAAATCCTCTTGCTGCATTCTATGCTAGGATCCGAGCAGTGTCTTCCGCATTGGGTGTTCTCAAGTATTGCGGTCCAAACACGACCACCATTGCTCGACATAACTTGTAGAAACACTCTATGCTGGTGGACTCGGCCATGCGCTCATAGTCGTCGAGTGAATCACCGAGAGCTCCGTATGCAAGCATCCTCATCGCTGTCGTGCACTTCTGGATGGAGGTAAATTCAAGGACGCCGGTGCAATCCATCTTGCACTTGAAGTAGTTGTCGATCTCCCAGATGGAATTCACAATCCTGAGGAAGAGCTTTCGGCTCATCCGATAATAGCGCTGAAATGTTTTCTCGCCGTGAAGTGGAGCATCGGCGAAGTAGTCAGGGTAGAGCATGCAGTAGCCTTCGAGACGATGCCGGTTCTTTGCTTTCACCCGTCCTGACGCCGAGCCACCTCGCCGCGGCTTTTCATTGCTCGCCAGCAGCTGGGCGAGGGCGGCGAGCACCATGAGATGCTCTTCTTTCTGAATGTCGGCCTCGGCTTCCTCGTTCAGCAACGCGGCGAGCGCTTCCTCGTCATCCGAGTCCATCGCCGAGGCAGGTAAATCGCCTAACACCTTGCGTCGGGTGGGCGTGTACCCGCCGCTAAACTGCCCTCCGTGGCCGAAAACGGCGGCCGGAAACGCCCAACTGTTGTTGGAGGGGCTGCCGCGACGAAACTCTGCTATTTTTCCGGCGTGGAATGGCTATCTAGTGGTGAAAGGCGGCGGACGGCGCCGGGATATAGCTACTAGCGGCCGAGGGCGCGGGGGGTGGGAGGCGAGTCGGGGAAGAAAACCTTGACTTTTCCCCTGACGGCGTGGGCCAGCCGCGCTTTTCTCTTGCGCCGGAGCCCCCAACTGCCCCCCAGTGTGCCGGGTTCGGTCTGTAACCGCCGGGCGGAAAAAAGAACGGAACCGGCGTTTTTCGGCGTCCTGGGCCGCTACTAGGACATTTTTTTGACGTCGGAAGTGACCTGGAGGACCTGTTGGGGCGCGGTTGAAGATGCCCTAAGCACGTGACGCTGAGGCTGCTCATGGCCTGGCTCTCGGGGAGGGCCGCCATTCGGCCACTCGATGGGTTGAGGATGACGAGACCTCGGCACTGCTGCGTCACGAGGCGCGGGACGAGATTGTCCGTGGCGCCACCTTCAACGTCGTGACTAGCGGGGAGCTGCACGAGCGTGCCGCCCGGATTGGCGGGCGACCACGTCTGCACCTTGGCTGGCACGTCGGGTGAGCGCGAGTCTTGCAGGGACTGGATCCTTAGGCCGCCATGACGGTTGGCGAGGCGGAGGTGGAGGTTGGCGAAGTCGTCGGAGGCGCGGGCGGCTGCCCAGGCGCGTGAGAGGCATCGGCACCTGTGCACTGCCTTGGCCGGCAACCGCACCAAGATGTCCTCGGTGACCTCGTCGGAGAGACCGGGCAGCGCTTCCCCATGAGAACCGGTGCCGCGCCGGACGGCCTGCAAAGGGTGTATGTTTGGAAGCAAAACAATCACACGATCACGCACCGGACCAACGCCGGATGTCGGAGAACGAAGGTGTCTCCGCAAATGAGATCGGAGATGGATGCCCTTTTATATATCCCTGCTGGAGACGAACACATCTCGTATCTTCTTCTTGGCAAAGGACGCAAATCAGGCGACCGGTCTCGCCTTGATTAATTGGTCGCACGCCTTGATAGGATAGGTCGATCGCCTTGATCCCGGCCGTATCTTCTTGGCAAAGGATGCAAATCGGGTTTCCTTCGCGAAGCGTCTCCCGCCTCTTACTGGATCATTCATGGGACTAATAAAACGCCCGTGCATTGCAACGGGCTACCATACATATAAATAAATCAAACAAATGATTAAAGTTGTCTTCAAGGCCGAAGATATATCCGGGCGTGTCCGAACATCAAATGGGCGCCCAACAGGCTCCTCAAAATACAGTTCAGGCTTTCCCAAATCCAGACCACATGTGGAGGAGAAATGTGGTTCTCCAGACTATTCGCCATGTTATCTCAAATACTCAGGTCCAACAAAAGCCCCATCCTATGACACACCCTTCCTTTTTTTTTTGTCACAACCTTTCCTTTCCGCTTGATTTTCTAGAAGGACATTTCTAACTGGAGCCATATCCTTTAAAACCAGATGAATTCCACCTCACTCTTCATCCTTTATAACTAAATGACGCCCACCTCACCTTCGCAAAGGCGCCCTATATTTTTCATCCCGCCAATCGCCCTACTCTCCACCGTATCCAAGTAAAAACAGAACTAATTATGTCCTATTAAACTATATACATTCCTTGACGATATTCTTGACTACTAAACAATTGCTTCTATTTTAAATTGAGAACTCCCTGTAGACGGTGTGTAAAAAATCTGTTTGTGCTGCTAAATCTCTCCCTAATAATAAAGCACGGTGTGAATCTGTCGGGTTCACCGTCGCGGCTTTTTTGCAAAGAAGTCCCTGTGTTTTCTGGTAATTATACCCGCAGTCCCTCATTAAACTCCCACGCAAGAGGAAAAAACGGTTCGCTGAAAAAAAAACACATCGGCCTCCTCTCCTCGACCCTCGCGTGTGCCTAGGCCAGAGCCAATCCCCCAAGCCGCCGCCACACCTCAACCTACTCGCCGCCGCCGCCGCCCACTGGTCGTCCCACCGCACTAACCTAACCACCTCCGTCTCCTTCCACGACTGGATCGACATCGCCCCCGTCCAATGGATGCGGTCCCCGCCCCCCATAGATTTAGACTTCACCCCCTTCCTCTAGATGCCCAAGGTGAAGCCGACCCCGACGCCTCTACCTCAAGTCTACCACCGGCCCCTCTCCCTTCATGCGCACGCTGGCGAGATCAAGCATAGTAGTTTGCGGGAATTCGGCCGCGGATCTGAGCATTAAGAGCCGCTGCCAGGCCACCCGGTGTGCCACTGATCCCGTGCGCCGCCGCTTGAAGCTGCCCTGCTCGCTGCCCTCCACGCATCGCCACCCTGGTCTAGGTCTAGCAGATGAACAGAGGATGGCCCATTGTCGGACGCAAGCATCTCATGGTGCACCTGCCCTCTCCTTTGACGCATGGATAGCTGCGACCTTGTGACTGCCGTGAGTAGTGCTGAGGACTTGGGGGTATTTCTTCTTTTTCCCTTCGATCAATATCTGTTTAGAGATTTGTTATAACCAAATGAAGAAAAGGATTCGGTTATTCTAAAAATATGCCCACCAATATATAGGTTATTAGGAAGGCTCTTTGCAAGCATAAAGTGAATCTCTAACAGTCAACTTCTTAATATAGGTTGGCAAGTACATGTGTGTATATTTCTGAAAATATATTACCACTGTAGATTTTGATGAAAAATATATTCTCTGCCTTGCAGTTTTATGTGGTGAAAGTTTTAGAGGCTGTCGATAGCTTTCCAAAGGTACCTCAGTGTTCTATGGTTAGAAATAGAAGATAGCGTACAGGAGGCCAAATCTTGATATGGTTCAGTCATCCACATATTACAGAAACATCAGATCGGATTTAACAACTATCTTTGGAGTAGCAGACACATATATATAATTTAGAAAAGAGTGGTCTACAGTAGAGAAAGAAAATGACCTTGAAGGCATGCAGTGGCAGTTTTGCACCTCCTTCCTGATGACATTGAGCTTAGAGTTGATGAGCTCAGCTCCCTCCGAAGTGCCTCTTTTCCCAATTGTTGGCTGCACCAGACTGCCAAAAGATGAAATTTGAAAACAGTATTTCATTCATATAAGAAATCATAGATATATAAACTAGACATACAAGCTATAGGACTTACAAAACAAAATTTGTCAGTCCTCGTGCATATAAAGCCTGGAAGTCAAGGGATTATGTGTGCTTTTCGACATATATTTGAAGTGTAACAAGCCTTTCCCAGTTGGATCTATTCTGAACATATGAGTCTATCTCCTGAACCCATGTTTACTTCCTGAACATAGCAGAGAAGCAAAACTGAAACTATATAACTAGAGGCATTAAACCAACTACTTTCTCTATTTTTTTATGTATTTTGCATTATGTTTCAGCTAATCACGATACATGCCTCTGTTTTGGGTTTTTTTTCCTGAAAAAAATGGTAATTCTAGAGAACATACTGGAAGCTGATGTTGTAGCATTGCAGTGTTGCATTGCATATATTTGCATACGGGAGTTACTGCCATGGCATGTTAATGTCAAGAGCCATTGGTAGGCAAGTTGCTTCCTATAGTGACTAATTGTGGCTCTGCCAGGTTTCTTTGCACTGATAGTGTGCAGTGAGAAAAAATGAATGCAGATAGGCTATGTATGGACATGCATGTTGTAGATCTTCTTATAATAATTTTCGAATACTCAAATTTGTTCATGTCTTATTTCTTCAGTAAAAATGCTTTCCCTGTTCCACGGCAAGATGAGTAGAGAACTATTGGAATGTTTGACATACTTCTCTTCCCTTCAAAACACAGTCTATAAGCAAATGGAAATAGCTTTTTTTTTTTCACCAAAAACCCATCATCTTACCATGGGGATAACAGGCCCACCACTTATTTTCCCATCTCCAAAGGAAACAACAACCGAATTCTGCACTGTACTGTCTTTGCATCATTTGGCAGAATACATTTTTGCAGACAACAAAAAAGACCTTGGCAGAGGATGTTAGCCCATTTACAAATCTGGTGCCATGAGCATGGAGGCTTCAAAAATGTTGGCAAACTTATTAGACTTCATAAGCAGAGTGCTTCCTGAAATTAACCTTGGATTTCAATGCCTCACCCGTCCTGCGGTCCTGCCTCGATCCAATGAGTCGTCCCTCTCTACCTCTGACAGCCTCACTCTAATGCCGCTTATATCACCGGAGGCGCGTTGAGGTGAGCATGGCCTGCGTTGAGGTGGTAAGACGGACATGCATGAATATTGGAGCAGGAGAGATTGGTCGCCCATTAGGCATCAACCCAACTCCACTGTACTCCCTTTTCTTTCCATAACCAATTCTTTGGAGCAGACATGTGGGTATATTTACATAGTCTGAAGATTGTTTGCATTTTTTTGGTTAGTTCAGATTTAGATTTCTCACTATTTGATCAATCGATCCATGTCTATCTCATTGACATGGTTTGTAGAATGTACCTTTTCGCATTTACCCTGTTTGGTTCACTGTTTCAAATAGCCCGCTATAGCACGCTATAGCGTTTACAAAAGATCTTGCGCTAAGAGACTTTGGTCCAAACAAATGAACACACATTTTAAATAGCGCGCTATAGCTCCGCTATAGCACGCTATAGCATTTGAAAGAGGTCCGGCGCTAAGATGCTTAGCGCGCTATTTAAAACTTTGGTTTGGTTAAATGTTGAGCTGGTGATAAGAGGTCGTTCGGAAAAAAATAGTAGAGGAAGAAAGGGAGGAGCAGAAGTAAGGTTGGGCTTGGTGGCCTCGATGCATATGAACACCTCTATACCAAGCCTCGCATCACCCGGTTATTATGTTATCTGCTTCGATTTAGAATTGTGACTGATGTACTGCCGTATAGAAATATGATTGTTTGATGTATGACTTAGCTGAGTTCCCTCTTTATGAAAATATCTGAATCAGTATTTAGTTGATAACTTGTGGCAACAAAGGATCGTTTGCAAACAAGGTTCTCACCCCTTATATTTTAAGGCATGGAAAAGCATTGTGATTAAATCTGTTGAGTATGTCCTTATAGCAGACTAGCAGTAAACTTCATATGAATGGACCTTGAATGTTGAATTAAGACAAGTTTACAATTATGTGAGGAAGCGAGCATCGATTGTAAGAAGGCAGAGATGGGAACATTTATTTTTTGTAAGGCATGAGGACGAATGTTTCCACGTGAGAATTCTCAAAAGTTCTTTTATCTTTATACCACAACTGAACAGCCTAATTATCTCACATTGAGCACTCTGTTCTTTTAGTAAAAGTGTGAGATTTTTTCTCTCCCGGTGCAACGCACGGGCATGTTTACTAGTCCTAGTAACAAGCTGAGAACTACTCTAAATTGTTAAGCTCATACAACAATCTTGAAAACTTAAAAGAAATCATCTTTAACCAGTAATTATTATTAAGGTCATACAACAATCTTGGGAACTTAGGAAAGATCATTTTTTAACTTCTAGCTGTACCAAATGGCCCAACTCCTCTCTTGTCGTTCTTCACATGATAACCTACAAGGAACATTTCAGTAGATGAAGAAGAGAGTTCACGTTTTGATGGTCCTTATTTTTGAATCCCATAAAAACCTTGGAATCAGAACTTAACACAATATGTAGCAGGACCATGAGAACAAAATTTGTCCCCATCCTATGTTCCTTACTCTTGAACTATGTATCAAACTTTTTTGCCACACCTTTAGATGCTGACATCTTTCTCCCAAAGATAGTAGGTTCAAAATGTATTTATTGGGACTCAATATCTATCGATAGTTCCTTCTTGTTTCTAAGTTTCAGCTTTACTATCATACAATATATTATAGTTGATCACAATGCTTTATATGTTGATTAATTAGTGCCACACAAATATAATACCACACCACCAATTATTTAAAAGATGAAGTTTGGACTACTTTAGCAATAAGAACATGTGTTGAACCTGTAAAAAAACATATACGGAAATTCTAAAATTGTAGTATAAGATTAAGTAACCTTGGACTATATTTATTCAGGTATAAAATGGAAGACAATATTGTGCAGGTATAGAATGGGCATCCCCTTGTGAACATTACATCATGGAAACAAACTTGCCTTGTGACAGAAATAGTGATAGAAGGAAATACTGATATGGAGGCATACTCGTGACGGAGGGAGAGAGAGAGAGACATCTTTCAGTCCGCTCCTCCTTCCACTCCACCTTCATTCTTGTGACCATATCTGAGCCCTCTCTCTTTGAAATCTTGTACTAATACAGAATCCTTGGACCATTGAAATTCAACCGGAGACCACCCAATCTGAAAGGTTTAAGGTATATAAGTAATAGGTTGCAGAACTAACAATAGATTGATAACCACTCCTATGTACGTATAACAAAAACACTATATCACCAAAATCTGTATCATCATCGATCGACATAAGCACAAAGATCAATCATACATACCTTGAGTGGAAGATTCAGTAGACTTGCAAAGATAATCAATTCCTCTGTTCATTCCTAAGCGAAGAACCAACCAGTCCACAAGAGATAGGGAATTCCTCTGCCCATCAAACACGTTGCCACCCCAGAGAAAAAGGGGAACACCCAAGAGCAAAAAGCAAGGAAGAGGTCAGTCGTGGCTCAGGCTGCTCCGCTCCCAGCCGAATCAGCCGTCAACAACCTGTCGTTGACTCCGCTCACCAAATCGGCCGCTGCAGCATGTTGTTGACACTGCTACTTGATCCGCTCCTCTTGATCTCGTCTCCTTCCGCCACCTCGCTGCTCCTCCTCCCATCACCACCATCAAATCGGGAGAGACGAAAGAGAGGCAGCAGCGTCCGACTGAGGGAGCGATCGGATCGAGAGGGAGGGAGAGATGAGAGAGTGGCGGCGACGGCGGTGCGCAGAGGCAAGGCCTGGCGGGGCGCGGCCGCGCGGGGATGGTGATGGCGGCGGCTGCTCGAGGTCGCACAGGGAGAGTGCCCTTGATCGAGGGGGTAGAATGCGAGGCTGGGGGCTCGTGGGGATCGTGGCCAAGAAGCGGGTGCATGGTGAGGCTCGCGTGGAGAAAAGGGAGTGGGATCGATCGTGGGAAAAAATGATCAGTTTTCACGTACGTGGGATAGCAGCCCTTGGGCGAGGCTGAGAGATTTTTTATCGATGGCTGTTGTACCTGCGAAGGAAAGTCGAACCATCACGACGTCCGATCCTCTTTTAGAATGCCCGTGCGTTGCCATGGGCTTGTGAAATAGTCACAGATAGAGACAATATAACACAACCACAATTGCATAATAATTGAAGTCCACTTCATTTGGAATCAAAAGTGATAACAAAGTAGCAAATTAACAATGTATACGTATAAGTGATGGTCCAATTAAAAATTTATTGCAAAGTATTGAGATCTACTTGATGCGCTTAAGAAATTCTCTCACAATATCAGGCAAGTTGTCTTTAGCTTCATTCGCACGATGTTTGAGCAAGCGTAATAAAAATTGCTTCCTCAATTCATACTCATCCTGCACAAGCAATATATGTAGTTAGCATGAATACTTCACGTCGAAGGTTTAAAAACATGTGTAATGCACAGTACTCACCGCACAAACCGGCTTCACCAGGTTTTTACCGTCACACAAAAGCATAAAATAAAATACAAAATAGCCTAACAAATCCTTGCAATTTCCTAAATTGTTATTGTATTAAATATGGTGATAAAAAAATAAATGTTTATATTCTAAATTTATTACCCGTCTACGCTCGTTGGAATACCATCAGGAGATAAACGTTGCCATTTTGATATATCGGAATGCCATCCTGATTGCTTTATTTCCAGTGCTTCTTTGAATTTCCGTGCAAAACTTTTTAATTTCACTAAGTGCCTCAGAATTTTCATCTCCAACAATTGTGTTGTATGAATAGGGTCCAGAATAGATACACGACGTGCCTCTTTGTCGATGACATACAAGATGTATCGGTCGATGGATTCATATGGAAGATAAATCTACAAGTCGTAGCTATTACAGACAATAATAAACCATGACAAACAATGGACAAAAGACCTTACTTACCATGTTGCACGATGAGATGTTTCCTATCCCAGGCCAGCTATCAAACAAATTTGCCAGCTTCTGAATAATTTCCTTATCGCAGTACTTTTGACCTCGTGTTGAATCTCGCATCATGGACTGAGTAAAAAAACATCGTCATATACATGGATAATGAGGCGATCTCAACCATATCTTGTTGTAGATAAGTATTAACATGTTGTACAATGTGATGATATTTTGATGGGTCAATGTTCATGTCTCCGTCTTCTTTCATCTGGTCAGAAACAAAAGTGCTAATAATATAGACATTTTCACCCACCCTGTCTCGTAGATGGTCGTGAGCCATCATGCAATATATGTAAGCATTTATCACCTGTAACTCCACGTTTAGATTATATCTATGTCTTACGATATTATATGTTCTTTATATTATTAATTATAAAGTTTATGCAAATTGGTCTTGCATCATCGTGTAAGAATATATCATCCTTTATAAGGCACTCCAAATTGTCGTTTGATAAGAAGGCATCTTCAATGTCCACGAACATGGTTTTCTTGGGGGCATACATGATTGATTTAATGACTGTAATATCTCTAGGAGTACAAATATAGTCTATCGACATGATACAAAAACGAGCCAAATTAGCATAAAAAATTAGACAAATTGGTTGAATACATAAAACAATATGTCGAAGGAAAGATCGGTAATAACATTGAAAATAATACCTTGTGCAATAATATTTACATTGGCATTCTTTTTTGGTTTTTTATGAGATATCACCACCCCCACATCATTTTGTTTTGAAAAACTCAGTGAGTTTTCGGCCCCTTTCAGCGTCGCCTCTTCAGAACCCTTGTCGATGCATTCTTTTTGTGCATCTCCAAAATCCATATCTATGTCTCCTATATTCTGAAAAATAATAATAATATAAACATTTTGTATTATCATATATAAGACACAGACAAAGAATAATTAGCTATATACCTCTTCTCGTGGTGTTTCAGTCTGTCGTCGTTGCATCCATCCTGGTTACATTAGTGTGTATGTCGGAACCCATCACTCTTTATCTGCGATGAAATATAAAAGATATTTTCTACTGCATCATATAAACATATACAATATATAATAAAAGTAAGAGTGAAACAAACACAGCTGTTTTATTTTGTAAAAACGAAAACCTGTTTTTCATATTATTAGTCAAAGATGTTGCATTTATTTTGAAGGAAACAACCAACTATAATGTGCATATATAAATAATATATCATCTGAAATTTCTTAAATCGTTTTAAACTATTTATATTTTTTAGTAGAAGAGTTTAATTTTTATGCAGGCTAAGGAAAATTGTCCGACAAAAGATAAAAACATGCAAGCAATCCAACATAAACCAAGTATATTCGGTTTTTTCCCTACAATTTTACTTTTTTGTGTTACTTTGAATATATGTAATAAGTATAAAAACATTTATTCATTTTTTTGAGAAAACAACATTTATTCGTATTTGTTTTTGAAGGTTAAAACATTTATTCATATGATCCATGTATATACTTTAGTGTATTTTTTTCTTCGGAGAGAAAACATTGCCGATCAAAGGCCCAAATTGGCTATACAGCACAGCCCAACAAGCACCCAACCCAGCAGTATTACAGAAAAAAATTTACTCAAAAAAAAGAAAAGCACCCAACCCAGCTGACGACCTCATCCACTCCACTCACTGGATCTCACCCACTCCCCTCCCTCCCCTCTCCCCCCACAGCCGGCGACCTCATCAACCACGGCCGTCGCCCCTTCTCATCCCTTCCCCTCCACACACCCGACGGCAATCAGGTGCGAGCTTGTTGAGGCTCCGTCGTCTCCCACCGCCGCTCCATCCCATCCCCTTCCCTCTCACTCAGGAGACCCGGGGCTTGCACATCACCGTCGTCGTGCGTCATGGATGAGGTCTAGTGCTCGGCCGGCATGGCCGCCCCGAGGGTGACCGCCGCGGCCCGGCACCTGTCGTCCTCATCGCGCAGTTTGGGCGGGTCGCGCTGGCGCCTGTCGTCCTCGACCATGGCCAGCTGGTTCAGCAAGAGCGATAGGGGGAGCGGGTGGTCGGAGCAGCAGGGGGTGGTGGAGCGCGTAGGCAACGAGATGATGAGAAGGATAGGGACCCCGCGGCGGAGCAGCATCGGCTGGGGGAGCAGCGCAGCTTACCACTTCGCTGCCGTCGCTGTCGTGCAAGCCACTTCGCAGTTTGGATATTTTACCGTGGGGGCATTTTGTCAGGGGCAAATCATTAAGTTTCTAGCTAACTTGTGGCAAATATTTAGTTTCGCAAGTATTTGTCTAATATGTGCGCTGCATCATTTTAGTTTTCCAGTGAATCCTGATTGTCAGTGTCAAAACTCTTGTTGCCGTCCAATATTCAAGTTGAATATTCCCAAAGATTATATGTCACACAGACAGAGCCCAACTTCTAGGCATGTGCACTTGTTGAGAACTTACACAAGTTAGGAAACATGCAGGTTAGGCCATCCTATCAATTGACCTGTCCCTAGAATTTTTCTGAGTTAAGCTTCACTTGCTGCCATCTAGTCAGGGACCAGTCTGTACCATCCGAAACTCACAATGAAACCTCGTGTTTTCATTTAGTACCTACTCCCATGATAAAAAAATTATGAGGATTGTGCAAGTTAGGTTCTGTGTCAGCATGTGACATGTCTTAACTGTTGTAGGAGTACAAGTGTGCCAGTGTGCGCCAATGATGTATCTTTTTCATATCAAGTTCATATCATTGAGACTATGAACTACATAAAGTCTTAAGTGTCTTTATTACTCTCAGAATTGCTTGGGCAGGAGCTTAAGTTTGTTTTGTCGACATCAACTAACGAGTATATTATGGTCTCTCTTTATTTCAGCTACATGAATCTAGTGTTGATCATGCAGCTTTTGTGGAGTTTGTACTTGGCTTGTCAGGATATATTTTCTCTGAGGAATAACAGGGATCTTCATGCCCCGGATTTTCTATTGCTCTTTGTTATCATTGATTGGGTAAGTCGTGCACTTTGTCACTGCTATTGTCCATGCAGCTGCACCTGAATTATCTGAAGGCATGCACTGAAATAACTGAACCCAATATTTTTTATCAACATTAATTAGTTCTTATGAAGAAAATGAAATTCAGGAAAATTGCAAGTCATGCTTCTCTATTGGCCAAGCTTTTGTTTTGCCTCCCTGTATGAGAATAAGGCAGCCTTAAATAGACTTGCTGTTATGGATGCTTTGCATTACTTCTTGGTTGACCAACGGTATGTGGGTGATCACATCACTTGTGAACGCATTGCAGGTCATGGCAATTCTCATGTTCTCTGGATTCTGTGCCTCTGCCAGCGTGACGATTTTCTTCATGAAGGATATGAACTTCTGTGCGGAATACCGGCGTCTGGACTGCAGTTAGTTCACACTTTTAGTCACTCTGGCGTTCTTTACATGGTTGTTGCAAGCTGTGTCTTCTTTCTCTGGGTTCTGGCTACTGATTTCATTCTTCTAGTGATCTCTCTCATGCGCTCATAAGCACTGTCAGCGTCATGCTAATTGTCGGTCAGGAGGGTAAATCAGTTGCAATGTGATCGGGCACCCATTATACATCACTTGTTACATAGATTGTCGGTTTGATGCATAGCTCATCTTCAGTTTAGGTGTTGGTTATGAGCGTCTTGAGGTGGAACAGTTACATGTGGGAATATTATGTCTTGTTAGTTTCGCAAGTTTGTGATTTGATGGTTGGCTCAGTCATTTTGTTATATCCAGAGCTTGCCACTGAAGTTCCTTCCAGCCAACACTAATTGGTTTCTTTCTGAATAGCTTTGGCATCTCTTGATTATGGTAGTTATTAGATTATGTACTTTAGTTGTAGGGTGTACTGAATGTAAAGGAATAATTGAAAAGAACCTGGTTAGTATAACTTTATTGGCTTTCTTGTTGCTTGTCTGGGTGAACAATAAATTGATCACAATTTGTCTGGGTGAACAATATATTCAGAACTGCAAATACTCCTACTGCAAACAAAATTCAGTAAATTTCAGTCCATCTACTGCAAACTAAATTCACCCAGACAAGAGTTGTGATGCCAATTTATGAGTAAAACTGCTTGAACTAAACTGCTTGCTCTAAAAACTGCTTGTCTACCGCTTGCTCTAAAAACTGCTTGTCTACTGCTTTGACATGTTTTAGATTTCAGTACATATGTACATGTGTGTGGTGAGCTTCATGACTGAATTTTGCATTGTGCTTACAGAGGTTGATCATGTGACTATATCTTCATGACTTAGAGACACTACAAGTCCTTAGAGTCATATAAGCCAATATTTATTTTGTTAATCTTTGCCCAAGGATGAGTTTTTGTGGTGGAAGTTGGATGGAGGGTCCATCAGGTGCACCTATGCTGACAGAGGTTCATCATGTTGTGGTGGAAGTTTGCTTGGCTATGAAAATAGTTTGCTTGGCTATGCAACCTAAAATGTGTGATGAATCTATGTTTCTTCAGTTGCAGCCCACCTAATAGGACTGCTTGATTAAATCTACAATCAATTGTAGTATACATGAAGAAATCATGATCATAATCTAATAACTATTATACTTTTAGAGAAGAGACAGAACCTAGAGGAACTCGCCTTCTTGATGCTCCTAGCTTACGCAAGGTACTCCTCAGGAATTTTTTCCTCCAGGTCTGGCTAATTTGATCATGTGCTATCGGTGATGGGCGAAGGGAGAGCAAGGAGGGGGAGGAGGGATGGCGGAGGTTAACATATATAGGTAGGCCACATCCCACATGTGCCATGGATAGTTGGCCACATCTGCCATGTGGTATGTCTAGATCACTTGTTGGGCGTATTTAGGACTGCTCTCGCCGTATAGGTAGCCACTCCTATATGTACAAGTACCTCACCGTACCAGTAGCCCCCTCACTGCACAGCAGCCGCTCACACAAGTTGCTTCTCCCCACCATGGCGCTGCTTTTCCGACCTCCTCTCCCGCCAGCCTCCACATCCTCGCGCCCATGTCCTCTCCCCACCACGGCCTTGCACCGCCCCGCCATGGTCTTGCTGTTGGGTTTCGTAGTAATTTAAAAAAAAAATCTACACACACGCAAGATCATGTGATGCATAGCAACGAGAGGGGAGAGTGCTGTCGACGTACCCACGCACACCGACTGCGGAACCGTTGACACAACCGAGAGGAAGTAGTCGTACGTCTTCACGATCCAACCGATCAAGCACCGAAACTACAGCACCTCCGAGTTCGAGCACACGTTCAGCTCGATGACGATCCCCGGACTCCGATCCAGCAAAGTGTCGGGGAAGAGTTCCGTCAGCACGACGGCGTGGTGACGATCTTGATGCACTACAGCAGCAGGGCTTCGCCTAAACTCCGCTACAGTATTATCGAGGAATATGGTGGGTAGGGGCACCGCACACGGCTAAGGAATAGATCACGTGGATCAACTTGTTGTGTCTTTGGTGCTAGCCCTGCCCCCCTATTTATATGTTGAGCCCCGGGGTCGAAACTTGGAGCAAAAGCCTCCTCAAAGTCGGTTTTGCCCGAAAGGCAAGAGTCCCACTCGAACTCCAGGACCAAACGCCACAATCCTTGGCGTCTGGCCCAGACGTCATGGGCCTCGGCGTCTGGCCCAGGGCCAGACGCTAGGGTCTCCGGCGTTTGGCCCCCTGGCCTCCGCAAAACTCCTTTTTGCACCCACCTAAAGCCTCATGGGCTTGACCCCTTGGCCTAACCATATCATCCAATACATGAATCCTTACGTCTTGACCATTTTGAGACTCCTCGTCATGTCCCCGATCTCATCCGGGACTCCGAACTCCTTCGGTACATCAAAACATGTAAACTCATAATATAACTGTCATCGTAACCTTAAGCGTGCGGACCCTACGGGTTCGAGAACAATGTAGACATGACCGAGACACGTCTCCGGTCAATAACCAATAGCGGGACCTGGATACCCATATTGGCTCCTACATATTCTAGGAAGATCTTTATCGGTCAGACCGCATAACAACATACGTTGTTCCCTTTGTCATCGGTATGTTACTTGCCCGAGATTCGGTCGTCGGTATCCAATACCTAGTTCAATCTCGTTACCGGCAAGTCTCTTTACTCGTTCCGTAATACATCATCTTGCAACTAACATATTAGTTACAATGCTTGCAAGGCTTATGTGATGTGCATTACCGAGAGGGCCCAGAGATACCTCTCCGACAATCGGAGTGACAAATCCTAATCTCGAAATACGCCAACCCAACATCTACCTTTGGAGACACCTGTAATGCTCCTTTATAATCACCCAGTTACGTTGTGACGTTTGGTAGCACCCAAAGTGTTCCTCCGGCAAATGGGAGTTGCATAATCTCATAGTCATAGGAACATGTATAAGTCATGAAGAAAGCAATAGCAACATACTAAATGATCGGGTGCTAAGCTAATGGAATGGGTCATGTCAATCAGATCATTCAACTAATGATGTGATCCCGTTAATCAAATAACAACTCCTTTGTCTATGGTTAGGAAACATAACCATCTTTGATTAACGAGCTAGTCAAGTAGAGGCATACTAGTGACACTCTGTTTGTCTATGTATTCACACATGTATTATGTTTCCGGTTAATACAATTCTAGCATGAATAATAAACATTTATCATGAAATAAGGAAATAAATAATAACTTTATTATTGCCTCTAGGGCATATTTCCTTCAGTCTCCCACTTGCACTAGAGTCAATAATCTAGATCACATCACTATGTGATTAACATCGATAGTTCACATCATCATGTGATTAACACCCATAGTTCACATCACCATGTGATCAACACCCAAAGGGTTTACTAGATTCTGTAATCTAGTTCACATCGCTATGCGATTAACACCCAAAGAGTACTAAGGTGTGATCATGTTTTGCTTGTGAGAGAATCTTAGTCAACGGTCTTTCACATTCAGATCCGTTATGTATTTTGCAATTTTCTATGTCTACAATGCTCTGCACGGAGCTACTCTAGCTAATTGCTCCCACTTTCAATATGTATCTAGATCGAGACTTAGAGTCATCCAGATCAGTGTCAAAACTTGCATCGACGTAACCCTTTACGGCGAACCTTTTTGTCACGTCCATAATCGAGAAACATATCCTTATTTCACTAAGGATAATTCTGACCGTTGTCCAGTGATCTACTCCTAGATCACTATTGTACTCCCTTGCCAAATCAGTGCAGGGTACACAATAGATCTAGTATACAGCATGACATACTTTATAGAACCTATGGCCAAGGCATACGGAATGACTTTCATTCTCTTTCTATCTTCTGCCGTGGTCGGGCTTTGAGTCTTACTCAACTTCACACCTTGTAATACAGGCAAGAACTCTTTCTTTGACTGCTCCATTTTGAACTACTTCAAAATCTTGTCAAGGTATGTACTCATTGAAAAAACTTATCAAGCGTCTTTATCTATCTCTATAGATCTTGAAGCTCAATATGTAAGCAGCTTCACCGAAGTCTTTCTTTGAAAAACTCCTTTCAAACACTCCTTTATGCTTTACAGAATAATTCTACATTATTTCCGATCAACAATATGTCATTCACATATACTTATCAGAAATGTTGTAGTGCTCCCACTCACTTTCTTGTAAATACAGACTTCACCGCAAGTCTGTATAAAACTATATGCTTTGATCAACTCATCAAAGCGTATATTCCAACTCTGAGATGCCTGCACCAGTCCACAGATGGATCGCTGGAGCTTGCACAATTTGTTAGCACCTTTCGGATTGACAAAACCTTCTGGTTGTATCATATACAACTCTTCTTTAATAAATCCATTAAGGAATGCAGTTTTGTTTATCTATTTGCCAGATTTCATAAAATGCGGCAATTACTAACATGATTCGGACAGATTCAAGCATAGATACGAGTGAGAAACTCTCATCGTAGTCAACACCTTGAACTTATCGAAAACCTTTTTGGGACAATTCTAGCTTTGTTAGATAGTAGCACTACTATCAGCGTCTGTCTTCCTCTTGAAGATCCATTTATTTTCTATGGCTTGCCCATCATCGGGCAAGTCAACCAAAGTCCATACTTTGTTCTCATACATGGATCCCATCTCTGATTTTATGGCCTCAAACCATTTCGCGGAATCTGGGCTCATCATCGCTTCCTCATAGTTCGCAAGTTCGTCATGGTCTAGTAACATGACTTCCAGAACAGAATTACCGTACCACTCTGGTGCGGATTTCACTCTAGTTTACCTACGAGATTCAGTAGTAACTTGATCTGAAGTTACATGATCATCATCATTAGCTTCCTCACTAATTGGTGTAGTAGTCACAAGAATAGAATTTTTGTGATGAACTACTTTCTAATAAGGGAGAAGGTACAATTACCTTATCAAGTTTTCTACTTTCCTCCCACTCACTTCTTTCGAGAGAAACTCCTTCTCTAGAAAGTTTCCGAATTTAGCAACAAAAGTCTTGCCTTCGGATCTGTGATAGAAGGTGTATCCAATAGTTTCCTTTGGATATCCTATGAAGACACATTTCTCCGATTTGGGTTTGAGCTTATCAGGTTGAAATTTTTTCACATAAGCATCACAACCCCAAACTTTAAGAAACGACAACTTTGGTTTCTTGCCAAACCACAGTTCATAAGGCGTCGTCTCAACGGATTTTGATGGTGCCCTATTTAATGTGAATGCAGCTGTCTCTAATGCATAACCCCAAAACGGTAGTGGTAGATCGGTAAGATACATCATAGATTGCACTATATCCAATAAAGTACGGTTATGACGTTCGGACACACCATTACATTGTGGTGTTCCAGGTGGCATGAGTAGTGAAACTATTTCACATTGTTTTTAACTGAAGGCCAAACTCGTAACTCAAATACTCTTCTCTAGGATCAGATCGTAGAAACTTTATTTTCTTGTTACGATGATTTTTCACTTCACTCTGAAATTCTTTGAACTTTTCAAATGTTTCAGACTTATGTTTCATCAAGTAGATATACTCATATCTGCTCAAATCATCTGTGAAGATCAGAAAATAATGATACTTGTCGCGAGCCTCAATATTCATCGGACCACATACATCAGTATGTATGATTTCCAACAAATCTGTTGCTCGCTCCATTGTTCCGAAGAACAGAGTCTTAGTCATCTTGCCCATGAGGCATGGTTCGCAAGCATCAACTGATTCATAATCAAGTGATTCAAAAAGCCCATCAGCATGGAGTTTCTTCATGCGCTTTACACCAATATGACCTAAACGGCAGTGCTACAAATAAGTTGCACTATCATTATTAACTTTGCATCTTTTGGTTTCAATATTATGATTATGTGTATCACTACGATCGAGATCCAACAAACTATTTTCATTGGGTGTGTAACCATATAAGGTTTTATTCATATAAACAGAACAACAATTTATTCTCTTACTTAAATGAATAACCGTATTACAATAAACATGATCAAATCATATTCATGCTCAACGCAAACACTAAATAACACTTATTTAGGTTCAACACTAATCTCGAAATTATAGGGAGTGTGCGATGATGATCATATCAATCTTGGAACCACTTCCAACACACATCGTCACTTCACCCTTAACTAGTCTCTGTTTATTTTGCAACTCCCGTTTCGAGTTACTAATCTTAGCAACTGAACTAGTATCAAATACTGAGGGTTTGCTATAAACACTAGTAAAGTACACATCAATAACATGTATATCAAATATACTTATGTTCATTTTGCCATCCTTCTTATCCGCCAATCACTTGGGGTAGTTCCGCTTCCAGTGACCAGTCCCTTTGCAGTAGAAGCACTTAGTCTCGGGATTAGGACCAGACTTGGGCTTCTTCACTTGAGCAACAACTTGCTTGCTGTTCTTCTTGAAGTTCCCCTTCTTCCCTCTGCCCTTTTCTTGAAACTAGTGATCTTGTCAACCATCAACACTTGATGTTTTTCTTGATTTCTACCTTCGTTGATTTCAGCATCACGAAGAGCTTGGGAGTTGTTTCTGTTATCCCTTGCATATTATAGTTCATCACGAAGTTCTACTAACTTGGTGATGGTGACTAGAGAATTTTGTCAATCACTATCTTATCTGGAAGATTAACTCCCACTTGATTCAAGCGATTGTAGTACCCAAACAATCTGAGCACATGCTCACTAGTTGAGCGATTCTCCTCCATCTTTTAGCTATAGAACTTGTTGGAGACTTCATATCTCTCAACTCGGGTATTTGCTTGAAATATTAACTTCAACTCCTGGAACATCTCATATGGTCCATGACGTTCAAATCATCTTTGAAGTCCCGATTATAAGCCATTAAGCATGGTGCACTAAACTATCAAGTAGTCATCATATTGAGCTAGCCAAACGTTCATAATGTCTGCATCTGCTCCTGCAATAGGTCTGTCACCTAGCGGTGCATCAAGGGCATAATTTTTCTGTGCAGCAATGAGGATAAACCTCAGATCACGGATCCAATCCGCATCATTGCTACTAACATCTTTCAACACAATTTTCTCTAGGAACATATCAAAATAAATACAGGGAAGCAACAACGCGAGCTATTGATCTACAACATAGATATGCTAATACTACCAGGACTAAGTTCATGATAAATTTAAGTTCAATTAATCATATTATTTAAGAACTCCCACTTAGATAGACATCCCTCTAATCTTCTAAGTGATCACGTGATCCAAATAAACTAAACCATAACCGATCATCACGTGAGATGGAGTAGTTTTCAATGGTGAACATTGTTATGTTGATCATATCTACTATATGATTCACGCTCGACCTTTCGGTCTCCGTGTTCCGAGGCCATATCTGCATATGCTAGGCTCGTCAAGTTTAACCTGGGTATTCCGCGTGTGCAAAAACTGGCTTGCACCCGTTATAGATGGACGTAGAGCTTATCACACCCGATCATCACGTGGTGTCTGGGCACGATGAACTTTGGCAACGGTGCATACTCAGGGAGAACACTTCTTGATAATTTAGTGAGAGATCATCTTATAATGCTACCGTCAATCAAAGCAAGATAAGATGCATAAAAGATAAACATCACATGCAATCAATATAAGTGATATGATATGGCCATCATCATCTTGTGCTTGTGATCTCCATCTTCGAAGCACCATCGTGATCACCATCGTCACCGGCGCGACACCTTAATATCCATCGTAGCATCGTTGTCGTCTTGCCAATCTTATGCTTCCACGACTATCACTACCGCTTAGTAATAAAGTAAAGCATTACATCGTGATTGCATTGCATACAATAAAACGACAACCATAATGCTCCTGCCAGTTGCCGATAACTCGGTTACAAAACATGATCATCTCATACAATAAAATTCAGCATCATGTCTTGACCATATCACATCACAACATGCCCTGCAAAAACAAGTTAGACGTCCTCTACTTTGTTGTTGCAAGTTTTACGTGGCTGCTATGGGCTTAAGCAAGAACCAATCTCATCTACGCATCAAAACCACAACGATAGTTTGTCAAATAGACTCCATTTTAACCTTCGCAAGGACCGGGCGTAGCCATACTTGGTTCAACTAAAGTTGGAGAGACTGTCGCCCGCAAGCCACCTATGTGCAAAGCACGTCGGGGGAACCGGTCTCGCGTAAGCGTACGCGTAATGTTGGTCCGGGTCATCTCGTCCAACAATGCGGCCGAACCAAAGTATGACATGCTGGTAGGCAGTATGACTTATATCACCCACAACTCACTTGTGTTCTACTCGTGCATATAACATCAACATAAATAACCTAGGCTCGGATGCCACTATTGGGTTTCGTAGTAATTTCAAAAAAATTCCTACGCACACGCAAGATCATGTGATGCATAGCAATGAGAGGGGAGAGTGTTGTCTACGTACCCACGCAGACCGACTGCGGAAGCGTTGACACAACGTAGAGGAAGTAGTCGTACGTCTTCACGATCCAACCGATCAAGCACCAAAACTACGGCACCTCCGAGTTCGAGCACACGTTCAGCTCGATGACGATCCCCGGACTCCGATCCAGCAAAGTGTCGGGGAAGAGTTCCGTCAGCACGACGGCGTGGTGACGATCTTGATGCACTACAGCAGCAGGGCTTCGCCTAAACTCCGCTACAGTATTATCGAGGAATATGGTGGCTGGGGGCACCGCACACGGCTAAGGAATAGATCACGTGGATCAACTTGTTGTGTCTTTGGTGCTAGCCCTGCCCCTCTATTTATATGTTGAGCCCCGGGGTCGAAACTTGGAGCAAAAGCCTCCTCAAAGTCGGTTTTGCCCGAAAGGCAAGAGTCCCACTCGGACTCCAGGACCAAACGCCACAATCCTTGGCGTCTGGCCCAGATGCCATGGGCCTCGGCATCTGGCCCAGGGTCAGACGCCAGGATCTCCGGCGTTTGGCACCCTGGCCTCCGCAAAACTCCTTTTTGCACCGACCTAAAGCCTCACGGGCTTGACCCCTTGGCCTAACCATATCATCCAATATATGAATCTTTACGTCTCGACTATTTCGAGACTGCTCGTCATCTCCCCGATCTCATCCGGGACTCCGAACTCCTTCGGTACATCAAAACATGTAAATGCATAATATAACTATCATCGTAACCTTAAGCGTGCGGACCCTACGGGTTCGAGAACAATGTAGACATGATCGAGACACGTCTCCGGTCAATAACCAATAGCGGGATCTGGATGCCCATATTGGCTCCTACATATTCTACGAAGATCTTTATCGGTCAGACCGCATAACAACATACGTTGTTCCCTTTGTCATCGGTATGTTACTTGCCCGAGATTCGATCATCGGTATCCAATACCTAGTTCAATCTCGTTACCGGCAAGTCTCTTTACTCGTTCCGTAATACATCATCTTGCAACTAACATATTAGTTACAATGCTTGCAAGGCTTATGTGATGTGCATTACCGAGAGGGCCCAGAGATACCTTCCGACAATCGGAGTGACAAATCCTAATCTCGAAATACGCCAACCCAACATCTACCTTTGGAGACACCTGTAATGCTCCTTTATAATCACCCAGTTATGTTGTGACGTTTGGTAGCACCCAAAGTGTTGCTCCGGCAAACGGGAGTTGCATAATCTCATAGTCACAGGAACATGTATAAGTCATGAAGAAAGCAATAGCAACATACTAAACGATCGGGTGCTAAGCTAATGGAATGGGTCATGTCAATCAGATCATTCAACTAATGATGTGATCCCGTTAATCAAATAACAACTCCTTTGTCTATGGTTAGGAAACATAACCATCTTTGATTAACGAGCTAGTCAAGTAGAGGCATACTAGTGACACTCTGTTTGTCTATGTATTCACACATGTATTATGTTTCCGGTTAATACAATTCTAGCATGAATAATAAACATTTATCATGAAATAAGGAAATAAATAATAACTTTATTATTGCCTCTAGGGCATATTTCCTTCACTTGCCCCACAACCAACGCCGTCGGTATCACATAGATTGATGTGCCGCCCCGCCATGGTCTCGCCCCGCAACTAACTCCGTCGGTATCACAGAGATCGATGTTGTTGCCGGCATCCATCCTCGACAACGACGACCTGGCATGGCTCTAGGCCAAGGCGGTTGCCAAGGCGAAGAATCTCTGCCTGGCCACCTGGAAGGGCGTGCAGCTGGCGGCCAAGTTGCCGTCCAAGCACACTCCACCTGTGGTCTTCCTGCAGGTCGTATTGTGGCTGAACATACTAAAGATACCTCGTTTTGATTTCGAAGAAGTTAAAGCCACTTCTTGCCTGGATGTTCTGAAGATACTGTCATACTCGAATTGGATGCCTATAAGGTGGTCTCCGCAGTCCTAGACACGGGCCCAAACTTGTCCATACTCCATGCTATCTACAAGGAAATTAAAGTAAATGGTTGCACTTTGATCCCCTGGTCAGTAGCGAAGACAAGGAGAGAACAAAATAATGTTGCTCACATTGTAGATGTTGGTCTTATTACAAATACAGGAGCAGTGGATGTTGGCTGTCAAAACTCCCATGAGTTGCATCGCAATCATGTACTATTATATCCAGTAGAGTGTAAATAAAAATTAATTCTACACCTGGACTTACTGTAACAAGCAGGAACACATCGACGTTATATCTTTCCTGTTAAGTTTTGCATGCTAAGCATTTAGAAAGTTGGCATATGCCAAAAAAAATCTTCTCGTTTCCCCTGGTATATTCTTCATCCCTACTTAAATGGATAAAATAAAGGACTGATACTACAGATGTAGGCATTCTTCATCTCTACTAAAATATATTCTTCATCATGTGGTTATCCACCTGTAATAAATCACCCCTGCATACCTACCTGATTTTCTTCTGTCACAAGTCACAATTCATAAGCAGTCTTACTTCTTAGGTGAGCTCTGTATTTTACTATTCTCTTTATCTTCATTTTTTCTTGACTCAGCACGTTTACTTTTTTCGGTTATACCTTTGTACTACACTGAATCTAGGAAATATAAAGTAGATGAATGATGTGTTTATTCCTGTGTATACTATGTGACCTTCAATTATGTTTGCTTTCAGGAGTAAGTCAGTTGGAGTGGAAGTGAGAATAGTACCATGATCTCAAGTGATTCATTCACGAAGCTGGTAAACGCATAAACTTTAAAAAGATCATCTCAACAAGGTATGCAAGTAATTTCTTTTGGGTGTTTGAATTGCCACATCTTGGGTTTTGTTTTCAGTCCATTATATATTCTAGGGACAAACTTCATCTCATTTCTTAGACCAAATAATATTTAACTACAGGATCAGATTCACGTAAAGTAATTTGCAATGTTTATTTGATTTTGTGCATGACAAGGGGCAAGTAGAATTTTTTCTGTATGCACTTAGCAAGATTAAAGTAACAGGCACAAAGTGAATCAAGTGTCTTCAACAAGCAATTTAAAAGTGAAAGTAGATAAAAAAACTTATTGATCCACATAGAAGAGTGCTGAGTATTGAAATTTGATTTGCCGCATTGCAATGGTCCGCTATGGTACTGCAGTAATATGTGTATGACAGCAAAAGGATCTTCAAATTAGTATGTACACTAACTTATCCATTATAATTTGATATAGTATATGAGATAACTTGAACATCTCTAGAAACCAGTGTGAAAAAATATAACAGCCAAATCGCATTACAATACTATTACGTGTGGATTTTCATGTGCACATTCCCAAACGCTACAAACTTGATAAGAGCCGAAAGCAAGGAAATGCATATCACAGTTGCAATGACCGCTAGGAGAAGTCTCTCCACATCCGCATGTTGAGAGACTTGAGCTATTAATTTTGCAGGCACTCCACACAAGCACATGCATGTTAAGTGAGGGTATACGTTATCATTTTGGCTATGCTCGAATGGAAATACCTGTTCATGTCATCCTCTGATCCACTCATCCAAATCATCCTGCAAAGCTCATGCATAATGGTTTAAGAAATAAAGTATAGATGCTCAAAGGACAAGATTGACAGCTAATAAATAGTTGATGCTTACAATTAGCCTATGGTCTCCTCCTCCAACATGTGTTTCCTGTTTGAGCATTGTGAAAGGTCTGGAGGTCCAGGCAGGTCAAGGCGATGGCCACCTTTGACTTTGGAAATGCAAACGCCCTCTCGTGGCCATCTCCACAACATCATCCAACATATTGACGTTTAGCTGACCGAAAGGAACTATACATATTTAGCTAGGAAATCTAGGAACAACAAAATAGACCGGTCGACATATATGATTAAGGATAAAGAATGCACTAACTTTCAAACTTTTTTGATGCTATCTTGCCTGACCACATATATTGTCAACATGGAAATTCTGGTTTCTGAAATCAGTTTCCTTGCTCAGTAGAACACCTATTATGAAATCTATTTGTTCCCCATACACACATATGGAATGGCAGCTCCCTAACACGAAATGAACATTGTCTGATGGCAAGAAAGTTTGAAATAGCGCGTGTAGGGGTAGCAAGATTGATTAGAACGCACCATTTACAACCACAACAGCAGTGCTTCAAAAAGTGGGATGCGGCAAGCTATCCCCCTGGGCATTCATTGTGGCCCCAAAACAATCTGGTATGTTGTATTCCATATACCCTATTTTACAGTTGTCTATTTTCTCATCATCGTCAAGCAAAATTAATTAGAATGTACCCATTCCAGCCAGCGTGGCAATACTTCAACAAGCCAGATGGACCATGTGACCCTGGTTATGCATCATTTGCCCCTGTACATGGTCGTCACCAGGCACTGTGGCAGCAGCCACCACCATCAAAACAGCAGTTGACTTATAACAGTGAGGTTGGACCTCATGAGGTAAAAACATTGGTGAAGCTTATGATATTCTGCTATCTCCTCTATTGACCTGCAGCTTTGTAGCCCTGGAACGGACCATCTTCACTTGTTAAAAATTACTCGCAAGATACATATTCTTAGTAGTAATTCTCACATGTGCTGTCATGGTTGATGGATCCAACTTGAAATGTTCTGTGCAATTTTGCATTATGTGTTTTGAAAGTAAAAGATGAAAAAAAAAACTATGGGCACCAAGTTTAAAAGTATGTAATCAGTAAGCCTAAAAGCAACTAAACTGTTATATTAAATTCATTATTTGAGTTCATTGGAATATACTCCCTCTGTCCCATAATGTAAGATGTTATAGTATATTGGATGTAATAGCGTCTTACATTATGGGATGGAGGGAGTAATAAGCAACAAAGATGAAATTATGTATTTCTGCTATGCTGTGATGGGCTAATTTTGATGTGTTGCCTAGGTGTCTATTTTTCCATCATCTTACCATCAGTTGTTGCCTATGATTTCAGGCACCCCTGCCATCCTTCAACAATTGCAGTGGAGCCGGCTACCATTGGTATTCAAAGCAATTTTCTGCCCCTAACTCATTTGATTATGGCACACACACAACCTATGGCAACCACCAACACAAGTGGGAGCAGCTTCCCAGTACTCTGGAGCTGCCTATTGCATCTTGGCAGCATCCACCTCCTCCGTTGCATTGTCATTCAACACCTAGCGAGGTAAAAACAGCATTGAAATCCTGTGTTTGCTGACATGGTCCTCTTTTAGACAGTATAGACATGGAGTGAACCTTTCATTAAGATTACTTTTTCAACATAGCTTGTTGCATATGCAAAACCCTTGTGTGTTTCAAACTCAAATTAAAGAGGATTACACAGTGTCAGATTATGTAAGGTAATATCCTCTCATAGTTTGACACTATTGCTTATCTAGAGGATCATTTCTTATGGTCCGAACTATGAGAAATGTTTCTTTCCTAGAAATTCTTTGACATCAGGTACCAAAATAACTTCTACCTGGCACAACATTTAGGATCTTACTACTGGAACTGAGCACGGGAACATTAAGGTTTTACACACGCTCATGTCTAGAGTGACCTACAGGCAAGTTAATGGATCAACACTCTTGTCCTTTTTGGTCTTTTTCACCTGTGTTACTCTTCAACAGGTTCAATTATGTCCTACAATGTGATGTTTCCTTAGCATAGACTTTCCCACAAAGAGTAATTTTAATGTGACAAAAAGTAAAGATCATGTGTGTATAAACTTTCTATTGCCTGTATGAGCATGCGTTGGCTGTATGATAAACTGTGTACTGTGTAATACCTTGATCGCTATCGGTGGCAGATCCTCGACGCGGTCGGCGGTGGGTCCTGGAATGATCGGTGGCCGGTCGTGGAAGCATTCGGCGGCGGGTCCTGGAAGCAATCGGCGGCGGATCCTGAATCCTAAATGACAACAGCGCCGGATCAGGGGATCCGCGTGCGACTCCAGAAGGGGATCGACGTGAAAGTGATCTGCCGCGGACCCTCAACGGGATCGGCTGCAGATCTGACCTTGCTTTGCACTGGGAGGGCGGCGACGGACATCGGGACGAATGAAGGCGGCGAACTGTAGGGTAACGCAGGAGAAAACAAAAATTTTCCGACCTACGCACCAGCCCAGGACCACTATGGAGACTGCATACATGGTTTGATCTTTTTCGTTACCGACTCGTAGCGCAGCGGGACGTAGAGTCGATGACAAACGGCGGTGCAGATCCCCGCAGCTAGGATTTACAACCTCCCAACCGCGAGGATGTATACCCTCATCTTCTCCTCAGACAGCCCTCCGGGAGGCGGTCGAACAGCCCTCCGGACGGTGTCGCGGACAGCCCTCCGGGAGGACCTTCGGAACTCGAACGGTCACTCGGACAGCCCTTCGGGAGGCACTCACGAACTAAGACCGAAACTACGATGTCTCTACAGAGTTGCACACATACGGTGTCATCTATCCGGCAGGGCTTCGCCGTCCAGAACTAGTTCCTGCCGGAACCCAGACAGCCTTTCGGCTCTACGGAACTATTTCGCTGGGAGGGAGAGAAGAAGCCAGATCATTGCATGGCACTTGTATGAGAGCAAAGGGATGGATGTGGAGGGCTGCCCCTCCACCTCTATTTATAGGAAATCCCAAGGGGTAGGGTAATTTAACACAAAAACCCAAAATGCACATGAATGAAGTCCTTCCTCAAGGGCATAAGAGTGAAACCAAGGAACAAGAGGGTCCCCAAGGGGGGATACCCCATGTGGCCGGCCACACCCCCATGAGGGGCCCAAAAAATGGCTCCTATCCATCCATGTCATCCCCAAGATCTTTTGGAGCAAAGCCCCAAAAGGTGGCTTTCCATAAAGTAACCCAAAAAGCACTTTCACTATTCACGACGACATTTTTCAGCGTCCGTTCGAATTGAAAATATTTATGTGGGCTTAGAACATTTCCAATACCCACCATAATAATTTTCAACGCGTTCTGGAACAATTCCATTTTAGTGATTTTCATCTGCGAAACGCATCTGAAGTGGTTCCGGCAGCTCTGGAACATTTCCGGTTTTTATCTCAGAAAATTCCAAAAAGCTTCCAGAATGATTCTGACCCTTCAAGAATTATCAGGCATTTGCTGAAACCAAATTGACTTAATGGTATATCCCGAAACAACTTTTCGGTATCATCGAAACTCATCCGATAACCTCTCTCGGCGGTACGATTCCGCTGTCCAAAACTTTTCCGGTGTCCGAAACTTTTTCGGTGATTTTCTCTCAGACTCTCTGTCTAGTATTCAATAGATAGATGACCCTTAAGCGTGTGACCCTATAGGTTCGGTGAAGTATAGACATGACCCGGAACCCCTTCCGATCAATGATCAACATCGGAGCCGTGGACACCCATATTGACCCCTATACCCACACGAATGAATATTCGAGTGAACCTCCAGTTGTCGTGTGCTATTCCTGTTGCTTCACGATATGTTACAAAGACCCAAGGTGAAATTTACTTGCATCCCCGTGGATCAACAACTTGTCCACTATGCTAGTTACCTCGTTACTGGTTTTGTTCTCTTTTCTCGTTTCCGTGTTCCGGCATCCCTGTGATCAAATCACACTGTGTCTGGCCAGACGATGATGGATACCGTAACACCGAGAGGGCCCAAGAATATCTCTCCATTGTCGGAGGAGCAAATCCCAATCTTGAGCTATCAAGTTACTTGACACACTTTTCCATGAACCTGTAAGCCGCCGTAATAGCCACCCATTTACGGATGACGTTTAACAAACCCCAAAGTTCATGAAGCAAGCATGAAGAAACTCGATACTCTCATGGTCTAAGGAATCATGCAAACGTTAACCATCTCTGTGTTATTTACCATTAACTTGTGACGAATGAATCTCATAGCATAACATCAAACCGGGTCGATTCAACACAAATGTTCTCTTAACATTGTGCCCTCAAAGTTGCTGGCATAGAGATGCCCATGATCAGGAAAACAGAACCATCATGCAACACTTGAGCTAGTCTTAGAGGCTAGACTAGGAATACTTCTTACCGTTTATTATTCCACACGTGCATATGAGTCTTCCTCCGAGCCTCGTGGATATTGCAGACTTGAGAATCATTGCAGTTATAGCATGGAACATAAACATAATTATGAACTCAGAGATAAATAATAGCATTTATTATTGCCTCTAGGGCATATCTCCTACAGACTCCCACTTGCACTAGAGTCAATAATCTAGTTAATGCTAATGCACTTTACACCTATGGCATACCGGTGTAAAAAAATGCTTCGCATGTGGTATAGCCTGATGTCCATCGGAGCTGACAACTTCAGCTCCGTGTATATCTCTGCATATCCTCGCGTTTTCACGCTTTCACAAAATTCATATTTTGTGCGGACTTGGCTTTGTATAAATGTGAATCACAGGTTGAACCTGGATTCCTCAGACTGAGTTATGGAGAAACTACCTGCAGTAGTGTCCCATTGACAAAAGCCATCTTGGAACCATACTAAGTTCATGAATGAACTATATGATTCAACATCTTGTTTGTCGCTTCTAAAGCGTCAGCATACTTAGTCATTTGTTATAGAATTCGCCACAGTATCCTGTTGGGAACAATTTCCAACTACCGTGCCACCATATTGTGTATTACACAAAACCCTTAACTTAAATCGAAAATCGCATGGAGAAAACATGAAGACTGTATCGATGTAACATTTTACAACAAACTCTTCATGATCTCCGATTGCGAGAAAACATATCATCAGTACTTACTCTAGTACTCAATGACATCTTTCACTGTTGCCCCATGATCAGTACTTTGATCACTTTAGTATCCATACTCGCAACATCTTGGGAGTATTGGACATATCTGGTTGTTTTACATACCATGGAATACATGATTAATCCAAACACAAGAGTGTGTGGAATCTCCATCATGTATTTTACTCATCAGTGTTTTGGGACACCGAATCTTGCAAAAACTCTTTCCATGTGACTTCGACAAGAATCACTCCTTGGCGTTTTTAAATGCTAAAAGATTTTAGCATCTTGTCAATATGTATTCATAGCTTAGCCCCATTAGGTAAATCTATCTCCATAGATCATCATGCCTAATACCAAGGCTATTTAGCCTAAGCACTTCATCGAAAAACTATTTTCAAATGAAGTCCTAATTCGTGTCAAGAAATTTATTTCCAATTACCAATGTGTCAAGCACACAAGGTTTTTAGAAATATTATTACGCTCCCACTTACTTTCTTGAATTACAAGCATCTTCGTTACCCATTGATGAAGTCAAAACCCCTTTTGACCATTTCATCAAAACATGAAGACTCCAACTCCATTTTGCTCTCTTCTGTCCATCGCTGGATCTTTGAAGTTTGCATATTTACTAGCATCCTCTGGATCGATAAATTACTTTGGACTATAACACATACAAGTCCTAGGTTTTATTTCCATAAGATGGAAATCCTTTTATCATCCATGTTTCATATCTCATGATTGAAATATGTATTAATTGCTAATTCAACCCGAACCGACTTTAAGCATCGCTACGATGAAACAACCTCATCGTAGTCAACGCCTTGAACTTGTTATTGCAACAAGTCGAGCTTTATGAATAAAACATTTTTATCCATATCAGTTTTAAGTTCCATAAATATTCGTTAGACTCTAAGTCTTCCGAAAGGTGTATCAAGGTTTTAATCTTGAATCACTTATATGAAAACTAACTCGGGTTGTGTTGGCATTTAGCCAATTCCGGAGTCAGGGCCCATCAACGCTTCCTTGTGTATCGTAGGTATACTGTTGTCCAACAACAATATCTCGTCTGCGCACCTGAGAGGTTTGCACGAGCCTTGCCTACGTGGTTCAGATGCAAGTTCGACCGAAGTCCATACATTTTATTGTAGAGACTTCCGTATCAGTCGCAGTAGGAAACTCTGGAATTACTTCCAAGGTTCCTTTCCTTTGACCTGATGACAAAGATACTGTTATCTCGTCGAGTTTGCACTGTCCTCCCACTCACCCTTTTTGAAAGAACCATTCTCTTTAAAAGCATACCGTTTCGTGGCAAAACTATTTGCCTCGGTATAGTGAGGGAGGAGTACCCAATGACTTGGGATAACCTACAAAGTAGCACTTGTCTGATTTGGAATAGGTTTGTAACCTTTTACACAAGCCCCATATTCCAAATGTTTAAGAAAAGATATAACATGGTTGGGCGTATCATACCATGGCGTCATTTCAACAGACCCGATGGAGCTCTTTTCAGTGTAAAAGCCATAGTCTCTAAAGCATCACTCTTTAAAATGGATAATGGCAAATTTATTTATGTCATCTTTGATCTTACCATGTCATAAATGGTTTGATTACATCTTCACAGACTTTCCACTTGCAGTGGTATTCTGGGAAGTGCAAGTTATGAAACCCCTTTCACAACTCATCAGACATTTGCTAAACATGTAACTCAAATATTCCTTTCTGCAATCAAATTGTAGAAACATAATTTTCTTGTTACAATAACTTCTACTTCATTTTTGAAAACCTTTCGAATGATTTCAAAAGATCCAGACTTACGTCTCATCAAGTAAATATCCATATATATACTTGAGTCATTTCTGAAGATAAATAAATCCACCACTAACAACACTTATCGGACTACACACATCAAATGTATGATCACTAATAAGTTTGTTGTTCGTTCCTTATGGCCTGTGAACGATATTTTAGTCACTTCACTTTTCGGAGGAAAGTTGCAAGTGTCAGATGATTCAAAATCAAAAAGACTTCAAAATCTATCATAATGGAATTTTCCATGCGGGTTTCTCCAATGTGACCAAATGTAGTGCCACACTTGTGTGGTATTCTTTTAGTCTTACGACATTTAGCGTCAGTGTTATGGATGTATCATATTACCATCAATATTCATAACATACATCCAATCTTGGATGGAAGCATGGCCCTTCATGTTATTCATAATACTTAACAACAATTGTTGTTTTTATGAACAATTCTTTTGCAACAAACATTGTCCAATGGGCTAGAGTGTATGAAACTCTAAAATGAATTATGAAAGTAAACCCAGAGTTATTGTATTATTATCAATATTCATAACATACATCTCATTCATAATGAAAGTATGGCCCTTGTGTTATTCATAACATCGAACATAAAAAGTTCTCTTATGAACATCCTTCTTGCAAGATACCTTATGCAATGGGCTAGAGTTTGAAAACTCTAAATGAATTATGAAAATAAATACAGATGGCAATACACCGATGGAAGGTATAGTAACATTTACTATGTTCCCTGTGTATACCTTAACCTCATTTCTGGCTAGCCTTTTAGGCCATAGTAGCTCTTACATTGATTCGCAACGGAATGCAATCAAGCGGGTATCTTTGTGATTAACTCACAATGCCCAAGAATTAGTGATTAACATGTTTAACCATAATTCCCAAGAACTATATCTTTGACCAACCTTCTATACATCAAAAACTTGTATGACATTCATACATGAGCTGGATATTCCAGTCATCTTTCTTTTTGCCTTTATACTTCTAACAGTTTAACTTTTAGTATTTCTCCTACTCTCAGAAGAAGCACCCAACTTAAGATTGGCGTTAGCCCCGGACTTCCTAGGCGTGAAAGTCTCACTAACACCCTTCGGACACTTCCTTTCTCTTTAAGTTGTTGTTTTATTCACCTTTCATCATATGACAGGCGTTCTTCTGGATCCCTTTCCCAACAGTCAAATGCATAGTAAACACTTTTACTAATACTTGCAAACAAACATTACTTTGGATATTTCATATCTTTCAGCCTTTGTTTGTATCTGAAAATTAATTTTCAGTTCCATGAATATCATATAACTATCCCAACTTCGAAGTTTGGGTTTCATGGAAGCAAACATATTCCACTTGACCGTAACAGAATTCTAGCTTTTGGATCGAAGGACGGGAGTCACATGATCCATAGCATTAGCGGGAGGATACAGAAAGCATGCGATAGGACAAAGTCCTTCTCGACACTTTTGAGGACAATCCTCACATCACATTACCAATCGTAAAGTTTTTAACCAGATATTTAACAGCTATTCAATTTTAATAGGGAAGGTGGAAACGCGAGCCATTATTCTATAACTATTAGCAAGAAACACTTAGACAGTGTTCATAATTAATTTGCACTGAGAATTAAACATGTTAATTCAATTGTGCGCTCCCACTCAAATCAATATCTCTCATAATTAATTTTGAGTGATACAAGATCCAGACTTCAACTCATCGCCATAGAATCATCATCTCATAACGGGAATTTTAATTGGTAGGCCAACTTGCCGATCACATCTCTATGTGACTCTTGCTCATCTTTCGATGCGTGTGTTCCGAGCTCAGGACGATCCTGCCATGAACGTCAAGACAACCAAGTGATCTTGCTGCGAGGTCTGACCTCACCCGCCTCACACTTCTCTAATCATTCGTACCCATGCATCCATGGCGCACCCCGAAAAGATAGGTGCTGTGACGGTGCTACACTTGGGAGAACACTAACTACTTGATATTTTAGTGAGAGATCACCCTAATAAAAAGCGACTACCACGCAATCAAGAAGGGTGCATCATAAGGGATAAACATCTCAGGCAATTCATAATACCATGATATGGTATAGCCCTTTCTGACGGAGAAGTCTTTCATTTCTTCGTCTTCGGCATTCGCGTCAGTGTTCACCTTCGTGAAGATTGCCACCACCTTGTCGATGCACCAAATAATATTGCTATCTCCATAGCGTATAAAATTAATGCATTACTTAAGGTTGACACACAGGTCATTGAAGTGACAATCATATGGCTCCAGCCATCATGCCGAATCATGACACGCAAGTCATGTTAATCAATTTACATCATATAGTCATCTCATACATAATCAAATTGAATATGAGCATTGCTATACCACATCACATGCACATGCAAACCCTCCTACAAAACCAAGTTAGACGTTTCTAATCGGTTCATGCAAACTTGTTTTTCGTGGCTTCTAAGGTTTCGACTCAAACCACAGCTACCAACGTTTTATCATCAAGTATGATTATTCAAGTTGCTAGATTAACATCTCGGGGTGTATGAAACACGAGATAATTAAATCTCGAGCCCCATACTAAACTTCGTCATACGCATGACCCCCGTGCAGATCATATCTGCAATGCCCTTTCATCTGCGAATTTCATCTTTCTTTTGACTACGGTAGAACCCAAAGAACTGATAGCACTTCCATGATCAATCAGGATCACGGATTGCCAGAACTTTGTCAAATTCCACCATGCTGTCTCGAGATTGAGCAAACGCAAATTCTAGGGAAGCAACAAGAACGTCGGGTAACATATTTCATCTGTCACCCGCATAAATAATTTTCAGCAATAGATCTCATCTACTCCAAAATTATATTATGCAATACCCATACATCTCCATGTATTCTAGATCGTAACCTGCATCTACGCATAGCACGGCTCATGATGCCACTGTAGGGTAACGCAGGAGAAAACAAAAATTTTCCGACCTACGCACCAGCCCAGGACCACTATGGAGACTGCATACATGGTTTGATCTTTTTCGTTACCGACTCGTAGCGCAGCGGGAAGTAGAGTCGATGACGAACGGCGGTGCAGATCCCCGCAGCTAGGATTTATAACCTCCCAACCGCGAGGATGTATACCCTCATCTTCTCCTCAGACAGCCCTCCGGGAGGCGGTCGAACAGCCCTCCGGACGGTGTCGCGGACAGCCCTCCGGGAGGACCTTCGGAACTCGAACGGTCACTCGGACAGCCCTTCGGGAGGCACTCACGAACTAAGACCGAAACTACGATCTCTCTACAGAGTTGCACACATACGGTGTCATCTATCCGGCAGGGCTTCGCCGTCCAGAACTAGTTCCTGCCGGAACCCAGACAGCCTTTCGGCTCTACGAAACTATTTCGCTGGGAGGGAGAGAAGAAGCCAGATCATTGCATGGCACTTGTATGAGAGCAAAGGGATGGATGTGGAGGGCTGCCCCTCCACCTCTATTTATAGGAAATCCCAAGGGGTAGGGTAATTTAACACAAAAACCCAAAATGCACATGAATGAAGTCCTTCCTCAAGGGCATAAGAGTGAAACCAAGGAACAAGAGGGTCCCCAAGGGGGGATACCCCATGTGGCCGGCCACACCCCCATGAGGGGCCCAAAAAATGGCTCCTATCCATCCATGTCATCCCCAAGATCTTTTGGAGCAAAGCCCCAAAAGGTGGCTTTCCATAAAGTAACCCAAAAAGCACTTTCACTATTCACGACGACATTTTTCAGCGTCCGTTCGAACTGAAAATATTTATGTGGGCTTAGAACATTTCCAATACCCACCATAATAATTTTCAACGCGTTCTGGAACAATTCCATTTTAGTGATTTTCATCTGCGAAACGCATCTGAAGTGGTTCCGGCAGCTCTGGAACATTTCCGGTTTTTATCTCAGAAAATTCCAAAAAGCTTCCAGAATGATTCTGACCCTTCAAGAATTATCAGGCATTTGCTGAAACCAAATTGACTTAATGGTATATCCCGAAACAACTTTTCGGTATCATCGAAACTCATCCGATAACCTCTCTCGGCGGTACGATTCCGCTGTCCAAAACTTTTCCGGTGTCCGAAACTTTTTCGGTGATTTTCTCTCAGACTCTCTGTCTAGTATTCAACAGATAGATGACCCTTAAGCGTGTGACCCTATAGGTTCGGTGAAGTATAGACATGACCCGGAACCCCTTCCGATCAATGATCAACATCGGAGCCGTGGACACCCATATTGACCCCTATACCCACACGAATGAATATTCGAGTGAACCTCCAGTTGTCGTGTGCTATTCCTGTTGCTTCACGATATGTTACAAAGACCCAAGGTGAAATTTACTTGCATCCCCGTGGATCAACAACTTGTCCACTATGCTAGTTACCTCGTTACTGGTTTTGTTCTCTTTTCTCGTTTCCGTGTTCCGGCATCCCTGTGATCAAATCACACTGTGTCTGGCCAGACGATGATGGATACCGTAACACCGAGAGGGCCCAAGAATATCTCTCCATTGTCGGAGGAGCAAATCCCAATCTTGAGCTATCAAGTTACTTGACACACCTTTCCATGAACCTGTAAGCCGCCGTAATAGCCACCCATTTACGGATGACGTTTAACAAACCCCAAAGTTCATGAAGCAAGCATGAAGAAACTCGATACTCTCATGGTCTAAGGAATCATGCAAACGTTAACCATCTCTGTGTTATTTACCATTAACTTGTGACGAATGAATCTCATAGCATAACATCAAACCGGGTCGATTCAACACAAATGTTCTCTTAACATTGTGCCCTCAAAGTTGCTGGCATAGAGATGCCCATGATCAGGAAAACAGAACCATCATGCAACACTTGAGCTAGTCTTAGAGGCTAGACTAGGAATACTTCTTACCGTTTATTATTCCACACGTGCATATGAGTCTTCCTCCGAGCCTCGTGGATATTGCAGACTCGAGAATCATTGCAGTTATAGCATGGAACATAAACATAATTATGAACTCAGAGATAAATAATAGCATTTATTATTGCCTCTAGGGCATATCTCCTACACGAATGACTCATGCGGGCGAGTGCTTCGAGGGCACGAGGAATCGCTCGAGGGTGCTGGCGTGTGGTTAATTTTTGTAGGTATTATTTCGTAGATTTTTTTTATTCCGTTCTTTCCTCCATCGACCGGAGGTTTGCCGCTGGAAATCGTCGATGCATAGCATTTTTTTGGTTTGCGGGTCCCGGGGGGAATCGCTGGGACGTGGGAGGTGGGATTGAGGACGAAAAAAAACCCGGCTTTGGTGGGACGAAAAAAAACCTGGAAGAGAAACTACCAACTGCTCCATTAGAAGTAGAGATACGCTTCAAGTGTGGATCGACCCTACCTTGCAATACTTATTGTGGTTTCCTTATACACGATCCACACTTGCAAGATTTGGGAAAATCAGATGGAGTGTTTCCTTATCTGCCAGAGCTAAGAGGTGACCAGAGGCAACCTTCCTAATGTACACATACTAATCAGTTGGCTCCACAATTTAATAAAATCAATGGTTCAGATCTATTCTTACCTCTTACCTCTCTCTGGAATTTTAACTCGAAACTCGTGAGCTAAACGACTAGCTCGTGACTCGGCTCGGCTCAACTCGAACTCGACGACTAACGAGTCGAGTCGAGTTTTAATCTGAGCTCGTTAACAAAACAAGTTTAAGAAGCCGAGCTTACGAGTTATTCGTTTAGCTCATTAAGCTCGTTAATAAGAAGGGACGTGATATAAGTATCAATATTGTTGTAGATTATTGTCAATTATGGAGTCTAGAAAGTATTTCTTTAGTGTAAATTGCTGATTGTTGTGATTTGTGAAGAAAGTTCCATGTCTATAAATATATACTTGTAGATTAACTGCATACATAATATGTATATTTTGTTATTCATGTCCATAACGAGCTTAACGGGTTAAACGAGCTAGCTTGCGAGTTACACAAGTCGAGCCGAGTTTAAATCTAACCTCGTTATGTTAACGAATCGAGTCGAGCTATCTCGTTATCTTAACGAGCTCTAACGAGTCAAGCTGAGCTGGCTCGACTCAACTTGAGTTCCACCCCTAGTTTCAGCAACCAAAAGAGAGCACCTAAATAAGATGATCAGGAGGGAAATCATCAATCTGACTATGGTCTTTGTAATTATGGTGAAGCAACATGTTAGACAGAGAAGTATTACTTGCAGTGAAATTGTAAATTAAATATAATCAGTGTCATGGAGTTCTTGGCGCTCATATTTATCTGTAGCTACTTGAGTTTGCACAGCACCACCATCCTCTTGTTGGTGCATAAACAAATTCACATTGTTAATTATCTTGCATAAATAAATTTGTGTAGCCCCGAGCGTTGCTCTTCTCTAGCGAGATAGGGGAACCCTAGACGTCATCGCTAGTGGGCACCTCCGCCGCCCTCCCCCACGCCGCCGCCGTCGGAGGGCCGGCCGGCTAAGCCGCGCCCGACACCAAAAAGGTGGCGACTGATGTCTACTACACAACTTATTCTTGTAGACTCGTGTTGGGCCTTTAAGCGTAGAGTTTTGTAGGACAGTAGTAATTTTCCTCAAGTGGATAACCTAAGATTTATCAATCCGTGGGAGACGTAGGATGAAGATGGTCTATCTCAAACAACCCTGCAACGAAATAACAAAGAGTCTCTTGTGTCCCCAACACACCCAGTACAATGGAAATTGTATAGGTGCACTAGTTCGGCAAAGAGATGGTGATGGGTTGCTAGAGTGGCAGAAGTTTAAACCCTAGTTTATGTCTTGCTTTGTAAGGGTCTGATTTGGATCCACATGTTTAATGTTATGATTAGATTTATCTTAATTCTTCTTTCGTAGTTGCGGATGCTTGCGAGATGGGTTAATCATATTTGGGAGGCTGGTCCAAGTAAGGACATGATCCAAACACCGGTCCACCCAAATACCAAATTATCGAAGTAGCGAACGTGAATCATACGATCATGATGAAAACTAACTTGATAATTCTCATAGGTCCTCGGAAGCGCTTTGCTTTATATAAGAGTTCTTCAAGACTTGTCGTTTGCTATAAAAAAGATTGGGCCACCTTGCTGCACTTTTGTTACACTTGTTACTTGTTACCCGTTATGAATTACATTGCTACCAAACTGTCTGTTACCGATAATTTCAGCGCTTGCAGATAATACCTTGTTGAAAACCACTTGTCATTTCCTTCTGCTCCTCATTGGGTTCTGCACTCTTACTCATCGAAAGGACTACGATTGATCCCCTATACTTGTGGGTCATCAAGAGGGTTTACTAAATACTCTTCTCAGTTAAACCACTAGCTTGTTATTCCCAGGTCCTAATTCACGGGATCTCCGATCACATAGGTTGGGGTACCTCTATGGTGTAACACTTACGTGTCTCATACCCATCTCCCTGGATGCACTTTCTATCACATTAGGTGATAGTCCCTTCATAAAGGGATCTGTCGGGTTTTGTCTGTTTGAATATACGTAACAGTAATTACTCCGGAGTTTCTCAATTTCCCGACAGACTTCAATCATATTTTAATGTGTCTTGATGACTTCGTGTTATACTTAGAATTGTTCACCTTGGCAATCACTGTTTGATTGTCACTCTTCATGAGGATGGCTGGTAAAGGTTTCTCAACCACCGACAAGTCCATCAGGAGCTCACGCAGCCATTCTGCCTCAATGGTGGCTATATCTAAAGCAGTAAGCTCTACTTCCATGGTTGACCTCATCAATATGGCCTATTTACAAGACCTCCATGACACTGTGCCACCTCCAAGAATAAATGCATATCCACTTCTGGCATAGAGCTCATAAATGTCCGATATCCAGTTCGAGTCACTATATCCTTCAAGCACATTAGGGTGCCCTGGATAGTGAATCCCATAGCTCATCGTACCGTTTAGATAGTGCATGACCCTTTCAAGTGCATGCCAATGATCATTACCCAGGTTTGAGATGAACCTGCACAACTTTCTCACATCAAAAGAGATATCAGGCCTTGTTGCGCTCGCGAGGTACATGAGTGAACCGATAATTTGATAGTACCTCAATTGGTCTCTCGCTATTTTCTTGTTCTTTCGTAGATTCATGCTAGGATCATAAGGTGTTGGAGAAGTCTTGCTATCAATAAAGCCAAGACGGCTCAATACCTTCTCAACATAGTGTGATTGTGTTAGCGTAATCCCACACTCATCACTAATAAGCTTAATGTTCAGAATCACATTAGCTTCTCCCAGATCTTTCATATCAAAACACTTCGATAGAAAAGACTTGACCTCATTTATCACAATCACGCTTCTACCAAAAATCAGTATGTCGTGAACATACAAGCACAAAATAACACTATCGCCCCCACCATGGCAGTAGTACACGCACCTATCGGCCTCATTAATGACAAAACCCGCAAAATTCAGAGTTCTGTCGAACTTCTATGCCATTACTTAGGTGCTTGTTTTAGCCCATACAAAGATTTTAACAATTTGCACACCTTTGTCTCTTCACCTTTTACCACGAATCCATCAGGCTGATCCATATAGATTTCCTCTTCCAACTCTCCGTTAAGGAAAGTTGACTACACGTCCATTTCATGAATGATAAGACCATAGGAGGCAGCCAGGGAAGGTAGTACATGAATGGTGGTCAGTCTAGGAACATGTGAATAGGTGTCAAAGTAATCTTCGCCTTCTCGCAGGGTGTAGCCTTTGCCTACAAGGTGTGCCTTGTACTTCTCAATAGTAGCATCAGGCCTTAGCTTATTCTTGAACACCCCCTTACAGCCAATTGGCTGACAACCATATGGTCTCTCAGATATTTACAATGTTCCATTTGAAAAATCGAGTCCATCTCATTTTGGACAGCTTCTTTCCAGTCATCCGCATCAGAAGATGCAAATGCCTCTGGAATGGTCGTAGGAGTATTGTCCACAAGGTACACAATGAAATCATCACCAAAGGATTTTTCAATCCTCTCTCTCTTACTCCGTTTAGGAGCTTCATTGTCATCCTTCTCAAGGACTATATCATGTGGTTGTTCAGAATAATCACTTGATGTACTAGATTCGGGAATTATCTCAGAAGAAATTCTAGCAATGCTAGGCATATCTTTCATAGGAAACATATTCTCAAAAAATGCTACGTCACGAGATTCCATAATAGTATCAAAATGCATATCAGGTACCTCGGATTTAACCACTAAAAATCTATAACTAATGCCACGTGGAGCGTAGCCTAGAAAGATACAATCTACTGTCTTTGGTCCGAGTTTGCATTTCTTCAGAATTGGAACGTTGACCTCTGGCAAACATCCCCAAGTGCGCAAATATGAAAGTGATGGTTTTCTCCCAACCCACTACTCATAAGGGGTTTTCTCTTTATTCTTGTTTGGAACTCTATTCAGGACATGACACGAAGTCAACAAAGCCTCCCCCCGCCATGCCTTGGATAAACCAGCAGTGTCCAACATGGCATTCACCAAGTCGGTCAGCGTGCGGTTTTTCCTCTCAGCAAGCCCGTTTGATTGGGGCGAGTAGGGAGGCGTCCTCTCGTGAATAATACCATGTTCCTCATATAATTCATCAAATATTTTGGGAAAATACTCTCCACCACGATTCGACCTAAGTTGTTTGATCTTTCTCCCAAATTGATTTTCAACTTCAGCCTTATAGATTTTAAAGTAGTCTAAAGCTTCATCTTTAGTTTGCAACAAATAAACATAGCATAACCTAGTAGCATCATTAATTAATGTCACGAAATATCTTTTTCCACATTTTGTAAACACACTATTCATCTCGCATAGATCAAAATGTATGAGTTCTAGAGGTGCCAAGTTTCTCTCCTCGGCTGCCTTGTGAGGCTTCCGAGGTTGCTTAAATTGCACACAACTAGGGCACTTAGAACCTTTGGCAATGGTGAAATTCGGAATTAAACACAAACTGGATAGCCGAGACAGCAAACCAAAATTAAAATGACATAAACGAGAGTGCCAAATATCAGACTCTGAATCAACATTGCTAAAAATATGGTTTACTGACTTATTGCACAATTCGGAAAGTGAAAAGCGGAACAAGCCTCCGCACTCATAGCATTTACCAATAAATTGTCCAAATCTCGACACAACTACTTTATTGAACTCAAACACTACTATCTAAACCCATCTCTGCAAAGAAGAGAGCCGCTAACGAGATTCTTGTTCATAGTAGGGACATGTTGCATATTCCTCAGCTGCATGATCTTCCATGAAGTAAACTTCAGATCTACCGTGCCAACACCACGAACAGTAGCATGTGATCCATTCCCCATTAGGACGGAAGAATCCCGAGCGACCTAATAAGAAGTGAATATAGAGATGTCAGCACACACATGAACATTAGCACCCGTATCAATCCACCAACATGGAGACTGAAAAAACTAAAAGTACCATCGAAAAATAACTGTACCCATCAATATTGCTAGCGGTCACGACATTGACATTCTTTGAGCATTCAATGCATCCCAGAGCTCCTTAGCGTCTTCTATGTGCATATACACATCACAAAGACGCCCATCAAGGACACTCAGCACACAGCCTCTAAAATTAGTATTGGCTTCCTTGTGCTTTTTTGATTTTCCTCAGATGCACCTTGAGGAAGTCCATTTCTAATTAGATCCGAAACTTTCATGGAATGGATCCAAAGTTGGTATCTCACTTGCCATCTCTTAAAGTTCGTACCCTTAAAACTTTCCGGTCTCATTGCATCGGCAAAATGATACGTCCATTTTGCATCATGCTTTTATATCGATATTTATTGCATTATGAGCTGTTATTACACATTATGTCACAATACTTATGCCTATTCTCTGTTATGTTACAAGGTTTACATAAGGAGGGAGAATGCCGGCAGCTGGAATTGTGGGCAAATATTAGAGACCTATTCTACACAACTCCAAAAGTCCTGAAACTCCATGAAAGTTATTTTTGGAAATAATAAAAAATACTGAGCGGAAGAAATACGTCAGGGGGGGCTCCACCTGTCCACGAGGGTGGGGACGCGTCGTACCCCCCTGGGCGCGCCCCCTGCCTCATGGCCCCCCTGTTGGCCCTCCGGTGCCCATCTTCTACTATATAAGGTCTTTCGTCCGAAGAAAAATCATAAGCAAGCTTTCGGGACGAGACTCCGCCGCCACGAGGCGGAACCTTGGTGGAACCAATCTAGGGCTCCGGCAGAGCTGTTCTGCCGAGGACACTTCCCTCCGAGAGGGCGAAATCAGCGCCATCGTCACCACCAACGCTCCTCTCATCGGGAGAGGGCAATCTCCATCAACATCTTCACCATCACCATCTCCTCTCAAACCCTAGTTCATCTCTTGTATCCAATTATTATCTCCAAGTCTGGGATTGGTACCTGTAGGTTGCTAGTAGTGTTGATTACTCCTTGTAGTTGATGCTAGTTGGTTTATTTGGTGGAAGATCATATGTTCAGATCCTATATGCATATTAATACCCCTCTAATTATGAACATGAATATGCTTTGTGAGTAGTTACGTTTGTTCCTGAGGACATGGGAGAAGTCTTGCTATTAGTAGTCATGTGAATTTGGTATTCGCTCGATATTTTGATGAGATGTATGTTGTCTATCCTCTAGTGGTGTTATGTGAACGTCGACTACATAACACTTGACCATTATTTGGGCCTAGAGAAAGACATTGGGAAGTAATAAGTAGATGATGAGTTGCTAGAGTGACAGAAGCTTAAACCCTAGTTTATGCATTGCTTCGTAAGGGGCTGATTTGGATCCATATGTTTCATGTTATGGTTAGGTTTACCTTAATACTTTTGTTGTAGTTGTGGATGCTTGCAATAGAGGTTAATCATAAGTGGGATGCTTGTTCAAGTAAGGACAACACCCAAGCACCGGTCCACCCACATATCAAATTATCAAAGTACCAAACGCGAATCATATGAACATGATGAAAACTAGCTTGACGATAATTCCCATGTGTCCTCAGGAGCGTTTTCCTTTATATAAGAGTTTGTCCAGGCTTGTACTTTGCTACAAAAAGGATTGGGCCACCTTGCTGCACTTTATTTACTTTTGTTATTTGTTGCTCGTTACAAATTATCCTATCACAAAACTATCTGTTACCTATTATTTCAGTACCTATCATTTCCTTCTGCTCCTCGTTGGGTTCGACACTCTTACTTATCGAAAGGACTACGATAGATCCCCTATACTTGTGGGTCATCAGGACCCTTTTCTGGCGCCGTTGCCGAGGAGTGAAGCACCTATGGTAGGTGGAATTTGGTAAGGAAAAATTTATATAGTGTGCTGAAATTTACTGTCACTTGTTAATATGGAAAATAATCCTCTGAGGGGCCTGTTCGGGGTATCTTCACCCTGACCAGTAGAGCAAATAGTTGCTCCTCAACCTACTGAACCTACTGAAAATGAAAATGTCCATTTTGAGATTCCTTCGGGTATGTTAGAAAAACTGCTAGCTAATCCTTTTGCAGGAGATGGAACAAAGCATCCTAATGAGCACCTAATCTATGTGGATGAAGTTTGTGGATTATTTAAGCTTGCAGGTATACCCGGTGATTTTATTAAGAAGAAGGTCGTCCCTTTATCTTTGAAGGGAGATGCATCGACATGGTATAGGCTATGTGATGATACGGGATCATGGAACTACAAATGGTTGAAATTGGAATTTCATCAGAAATTTTATCCTATGCATCTTGTTCATCGTGATCGCAATTATATATATAATTTTTGGCCTCGTGTAGGAGACATCATCGCTCAATCTTGGGGGAGGCTTAAATCAATGTTATATTCATGCCCCAATCATGAACTCTCAAGAGAAATGATTATTCAAAAATTTTATGCTCGGCTTTCTGATAACAATCGCACCATGCTCGATACTTCTTGTGCTGGCTCTTTTATGATGAAGACTATTGAATTTAAATGGGATTTATTTGATAGAATTAAACACAACTTTGAAGATTGGGATCTCGACGAAGGTAAGGATTCAGGTATGACACCTAAGTTTGATTGTGTTAAATCTTTTATGGATACCGATGTTTTCCATAAATTTAGCACTAAATATGGACTTGACTCTGAGATAGTAGCTTCTTTCTGTGAATCTTTTGCTGCTTATATTGATCTCCTTAAGGAGAAGTGGTTTCAATATCATCCTCCCATAGAAGTAAAAGTAGTTGCACCTATTAAAGTTGAAGAAAAGACTATCACTTATAATGATCCTATTGTTCCTACTACTTATGTTGAGAAACCACCCTTCCCTGTTAGAATAAAGGATCATGATAAAGCTTCAACTATGGTTCGTAAAAGCAATATTAGAACTTATACACCTCCTGAGAAAATCAAAGTTGAACCTAATGTTGCTATTGTTAAAGATCTCTTGGCTGATAATATTGATGGGCATGTTATTTATTTCTGTGATGAAATTGCTACAATTGCCAAACCTTGTGCTAAAGATAAACATAGACATGTGGTAGGCCGATGATCCAAGCATACACATTTTTAGTTTCTAGATGGTTATTCTGGTTTCTCTCAAATACCCGTGTCAGCCGATGATCAATCTAAGACCACTTTTACTTGCCCTTTCGGTACTTTTGCTTATAGACGTATGCCTTTTGGTTTATGTAATGCACCTGCTACCTTTCAAAGATGCATGATGGCTATATTCTCTGACTTTTGTGAAAAGATATGTGAGGTTTTCATGGACGATTTCTCTGTTTATGGATCCTCTTTTGATGATTGCTTGAGCAACCTTGATCGAGTTTTGCAGAGATGTGAAGAAACTAATCTTGTCTTGAATTGGGAGAAGTGCCACTTTATGGTTAATGAAGGTATTGTCTTGGGGCATAAAGTTTCTGAAAGAGGTATTGAAGTTGATAAAGCCAAGGTTGATGCTATAGAAAAGATGCCATGTCCCAAGGACATCAAAGGTATAAGAAGTTTCCTCGGTCATGCCGATTTTTATAGGAGGTTCATTAAGGACTTCTCAAAAATTTCTCAGCCTCTGACTAATTTATTACAAAAAGATGTACCATTTGTCTTTGATGATGATTATGTAGAAGCATTTGAAATACTTAAGAAATCATTGATTTCTGCACCTATCATTCAGCCACCTGATTGGAATTTACCTTTGAAATTATGTGTGATGCTAGTGATTATGATGTAGGTGCTATTCTAGGGCAAAGAGTTGATAAGAAATTAAATGTTATCCAGTATGCTAGTAAAACTCTAGACAATGCTCAAACAAATTATGCTACTACTGAAAAAGAATTCTTAGCAGTTGTATTTGCGTGTGATAAGTTCAGACCTTATATTGTTGATTCTAAAGTAACTATCCACACTGATCATGCTGCTATTAAATATCTTATGGAAAAGAAAGATGCTAAACCTAGACTTATTAGATGGGTTCTCTTGGTACAAGAATTTGATTTGCATATTGTTTATAGAAAGGGAGCTGAAAACCCCGTTGCAGACAACTTGTCTAGGTTAGAAAATGTTCTTGATGACCCACTACCTATTGATGATAGCTTTCCTGATGAGCAATTAAATGTCATAAATACTTCTCGTACTGCTCCATGGTATGCTAATTATATTGTTGCTAAATTTATACCACCTAATTTCACATACCAGCAAAAGAAAAAGTTTTTATATGATTTGAGACATTACTTTTGGGATGATCCACATCTTTATAAAGAAGGAGTAGATGGTGTTATTAGACATTGTGTACCTGAGCATGAACAGGAACAGATCCTACGCAAGTGTCACTCCGAGGCTTATGGAGGACACCACGCTGGAGACATCAAGAATGCACATAAGGTATTGCAATCCGGTTTTTATTGGCCTACTCTCTTCAAGGATGCCCGTAAGTTTGTCTTGTCTTGTGATGAATGTCAAAGAATTGGTAATATTAGTAGACATCAAGAAATGCCTATGAATTATTCACTTGTTATTAAACCATTTGATGTTTGGGGCTTTGATTATATGGGACCTTTTCCTGCCTCTAATGGATATACACATATTTTAGTTGTTGTTGATTATGTTACTAAGTGGGTAGAAGCTATTCCAACTAGTAGTGCTGATCATAACACTTCTATTAAAATGCTTAAAGAAGTTATTTTTCTGAGGTTTGGAGTCCCTAGATATTTAATGACTGATGGTGGTTCACATTTTATTCATGGTGCTTTCCGAAAAATGCTTGCTAAGTATGATGTTAATCATATAATTGCATCTCCTTATCACCCGCAGTCTAGTGGTCAAGTAGAATTGAGCAATAGAGAGCTCAAATTAATTTTGCAAAAGACTGTTAATAGATCTAGAAAGAATTGGTCCAAGAAACTTGATGATGCATTATGGGCCTACAGAACTGCATATAAAAATCCTATGGGTATGTATCTATATAAAATGGTTTATGGAAAAGCATGTCACTTACCTCTCGAACTAGAACATAAGGCTTTTTGGGATATTAAAGAGCTCAACTATGATTTCAAACTTGCCGGTGAGAAGATGTTATTTGACATTAGCTCACTTGATGAATGGAGAACCTAAGCCTATGAGAATGCCAAGTTGTTTAAAGAAAAAGTTAAAAGATGGCATGACAAAAGAATACAAAAGCGTGAGTTTAATGTAGGTGATTATGTATTGCTATACAACTCTCGTTTAAGATTTTTTGCAGGAAAACTTCTCTCTAAATGGGAAGGCCCTTACGTCATCGAGGAGGTCTATCGTTCCAGTGCCGTAAAAATCAACAACTTCGAAGGCACAAATCCGAAGGTGGTGAACGGTCAAAGAATCAAACACTATATCTTAGGTAATCCCATAAATGTTGAAACCAATGTTATTGAAACTATAACCCCGGAGGAATACATAAGGGACACTTTCCAGAACATTTCAGACTCCGAAAAGGAATATGTATGTGGTATGGTAAGTAAACCGACTCCAAAACAGTTTTTATGGCAATATTTCTCCGTTTTGGAATATTTAAAAAAATAGAAAAATAAGAAGTAGTCCGGGAAGGACACGAGGGCTCCACGAGGGTGGAGGGCGCACCCTACCCTACTGGGCGCGCCCCCCTACCTCGTGGGCACCTCGTGTGCTCTTCGGACTCCTTTTTCTTGCACGATACGTATTTTGGTCGGTAAAAATTCATTATATAATCTCCCGGGGGTTCTGACCACCGTATCACGCAAATATCTCCTATTTGTGTTTCGAGCTGTTGCTGCTGCAGATTATAGCAAGATGTCTTCTCAAGAGTCAGTCGGGGCGAGCCGGGTGTCTCATCTGGCATCGAGATTAAGGACAAAAAGCGATGTTGACCACTTTGGGCCAGCAACGGAGGAATAGATGGAGGCCGATTTGATGAGTGTCGGTGTCAAAAGTGGCGGATCTCGGGTAGGGGGTCCCGAACTGTGCGTCTAAGGCGGATGGTAACAGGAGGCATGGGACACGATGTTTTACCCAGGTTCGGGCCCTCTTACTGGAGGTAAAACCCTACGTCATGCTTGATTATTCTTGATAATATGAGTAGAACAAGAGTTGATCTACCACGAGATCAGAGAGGCTAAATCCTAGAAGCTAGCCTATGGTATGATTGTATGTTGTCCTACGGACTAAAACCCTCCGGTTTATATAGACACCGGAGGGGGCTAGGGTTACACAGAGTTGGTTACAAGGAAGGAGATCTACATATCCGTATTGCCAAGCTTGCCTTCCACGCCAAGGAGAGTCCCATCCGGACACGGGACGAAGTCTTCAATCTTGTATCTCCATAGTCCAACAGTCCGGCCAAAGGATATAATCCGGCTGTCCGGATACCCCCTAATCTAGGACTCCCTTAGTAGCCCCCGAACCAGGCTTCAATGACGTCAAGTCTGTCACGCAATATTGTCTTCGGCATTGCAAGGCGGGTTCCTGTCCAAATTTCGAATGTTTGTTTAGCAGTGTCCGGCCCCATAAATGTTGGTCCTCTTGGATTCTGCGCCCAATAAGGGCTATCTCCCACGCGTCGAATGAATATGAGGAGCCAGGGCGTTTTTACATTCGCCCCCCTAGCCAGATAAATAAATTGTCTATTAAAGGGATGGGGATTCTTAGATCCAATCCACATCATCCTCCCCCAGCAAGAATCCATCGGAGTGCGCTTCGGAAAAATCCACTCCAGAATGGCCAACCTCCGCAGCTCCTCCTCCCGCCCCCGTAGCCCTAAGCCCGGTGTTTGGGAGAGGTGTTCTGTCCCACACAGTCGATTAGTCGAACTGCAGACCAAGGGATTTCTCCCTCCAGCATATATGGTTCCCGTCCGAGCCGAGCTCACCACCTACAATGGCGGGGAGAAAGCGGAGAGCTTCCCCATCCCCTCTACGGGGGAGCGGGTATGCCTTGTTCCTTACTTATTAAGGGGACTCGGATTTCCAATTCATCCGTTCCTCCGCGAGATCCTGGAGTTTTACGGCCTCCAACTGCATAATTTCACCCCTGCTTCCATATTACACATCGTCGGCTATGTTGCCCTCTGTGAGTTATTCCTGGGCTGCGAGGCTCATTTCGAGCTGTGGAAAAGGTTATTTTGCCTCGTCCCCCGCACACAGGAGGGGTCACTTTATCAAGTGGGCGGAGCCGAAATATGGCGCGTCGCCGAAACTGGATACCTGTCCGATACTCCGAAGAAGACGTCCGAGGACTGGCCTTTGTAATGGTTTTATATGGAGAATGCCCCCCTTCCGGACCCTGTTTGGCGGGGTCTTCCTGAGTTCAACAATGCTCCCCTGAAGAAACGCTGAAGCTGGCGCCCATGGCGCCCCCAGGAGGAAGACAACGGAGAAGTCCTTTACTTGATGAACCGAATTAAAGCGCTGGCTCAATCAGGATTGACAGTAATCGAGGTTATGTCAATATGTGAAAGTGCGTTATATCGACTAGGGGGGGGTGAATAGGCGATTTTTATGAAAGTCTTCAAAACGTGGAAGTTATGAAGACAAACAGTAGAGATATGCCTATTACTATGCAGCGGAAGGTAGACTACACTAGGCAAGCCATGGTCAAGTATTCAATAGAGTGAAAGCACAGTGACAAATAGCTGCAGTGTAATAAGGATCAGGTAGGAAGATATTATGAAGCCAAACAGATCATACATTCACGTTGTGAAGACAAAAGATAGAGCAAACACGCAATGACTTCACAATGAGTAACAGTAAGTAAAAGGAAGTGAAGATGAAACCAGTGACTCGTTGAAGACAATGATTTGTTGGACCAGTTCCAGTTGCTGTGACAACTGTACGTCTGGTTGGAGCGGCTAGGTATTTAAACCTTAGGACACACAGTCCCGGACACCCAGTCCTGAACACGCAGCTCAGGACACCCAGTCCTCATCGTATTCTCCTTGAGCTAAGGTCACACAGACCTCGCCCAATCACTCTGGTAAGTCTTCAAGGTAGACTCCCAAACCTTCACAGACTTCGTTCACCGGCAATCCACAATGTCTCTGGGATGCTCAGAACGCGACGCCTTACCGGCTTGAGGATGCACAGTCCTCAAGTGTAATAAGTCTTCAGATCACTCAGACAATAAGACTTAAGTGATGCCCAATTCTCTCTGGCTCTGGGTGGTTAGGGCTTTATCCTTGCTAGGTATTCTCTCTCAAAGGCTTGGAGGTGGGTTTCTCTCAAACGACAAAAGCCGTGCACTGAATCTGAGCAGCCAACCGTTTATGGTTGTAGGGGGTGGGCTATTTATAGCCACTAGGCAACCCGACCTGATTTGTCCGAAATGACCCTGGGTCACTAAGGAACTGACACGTGTTCCAACGGTCAGATTTCAAACTCACACGGCAACTTTACTTGGGCTACAAGCAAAGCTGACTTGTCCGACTCTGGACAAGATTAGCTCTCATAGTCTTCACTCGAAGACATAGGTTTTTTGTTTAGGCATCACTTCAGTCGTTCTGACTGGTTCTCTTGGATCCCACTTAACAGTACGGTAGTTCCTATGACTCAACACAAATGAAAGAGAACTACAAAAGATCTAAGTCTTCGAGTTTCATAGGCTTCACGTGGTGTCTTCTCTTGTCATAGTCTTCAATGTGAATATTTTCATATACCACCATTGACTTCAATGTCTTCATACATTTTTAGGGGTCATCTCTGGTAGGAAAACTGAATCAATGAGGGACTTCTACCTGTGTTATCCTGCAATTCTCACAAACACATTAGTCCCTCAACTAGGTTTGTTGTCAATACTCCAAAACCAACTAGGGGTGGCACTAGATGCACTTACAATCTCCCCCTTTTTGGTGATTAATGACAAACTAGTTGAAGTTTTCAACGGGGAATATAATCTGTGAAATTTTAAAGGATAAGGAATTGTCTTCATAAGTTGCAAGGGCTCCCCTGAAGATGTGCATATAAGTAATTTGCTTTTGGAATGCAAATGCACATGGCAGGTTGTACTTGTGGAGATCCACTTCACCTTATGATGACATTCCACTATGCATGTGAAAGTATATGAAGATAATGACATGCATAATGAAAAATGGACGTCTGCAGAATGATCTAAGTGCGGAATTTATCGTCGCACATGCGGAATTTATCATCGCAAAACAAGTTGGCAAATAAGTAGCAGACGACCATCGAGTTTAAGTGTTACAACTCAAAGAACCAAATGTAGCAAAACGAGAGTTGTAAGCACGAAGCAAAATATAGCAAAATATAAAGCACCCGCCCATAGGGACCCGCTTGAAGACTATCAACCCCATATGCTTCTCCCCCTTTTGTCAGTAAGGACCAAAAAGGTTTGAAGATATAGAGTTTCTACTTGTTCCCATGAGCAGCAGGGTCGTTGGTGGAGTTTGGCGGTGCTGAAGAAGGTGGTGGTGAGGTAGCATCGTCTTCATCCTCGATAATTTTGGCAGTCACTGTGGCAGCAGATGAAGAAAACTCAGAGTCTTCAAGGGATGGTGTTCCTCGTAGCACAGCCCTTCTAGGAGGTGTGGAGTCCAACTTGAATCGCTCAGTGGAGCCATTCTCTTGAAGATCAGCTTCAGAACACATCATCGTTAGCCCTTTCCATGTACGGCGACAGGTTTCATGGGTAACGAAAGCATTCTTGGTGGCAAGATTTCGAATGCGATTAACATCCACCAAGAGGCTTTTCATCTGACGCTTCAGCCAGTCATGATGCCTATCCTTTTTTTGATGAAGGGCCATAAGAAGCTCTCGGTCATTGAGAACACGAGTGTGCTTCTTGGGTCTTGGAGCAGTTGTGCTGTCAGTGGCTTCAGTGGAAGCAGGGCGTGGTGCACGTGTAGTGCCAGCTAACGGATACACCCGAGAGACTGCTTCAACTCCTTCAATGTTTTGAGTGAAGCTCTGGTGTTCTGCATTCTGAAGACTCAGAGGTTGCTTGGCAGGCTCAGGATAGATGGCTTCAGCAGAGGTATCCACATCAGGCAAGAAGATACGATGGTTGCAGGCTGAGGGCTGATACGAGATAGCAGAGTGAAGTTTGATCAGCCGCATTACCCAAGGGGCGTAGAACTTCAAACCAAACAAATCAGAGCCGGATGCAGCAAGTTGGCGTATGAAGAAGTCCTGTGCATTGAAGCATTTGCCATGAAGGATATAGAATATCAAAGTCTTCATTGCACCCTCGATCTTGGCATTCAGAGAGTGACCTTTAATGGGCTAGAGAGTCCGCCTGATGATGTGATAGATGGTTCTTGGCAGATACTCAAGGTCTTCAACGAAGAACGCTGTGGGATAAGCAGCATCTTGGGGCAATGGCTTCATCATGCTGAGCATCTGACTCATATCAGGTTCAGGCCTCTGAAAGATGCTCTCAATAGCTTCAGTATGCAGCTGACAGCCTTGCTCGAAGAGATCGCCAGGAGTGGGCAAGCCAGTGAGCTCAATGATGTCAAATTCATTGGCTTCATGATGAACATTTCCGGTCATCCACTCCAGGACCCAAGTCTTTGGATCTCTGTTGTACCCTCGGATGTGGAGTGTGGCATAGAATTGGAGCAACAACTCTTCATTCCAATGCTCAGTTATGAATGGCAGCAGTCCAACTTGCTTGAAGCAATCCAAAGCTTCTTCTAGGTAGGGCAGACCAGCTATAGCTTCAACGTCAAGGCGCTTGTGTGGGAAGATGCGACCTTGGTTTTACAGTATGCATGAGTAATAGCTTCGCTGAGGATAGCTCCAGAACCAATCTGATGAAATCATTTCCCTTGAGTAGGGGTTCTTGGAGCTATTGAAGAATGTATTGTCTGCCCTTAAGCCATTGATGTTGAAGGAGCCAGGTGCTGATGCAGGACCTGGGAACCTTGGCAGTCTTGGGATTGGCTTCTGTACTTGAGGCCTATGCTCAACATGATAGTTGAATTGGGGACCGGCAGCAGACTCAGGAACAGAAGTGTCAGGATCAGTGGCTTCGCTGTCTTCTGATGCTTTTGGTGGGGAGGGCTCCACATTAGCTTCATTGTTAGCTGTGGCAGCCTCACGATTTGCATCCTCCACTTGACGAGCTGGAGGATCGGACACAAGCACGTTCTCTGTAAGAACTGCTTCTTGGTGAGACGAGGGGACTTGTGGTACTTCTTCGTCTTCGACTGATGCATCCGAAATGTTTTCAGCAGAGACGTGAGGCCTTGGACCTTTGCGAAGCCTGCGAAGTGCAGGCGACGCCTGTGGAGTTTGAGTGGGCTGGGCCTCATTGTCTTCTTCCTCTTGTGGGCGATCCGCCCATGAGGCATCCTGGGCAATTGGCGTCAATGGACGACCAATGCTGATGAGTTCGCTGTTGTCTTGCTGAGGAAGGACTACATCATCTTCTACATTGTCATGCTGACCAATGTCTTCAGCAGTGATGGGATCAGCTGCTGGAATGTCTTCAGCTTCATGAGCCTCTGTGGAAGTAGGCTCATGGACAGTCAGTTGGCGTTCAGCTTGAGGATAGACCATAGAAATGGGTTCAACCATCAAGGGCTCTGTGGGAGCAGCCCGATCTTTCTTGGTCTTCCTCTTCTTCTTAGAGGGGGCAGTTGCAGATGCTTCAGGATATTTTCTCTTCCTTGCTTCAGCCTCAGCAGTCTTGGTCTTCTTGAGCTCTGAAGCGGTTGACCTGCTCTTTGGCTTCGAGCCAGTCATTGCAGTTGGGAAGACAATCGAAACTTCTTCTTGCCTTGGTGCGTCGGGTTCAGCCGTAGCAGGCTTCTTCTTCTTCTTCTTCGCGGCCATCCTGGGGTCGATGCCAGGACGCCCAAGTGCCTTGCGTTTTTCAGCCTCAATATAGGCTTGCACACATCTGTCAGCTAGAGTCTTCATGCGCTCACGCGATCCCTGAGCTTCTGCGCGTTTCTTTAGAAAGTTTTCCTTGAGCTCGTGCATCATGATCTTGAAGTTCTTCACTTCTTGCACACTGAGCTTGGCCATATGCTTCTTGAACTGAGCTTTTTCATAGTCAATCTTCTGCTTTAGTTCAACAATGCGTTGGGCGATGGCTAGTTCTGAAGCAATGGCTCCTTGGAAGGCGACACTGAGGCCAATGGGTAGCTGCAGATCATCAAAGCTGATGTTTGGCGTGTCAAACCACTCATAAATGAAGTTGTGGATGATTGTGACGTCAAAGAGCGATAGATCATTAAAGATTTCTGCTTCTTCTTTGCTCTTGATGAGTTGCTCAAGAGCGTCATCTGCTAGGTCTTCATCACTTGACAGGTCAATGTCATCATTGCACAGAATGGCAGCAGCAGTGAGCTCTTGGCCGCTGTGTGGCAGAGGCACCTTGGCCTTCTGGGGCTTTGAGATGCGTGATAAGTCTTCAGACGACACACTGTATTCAGGAGGTGTAGTTGCCAGTGGCTTCGCCCTTGAAATTTTGGGTGAAGGGGCAGGCTTTGAAGCTTTAGGCTTATTCATCTTCTTTGGCTTCAGCACTGCAGGAGCTTCTTCTGATTCAGAGTCAGCTGGAGGCTCATTCATTGCAGTCCCTTGAACTAAGATGCGGGTGATGAGGCCTTCAAGGTTGGCATAAGGACCGATGACATTGGGTTCTGCCTCGCGTGTGCCATCTGCCCTTGGTGCGGAGGGACCAGGATTGAAGTCTAACCCAAATTTCTTCTTGTTCTGCTTCGCTGAGTTTTGGGCAAACTGAAAGTTGTGCTTGAATAGATTGTCGTCACGACACCAGAGTAGTGACGACGGATGTGCATTAGCAGGCTGTGACCCACGGACCATGCATGGATAGAAGCCTTGGGCAATGGCTTCATCTCTGGACCTGGGTAGAAGATTCTTATATAGGATGTCTCCCCACGGTCTTTTGATGGCACTTTTCTCAGCATACTCTTGGGTTGTGAAGCGGTATTTGAACCATTGTTCTGCCCAATATCGTCGAATCCATTGGATTCGGGTCTTGCGCTGACTGTAATCCTCTTCAGGATATGTCTTGTACATTTCTGCGAGTTCATCTGGCAGATCTTTGGATGTTCCGCCACGATGCTGTCTGCCCCCCTTCCTTTCTACTTTCTCTGAAGCCATAAACTTTAACTTGAAAGGCTTCAAGACGTTCAAAGGCTTTCTCTTGTTGGACCAACAGGAACTGGCTTCAGGAGAATTTATGTGATGCTGTAAGAATTCTGCAAATGAATGCAGATTATGAGAACCAAAGGATTCTCCCACGGACATGTACCTGTGACAGCATTAAGGTGCGAGGGAAGGGGAAGAGGTCATATGCATTCTCAGAAGATTTGGAAGATAAATCAGTTTAGAAGACATTGACCTCATCGTGCGAAGACATTCACTCATAGATAAGAAGTTGGTTCCAGATTTGTACGAATCCACAGATCAGTACAAGTGAGGAATCTAACTACTTTGTGAAGCACAAGTGAATATACTAGGCATGTTATGAGATGCATTATGAGGGAGATCTAACTTGTGTGAACAGAAACTGCTTGTGGTAGAAAGTGATAAGTCCATAGGATCAACAGTGCTGTAAAAGGGAGTTTTATTTACCACACCAAGAACTGCTAGACGGAGTGGGATATGAGGCCGAGCAGTTCAATCTTCCGTGCCCTAACTTGGCGACAGAGGACACCTACGGTGACGGCGGAGAGGATGATGTCCGCGATCGGCGCGAAGACGGCGTCGGAGAGGTTGCGGCAGTGAAGCGCTTCGTCACCGGCGTCGTCAAGGGCTAGCGGTGGCGCTAGGGTTCGTGCGAGGGTGGAAGAAGGGATAATGACCGCTATGAGTGTGTATTTATAGGTATAGGGGCGGCACTGCGCTATTACATAGGTGCCCCTGGCGATTCGCATCTGAGTGACACGTGGCCATCATGCGGAATTTTGGGGTTTGTTCCACGTCCCACGCACGCCTGGATTGTCGGGTGGTCGTTCCTACTTCTCCGGATTTCATGTGGATGAATGAGCATTGAAAACAGACTTAAAGGTTGTCTCTGTGTCTTCTGCTGTCAAGGGCGTAGAGAAGACATTCGACAGTTTCAATAGAATGCATATGACTTGGAGAGATAGAATTTGAGATAGAAAGCATAGAGAGGTTAGGGTCCGATCACATTCACTTAGTTCAAAAGATTCAAACAAGAAGACATAGCTATAAGTGAATGTTATAGAGGACAGAACACTAGTATATATATATATATCTCTATATAATCAACATAGTGAAGATAATCATGAAGACATGTTGAGATTGAAGCCAAACCAAATGTGAAGACATTGCAAGGTAACGCCATGAGTGAAACACTTCAAAATAGAACGTTTGGTGGTGGCGTTACCCACCGTATAGGAAGTATTAGACCTAGACACGGCGCACAATTATCGTGGCGCTCTGTAGTCAAATTCCACATTAATGTATTCACACTTAGAATGTATGTCTTCATTGATTGAAGATATACGTTACTTCGTGTGTTGCACATCTAAGTCATCAATATGCATAAGTGTTAGGATGTGTGCCTGATCACAGGACATTTGAGGATTCCAGGATATTTAGCTCACACCGTAACTTGCAAAATCTCTTCTCATCCAAGGGCTTGGTGAAGATATCTGCCAATTGCTCTTCAGTGTTCACGTGTATGATATCAATATCTTCCTTCACAACATGATATCTGAGAAAGTGATGACGAATTTCTATGTGCTTTGTCTTCGAGTGCTGAACTGGGTTGTTGGCAATCTTGATGCGCTTTCGTTGTTGCAGTAAAGTGGCACTTGCTTCAGATGAATGCCATAGTCCTTGAGAGTTTGCTTCATCCACAAAAGCTGAGCGCAGCAAGATCCAGCAACAATGTATTCAGATTCAGCAGTGGAGAGGGATACACAGTTCTGCTTCTTTGAAGACCAACATACAAGTGATCGTCCCAGAAAGTGGCATGTGCCTGATGTAGACTTCCGATTAACCTTGTCACCAGCATAATCAGCATCCGAGAATCCAACCAGATCAAACTCTGAGCCCTTTGGATACCATAATCTGAGAGTTGGGGTGTGAGCCAAATATCGAAGAATTCGCTTCACAGCTAAGTGATGCGACTCCTTTGGTGCCGCTTGAAATCGAGCACACATGCAAACACTAAGAATAATATCTGGCCTAGATGCACATAAATAAAGCAAAGAACCAATCATGGAGCGGTATACCTTTTGATCGAACTCTTTACCATTGTCGTCGGGACCCAGATGATGTTTGGCTGGCATTGGTGTTGTGAAGCCTTTGCAGTCTTGCATACCAAACTTCTTCAGGCACTCTTTGAGATACTTCTCTTGAGATATGAAGATGCCGTTGCGTTGTTGTCGTATTTGAAGACCAAGGAAGAACTTCAGCTCCCCCATCATAGACATATGATATTGCTCTTGCATCATATAGCCAAACTCTTCACTGTACTTCTGATTGGTGCAGCCGAAGATAATGTCGTCCACATAAATTTGGCACACAAACAGTTCACCATCATATGTCTTCATGAAGAGAGTGGGCTCTAGGGAACCAGGTATGAAGCCTTTGCTCTTCAGGAAATATTTGAGTGTGTCATACCAGGCCCGAGGGGCTTGTTTGAGGCCATACAGTGCCTTGTTGAGCTTGTATACCATGTCAGGATGTTTTGGATCTTCAAACCCAGGCGGTTGTGCAACGTACACTTCTTCTTCAATCTTGCCATTGAGAAAGGCACTCTTCACATCCATTTGATATAGAAGTATGTTATGATGATTTGCATAGGCTAGCAGTATACGTATGGCTTCAAGTCTAGCTACAGGAGAAAATGTTTCATCGAAATCAATGCCTTCCACTTGAGTATATCCTTGAGCAACGAGACGAGCATTGTTTCTGACAATTTGACCATGCTCATCTTGCTTGTTGTGGTATATCCATTTGGTGCCTATTATATTGTGCTTCCGTTGATCAGGACGCTTAACGAGTTCCCATACATTGTTCAGCTCAAACTGTTGAAGCTCTTCTTGCATAGCTTGAATCCATTCAGGTTCCATGAAGGTTTCTTCAACTTTCTTGGGTTCTGTAATTGAGACGAATGCGAAGTGCCCACAGAAATTTGCCAGCTGAGTTGCCCTTGAACGAGTGAGTGGACCAGGTGCATTGATGCTGTCAATTATTCTCTCAATCTGCACTTCATTGGCAACACGAGGATGTACAGGGCGAAGACTTTGCTCTTGCTTATCCGTGTTGTTGTTGGGAGGAATGTCTTCAGGCTGAGCATTGTCTTCATGTGGATCAGGTGCTGAGATGATGAGTTCTTCTTCAGGATGAGCTTCAGAAGGTATAATCTCTCCAGTTCCCATTAGCTTGATTGATTCACTAGATGGACCTTCATCTAGCACATTTGGCAGTTGCTCTCTTTGTGAACCATTGGTTTCATCGAACCGCACATCCACTATTTCAACCACTTTGTAATGAAGGAGATTGAAGACTCTGTAGGAGTGCGAATCCTTTCCATATCCAAGCATAAAACCCTCATGTGCTTTTGGTGCAAACTTTGAGGTGTGGTGTGGGTCCTTGATCCAGCACCTTGCGCCAAATACTCTGAAGTAACTGACATTTGGCTTCCTGCCAGTTAGGAGTTCATAAGATGTCTTGTTCAGAAGCTTGTGAAGATAAACACGATTGATTGTATGGCATGCAGTGTCAATGGCTTCAGGCCAGAATTTTCTTGGAGTCTTGTATTCATCTAGCATCGTTCTGGCCATCTCAATGAGTGTTCTGTTCTTGCGTTCGACGACGCCATTCTGCTATGGCGTGTACGGGGCTGAGAATTCATGTGTGATGCCCAAGGTATCAAGATATGTATCAAGTCCAGTGTTCTTGAATTCAGTGCCATTGTCACTTCTGATGTGCTTTATCTTGGCGCCGTAATTGTTCATAGCTCGATTGGCGAAGCGTCTAAAGACATCCTGCACTTCATCTTGTAAAGGATTATGTGCACCCAAGTATATCTAGAGTAATCATCAACAATGACAAAGCCATAGAGGCAAGCAGTAGTGGTAAAAGTTGAGTAGTGAGTGGGACCAAAAAGATCCATGTGAAGCAGTTCGAAGGGTCGAGTAGTGGTCATGATTGTCTTCGAGGGATGTTTTGCCCTTGTCATCTTCCCTGCTTCACAGGCACCGCATAAGTGATCTTTCTTGAACTTGACGCCCTCGATGCCTATGACATGCTTCTTCTTTGCAAGGGTGTGGAGGTTCCTCATGCCAGCATGCCCAAGCCTCTGATGCCAAAGCCAGCATTCTGAAGCTTTTGCCAGAAGACATACTGCAAGCTGTGGCCCTGCTGAGAAATCTACCACATACAAATCATCTTTCCGATACCCTTCAAACACTAGAGACTTGTCAGATTCCATTAGTACCAGGCAACGATATTTTCCAAATATTACGATCATGTTCAAATCGCAAAGCATTGAGACAGACATTAAGTTGAATCCAAGGGATTCAACAAGCATGACCTTATCCATGTGTTGATCCCTTGAGATTGCAACTCTACCTAGACCCAATACCTTACTTTTACCAGTGTCAGCGAATGTGATGTGGCTCTTGTCGGATGGACATAAGGTTGAGTCCATAAGAAGGCTTCTTTTGCCAGTCATGTGATTTGTACACCCACTGTCAATAATCCATTCTGAAGACGCTGGTGTCGTACCCTACAGTGCAGTTAGGGGGATAGGCTTCACGAAGAGAATTGTGAAGCAAAAACATTTGACGAACCAGTGGGTTATGAAAACTTAGATCCAGATTAGGACTAATAGGGAGAGTAGCATGCGATTCAGGAATGAAGTACATAGTGATGCCATTCGGGCATTTGATCTTGCGCCCTACAAGATGTTTAAGGTCCCTAGCAATAGCTTCAGAAGATTTTGGTTTTTTGCTGGAGACCTTTCCCTACAAAAGAGAGTTAAGCTTTCTTAGCCACCCACATCTTCAAGGGTGGCTTAGAAGCAATAAGTCTAAGTGCAACATCTGAGAATTTTGGCTTTGGAGCCCTAGCAAACAGTCTAGCAGGCGGACAATGGTACTCATAAGAATAGGCAGAATAGTTCTTGGTCATATGAACATGGCGGTTTGATGAACCGCTCTCATATTCATATTCCTGAGTGTGGTTTCCCTGGAAAACCTTTGCGTTACTGTGAGTCAGGTGAGTCCTCTGTCTGTATGAAGCCTTTGGACCGTATGAAGCCTTTGGTCTGAGGTTTGTCTTCTTCATGTGAGGTGTCATGAAGACATTCACACGAAGATTTTCCAGACACCTTTTTGGAACCCAGATCTTCTTCATAGGCGGTCCATTCCTACAGTTAGTACCAATGTACCTGGCAAACAATTCACCATTCTGATTCTTAAACAGTACATAGTTGCATCAAAGGATTCATCAATGATAATGGGGTAAGCACAAGTGAAGCCAGATAGATTGGATGGATCTGCTGAAGGTTCCTTTGCAGCAAACCACTTGGTTTTGGGGTACTGCTCAGGTTTCCAGTAAGAGCCATCTGCATTCATTTTCCTTACGAACCCAACACCATCTTTCCTAGGGTTTCGGTTCAGAATCTGCTTCTTGAGGACATCACATAATTTCTGATGCCCTTTAAGACTTTTGTACATCCCTGTTTCAAGCAATGTCTTCAACCTAGCATTCTCATCAGCAATAGCAGTGGTATCCTCAGCAGAGGGGTTAGTTACCACATCAACAATTGAAGATATTGCAACAGCAGTAGCAGTGGAACATTCAGCAACAGAAGTAGCATTATCACGCTCAATGTATTTAAGACATGGTGGTTCAAATCCTTCCTGAGCGGAACTGGTCTGTTTGGCGCGAAGTGACTCGTTTTCCTTTTGAAGATCTTCATGAGCCGCTCTCAATTTCTCAAGATCTTGCTCCCTTTGAAGATAATCATAGGAAAGCTTTTCATGAGTTGTTGAGAGAGTATCATGATGACTTTCAAGTTCCTGATACTTAACGTGAAGATTTTTTATGTCTTCAATTAACGATTCAGACCGAGTCATTTCAGCACCCAACAGATCATCGCTTCTCTCTAACAGTTTTTGAATATGTTCCATAGTTTTATGTTGTTCAGTTGCAATTTTAGCAAGTGTTTTGTAGCTGGGTTTTGAACCACAATCAGAGTCATCGTCACTAGATGTTTGATAGTGAGTAGTGCGTGTGTTTACGTTGGCACTGCGTGCCATGAAGCAGTAGGTAGGAGTGGAGTAGTCCTTGTCATTTGCATCGGTGTCGGTGATGAAGTCATTGTCTTCAGTGTTGAAGATGGACTTGGCGACGTATGTTGTAGCCAGACTTGCAATGCCAGAATCAGACTCCTCCTCAGACTCCACCTCTTCCTCCTCAGAAGCGGACTCCTCCTCTGAATCCATTTCCTTGCCAACAAACGCACGTGCCTTGCCAGATGAGCTCTTCTTGTGTGATGAAGACTTTGAGGAAGACTTGGAAGAAGACTTTGAGTATTTCTTCTTCTTCTTCTTGTCGTCAGAGTCATATTCCTTGCTCTTCTTCTTCTTTTTGTTCTCATTGTCCCACTGTGGACACTCAGAGATGAAGTGTCCAGTTTTCTTGCACTTGTGGCATGTTTTCTTCTTGTAGTCATGAGCAGAAGCTTCATCATTTCTTGAGCTTGATCGTGAAGACTTTTTGAAGCCTTTCTTCTTGGTGAATCTTTGGAACTTCTTCACAAGCATTGCAAGTTCCCTTCCAATGTCTTCAGGATCATCAGAACTGCTATCAGATTCTTCTTCAGATGAGGAAACAGCTTTTGCCTTCAAGGCACGAGTTCGCCCATAGTTTGGACCAAAGATATCTCTTTTCTCAGAAAGCTGAAACTCATGTGTGTTGAGCCTCTCGAGTATGTCAGACGGATCGAGTGTCTTGAAATCAGGACGTTCTTGAATCATCAGGGCTAGGATGTCAAACGAACTATCAAGTGATCTCAGCAGCGTCTTGACGACTTCATGTTTGGTGATCTCAGTGGCGCCGAGGGCTTGAAGCTCATTTGTGATGTTAGTGAGTAGGTCAAATGTGTGCTAGACATTCTCATTGTCATTTCGCTTGAAGCGGTTGAAGAGGTTACGAAGGACACTCATTCTCTGATCTCTCTGGGTTGAGATGCCTTCATTGACCTTGGAGAGCCAGTCCCAGACTAGCTTGGATGTCTTCAAAGCACTCACACGGCCATACTGTCCTTTGGTCAGATGAGCACAGATGATATTCTTGGCAGTAGAGTCTAGTTGAACGAATTTCTTGACATCAGCAGCAGTGACACCTTCTCCAGCCTTGGGAATGTCGTTCTCGACGACATACCATAAATCGACGTCAATGGCTTCAAGATGCATGCGCATCTTATTCTTCCAGTAGGGATATTCAGTTCCATCGAAGACGGAGCATGCAGCGGAGACTTTACTTATCCCTGCAGTCGACATAGCTAAAACTCCAGGTGGTTAAACCAAATCACACAGAACAAGGGAGCACCTTGCTCTGATACCAATTGAAAGTGCGTTATATCGACTAGAGGGGGGGTGAATAGGAGATTTTTATGAAAGTCTTCAAAACGTGAAAGTTATGAAGACAAATAGTAGAGATATGCCTATTACTATGCAGCGGAAGGTAGACTACACTAGGCAAGCCATGGTCAAGTATTCAATAGAGTGAAAGCACAATGACAAATAGTTGCAGTGTAATAAGGATCAGGTAGGAAGATATTATGAAGCCAAACAGATCATACATTCACGTTGTGAAGACAAAAGATAGAGCAAACATGCAATGACTTCACAATGAGTAACAGTAAGTAAAAGGAAGTGAAGATGAAACCAGTGACTCGTTGAAGACAATGATTTGTTGGACCAGTTCCAGTTGCTGTGACAACTGTACGTCTGGTTGGAGCGGATAGGTATTTAAACCTTAGGACACACAGTCCCGGACACCCAGTTCTGAACACGCAGCTCAGGACACCCAGTCCTCACCGTAGTCTCCTTGAGCTAAGGTCACACAGACCTCGCCCAATCACTCTGGTAAGTCTTCAAGGTAGACTCCCAAACCTTCACAGACTTCGTTCACCGGCAATCCACAATGTCTCTGGGATGCTCAGAACACAACGCCTAACCAGCTGGAGGATGCACAGTCCTCGAGTGTAATAAGTCTTCAGATCACTCAGACAAGAAGACTTAAGTGATGCCCAATTCTCTCTGGCTCTGGGTGGTTAGGGCTTTATCCTCGCTAGGTATTCTCTCTCAAAGGCTTGGAGGTGGGTTTCTCTCAAACGACAAAAGCCGTGCACTGAATCTGAGTAGCCAACCGTTTATGGTTGTAGGGGGTGGGCTATTTACAGCCACTAGGCAACCCGACCTGATTTGTCTGAAATGACCCTGGGTCACTAAGGAACTGACACGTGTTCCAACGGTCAGATTTCAAACTCACACGGCAACTTTACTTGGGCTACAAGCAAAGCTAACTTGTCCGACTCTGGACAAGATTAGCTCTCATAGTCTTCACTCGAAGACATAGGTTTTTTGTTTAGGCATCACTTCAGTCGTTCTGACTGGTTCTCTTGGACCCCACTTAACAGTACGGTGGTTCCTATGACTCAACACAAATGAAAGAGAACTATGAAAGATCTAAGTCTTCGAGTTTCATAGGCTTCACGTGGTGTCTTCTCTTGTCATAGTCTTCAATGTGAATATCTTCATATACCACCATTGACTTCAATGTCTTCGTACATTTTTAGGGGTCATCTCTGGTAGGAAAACCGAATCAATGAGGGACTCCTACCTGTGTTATCCTGCAATTCTCACAAACACATTAGTCCCTCAACTAGTTTTGTTGTCAATACTCCAAAACCAACTAGGGGCGGTACTAGATGCACTTACAATATGCATAATGCGGGGAGTGCAGCCACTTCAATATCGAGGGCACCCCCTATGGTGTTTTAACGGGGAAGACGATGCCACCCGTTGCGGGCGTAAGGGTCCGAACAATGCTGCTGCTTTAGCAAAAATCCTATCCGAGCTGTTCAAGGGAGAGGAAGAGGATTTCATCCGCATCAAGCCACAGGATGGATTCTCCATGTACAACCCTCCAAGCTGGGTGAGTTATATCTCCTTACTCCCATTCTTCCCACATTCTTTGTCGTAGGTACTCACCTTGCCATTTTACGGCAGGAACTGCGAAAAGCCATAAGGGAGGTCAACAGCCCGTCCCTACAACCAGAGGACCCTGACCGGGCCCTCGGTCCCGGACTCGAAGAAGATCCGGACATATTCGTGGAGCTGATAGACCGGCAGTTCTATCAATTGAGCTGTGATGACGCCATGGTGGCCATTATGGCCGACTATCCCGGACTGCTCCCTGCGTCGCTTGTAAGAAAAACCAAAATCCCAACTCCAAAAACTAGGATCCCCTTTTAGATACTTCACCTACCATATACATATGGTGTTTTACAGGGAAGACATTCGGGACGCCGTGCCGAACCCGCAACAACTCGCCAACAAGAGGCACCGAGGCCGGGTAGGCCAAAAAGGAATGCGATCAGGATGGATATGCTTGTGCAGAGGTATGACACAAACCCCTCTCTGTGGTTGTCGTCTGTCTCAAAATGTAATGACGTCCATGTTTCTTTAATAGAAAAAACGCTCGCCGGAATATGTCCGGAGAGGCTGTCGATCATGCTTCCACCAGTCGGGCTCCAGGACCGGACATAGAGGCGGAAGCCGACATGGGGCGGACGCCGGATACTCCCCCTACAGAGGATGCGGATAGACTATCCATTACAAATTCAGAAGTGGAGAGCGCCATGAATCATAGGCGTGGCCGGGCCGTACTCCGTGACGCTTGCTTCTCACCAGAGGCATTTGATGCCTTCAACTCTAGAGACGCGTACCTCCGTGCTGCTCAAAATGGTCTAGACAGAGCCACGGACCAGTATGTAAGGGATGTACGGGTAAGCAAATCTGACGATTATATGTATCAGTAGCCCCTGAGACTTGAAACAATTAGCAGAACTGATTTAAGGATCATCTATTGTGCAGGTTCTTACGGAGAAGAATACTCGACTGTCACAGGAGCTGGAGGAATGCAAGACCCAACTTCGGGTCACCGTTGCCGCATTGAAGGAACCTAAAAAGTCCCCAGCTGGTAACATTTCTTTCAAAGAATGATAGGTAACATATAGCATCGGTGTGGCTGCAGATCTAACAATAGATATTGCAGATGAATCCAGAGAGAATCCAGAGGACCAGCATGTCGTACGATAGCTAAAGGCTGGCGAATGTGTGCTGACTGAGGTCAGGCGGGAGAAAAACAATCTCCAAGACGCCACTACCAAGCTGAGCGTGGAACTGAAGGATGTTCGAGCCCAGCTTGCGGACTCCGAGAAGGAGAATAAGCGGCTTCGACGCGACATTTTCAGTAAGTGCTTGGATGAACCCGAACCCTTAAAAGGGGGGCGGCAAAGAAGCTGGCTAACAGAATTATGTCTGCAGGTATGCTGACGGGTCATCCCGCGAAGGAGATGCCCGGGTCTGCGGGTGATCTTCTACCCGAGCTCTCACGACTGCACGAACAAGTTCGGCAGGGGATGCAAGGTATTGCCCAGGCCTTGTGGCCATCCGTCTCCCTGCCAGAAGACATTGGAGAGCTTGCGGAGAAGCTCAAGGGAGCACAGCGGCGCTTCCTATTATGGAAGATATCGGCCTGCCATCAAGGGTCCAGGAAAGCCTGGGCCATGGTGAAGACGCGGTATACCAAGGCTGACCCAAACCACATGGCCGAGGTCGGACCTGTGGGGCTTGATGGGAAAGAGATCCCCGTTAGCTTAGTGTATGGGCAAGTAGAATTAGCCGCAAAGTATTGCCAATAGGATTGTAGGCTAGACAGCCTGTTGGATGGTATAGAAGAAGAATTTAGTCGGTCTACATGACTATGTAATTAAAGTGACATGTATAATGCCTTCTAGCCGATTGTAAATCATTTGTCATGGCGGACCTTTTTGCTTCAACCTCAGGACCCGATAGTGCAGAGTGTGTCCGAATACCCGCTCAGTTATATAAGAACTGGGGTATGCGTGGAAACCAGGCGTAGGGGTCATTACTGCTTGAACAGACAAGTACCCAACTAGTTATGTTATATTACATGGGTAGTAAGAAACATCTTCCAGGGAGAATAGTTCCGTTAGGGGTTCCTTTCCCTGGGTACACATGCCCTAAAGTGCACGTCCGGACTACGAGAGGAGACGTAGGCAAAAACATCTGGGGGCATATATGGAAAATAAATAAAAATCATCTTTTGTTCACCGACCGAATATTCCCTTAAGAACGCTAGCTTTCGGCTTCACCCAGTCTGAGGTGCACATCTGGCTGACCCGGCAGTAACAATCGCAGAGGTGCTCCCCTTATGCCCTAGCCGAATTAACGGGAACGTAGGGCATAAATACAAGAGCCAGACAACGCAGCTTGGCCAAAACTTAAGCCATATCGATGCATATAATGGCGAAGAAAAGGTACATGCGGAAGAATAACACATGTGTGGGGCATGAAGCCCAGATAAATAATTAAGCTTATGTGTAAGAAGCCCCCCAGGTATAATGAGCGCGGTTAGCGCGTCTATAGTGTGCAAGCGAGGCACAAGTTGTCCCTTGAAGGCCTTGAGAAAGAATAAAAGGAGGAAAGAGAAAAAAGACAGATAATGTATATGCAAAAATGGACAGAGGAAAGAGATGAACATAGAGTCCGACGCTAGGCATAGAATCTTTGGAGTCTGGCTGCGTTCCATGGGTTCGGGTCAAGTCGATTATTCGATGCATCCCACAGACGGTACGCTCCACCGGTCAGTACTTGGTCAATAATGAAGGGACCTTCCCATTTGGGCTCGAGCTTGGTTTTTTTCTTCTCCGGCAGGCGTAGAACTAACTCGCCAACATTATAAGTTTTGGCCCATACTTCTCTGCTTTGGTATCTGCGAGCCTGTTGCTGATAGAATGCGGAATGGGCTTTTACCACGTCGCGCTCCTCCTCCAGGGTGTCCAGACTGTCCTGCCGATCGAGCTCGGCTTCTCTTTCTTCATACATGCGCACTTGAGGTGAGTCATGAATTATGTCGTAGGGCAGAACCGCCTCTGCGCCGTACACCATAAAGAAGGGTGTGTATTCGGTAGTACGATTGGGTGTGGTCCGCAGCCCCTAGAGTACAAAGTCGAGCTCCTCTACCCAGTGCGTGTTAGACTCCTTTAAGGACCGCACTAGTCTGGGTTTAATGTCGCTCATAATAAGACCATTTGCTCGCTCAACTTGGCCATTGGTTTGTGGGTGATAGACTGAAGCATAATCGAGCTTGATGCCCATGTTGCTGCACCAGAGTTTTACCTCGTCGGCCGTGAAGTTCATGCCCTTGTCAGTGATGGTGCTGTGGGGACGCCATAACGGTGTACAACCCCGGATATGAAGTCTATCACCGGTCCGGATTTGGCCGTTTTAACAGGTTTGGCTTCTATCCATTTGGTGAATTTATCCACCATGACCAGTAAGTATTTTTTTCTTATGGGTTCCCCCTTTAAGGGGTCCAACCATGTCAAGTCCCCAGACAGCGAAGGTCCAGGTAATGGGGATTGTTTGGAGGGCGGTGGGTGGCATGTGGCTTTGGTTTGCAAAAAAGCTGGCAACTGACGCAACATTGGACCAAGTCATGTGCGTCTGCCCGGGCCGTCGGCCAATAAAAACCTGTATGGAAGGCCTTGCTTACAAGGGCCCGGGTTGCGGCGTGGTGGCCGCCGAGTCCGGCGTGAATTTCTGCCAAAAGCTTCCGCCCTTCCTCTCCGGAGATGCACCTTTGAAGGATTCCGGTAGTACTTTTTTTATACAGCTCTCCCTCGTGGACCCTGTAGGCTTTAGATCGCCGCACTATGCAGCGTGCCTCATTTTGGTCCTCGGGAAGTTCCTGCCTAGTTAGGTAGGCCAGGAATGGTTCTATCCACGGGACGATGATGGCCATTATTACGTGGGTTGAAGGTGTTATTTCGGTGGTAGAGCCTCCGATTATGTCAGAGTGTTCGGTATCGGGTATTTTGGCCAGGTCCAGACTATTGTTACCGGTGTCCCCTTCCCATACCACGGATGGCTTAAACAACCTCCCCAAAAAGATGTTGGGGGGATCGCATCGCGTTTTGCGTCGATGCGGGCGAGGATATCCACTGTCTGATTGTTTTCCCGAGCCACATGGTGAAATTCGAGCCCCTCGAACCGAGCTGACATCTTTAGGACGGTGTTTCAAAAGGCCGCCATCTTCGGATCCTTGGCATCGAAGTCTCCATTTATTTGGGATATTGCGAGGTTCGAATCCCCACGCACCTCCAGGCCTTGAATGCCCATGGAAACTGCCATCCTAAGACCATGTAACAGGGCTTCGTATTCAGCTGCGTTGTTGGAGTCTGTATACGGTATCTATAGTACGTATTGGACTGTATCTCCGGTTGGGGACGTCAGGACAACGCCAGCCCCCAGACCAGCCAGCATTTTGGAGCCGTCGAAGTGCATGATCCAATTGGAGTATGCGCTGTACTCTTTAGGTAGTTCGGCTTCCGTCCATTCGGCGACAAAGTCGGCCAATACTTGCGATTTAATGGCTCGCCGGGGTTTGTATGTTATGTCGAACGGGAGGAGCTCAATGGCCCATTTGGCAATCCGGCCCGTGGCGTCGCCGTTGTTTATAATATCATTAAGTGGCACTTCCGAGGCTACTGTAATCAAACACTCTTGAAAGTAGTGTCGCAGCTTCCAGGATGCCATGAATACCGCATAGGCTATCTTTTGATAATGTGGGTACCGTGACTTGCATGGAGTGAGGACAGTGGATACATAATATACCGGCTTTTGAAGGGGGGATTTATGTCCTTCCGCTTCTCGTTCGACGACGAGCACTGCGCTTACAACCTAATGAGTTGCCGCAATGTACAACAGCATTGGTTCGCCGATGTTTGGCGCGGCCAGGATTGGGTTGGTTGCCAGTATGGCTTTTATTTCTTCCAATCCGGCTGTGGCAGCGTCCATCCACTCGAAGTGTTCGGTGCACCGAAGGAGGCGATAAAGGGGTAATGCCTTTTCTCCTAAGCAGGAGATAAAGCGGCTTAGAGCCGCCACACATCCAGTTAATTTCTGTATTTGTTTGAGGTCTGTTGGGGTAGCCAACTGTGACATAGCTCGAATTTTGGCCGGATTAGCTTCAATTCCTCTACTGGAGACAATGAAGCCCAGGAGCTTTCCGGATGGTACGCCGTAAACACATTTTTTCGGATTGAGCTTGATGTCGTATTTTCGGAGGTTGTCGAATGTGAGCCTCAAGTCGTCTATTAGGGAGTCGACGTGCTTAGTTTTGACAACCACATCATCTACATATGCCTCTACTATTTTGCCGATCTGTTTCTCCAGATATGTCTGAATCATGCGCTGATATGTTGCGCCGGCGTTTTTGAGCCCGAAAGGCATTGTGTTGAAACAGAAGGGGCCGTATGGTGTGATAAATGCCGTTGCGGCTTGGTCGGACTCGGCCATCTTGATTTGGTGGTAGCCGGAGTATGCGTCGAGGAAACACAATGACTTGTGTCCTGCGGTAGCATCTATAATTTGATCAATGCGGGGGAGGGGGAAGGGATCCTTTGGGCAGGCCTTGTTGAGGTCTTTAAAATCGACACACAGGCACCAGGATTTGTCCTTCTTTGGTACCATCACCAGGTTTGCTATCCAGTCCGGGTGTTTTATTTCTCTAATGAATCCAGCCTCTAATAACTTGGCTAGTTCTTCTCCCATAGCTTGTCTCTTAGGTTCAGAGAAACGCCGAAGAGTCTGCTTGACCGGCTTGAATCCCTTTAGAATATTGAGGTTGTGCTCGGCCAGCCTGCGTGGGATTCCTGGCATGTCTGAGGGGTGCCAGGCGAATATGTCCCAACTCTCGCGTAGGAACTCTCGTAGTGCGGCGTCCACGACGGGATTTAGCTATGCCCCAATGGGGGCTGTTTTTGTAGGGTCCGTTGGGTGGACTTGGAATTTGACTATTTCATCCACTGGTTTAAAAGAGGTGGACTTGGATCTCTTGTCAAGTATCACGTTGTCCCTGTCCACTATGGAGCGTAGCGCAGCTAACTCCTCGGCCGAAAGGGCTTCGGACAATGCCTCGAGGGCCAATGCGGCTGTTTTGTTTTCGGCGCGGAGTGCTGTGTCCGGATCACTAGTGAGAGTGATGATTCCATTGGGCCAAGGCATTTTGAGCTTCACGTACCCATAATGGGGTATGGCTTGGAAGATTGTGAATGCCTCCCGTCCTAAAAGGGTGTGGTATCCACTACTGAACGGGGCCACTTGGAATGTAATTTCTTCGGACCTATAGTTCTCCGGCATGCCGAATACCACATCTAGTGTGATTTTCTTGGCACAACGTGCTTCCCGTCTGGGGATGATTCCTCTGAAGGTTGTGCTGCTTTGCTCAATGCGGTTCCAATCTATTTCCATTTTTTGAAGAGTTTCCTTGAGGTTCAATCCACTGCCGCCATCCATGAGTACTTTGGTGAGTCAAAAGCCGTACACAATTGGACTGAGGACCAGTGCAGCTGGTGCTCGGGCTGTTCGGAATTTAGGTTCGTCACTGGCATTGAAGGTAATAGAAGTGTCACTCCATGGATTCATTGCTGCCACATGGCAGATTTCGGCGAGGCTGCGGAGTGTTCGCTTGCGCCTATTATTTGATGTGAAGGTTTCGAAGACTAATAATATCATATTGTTATCCACGGGATGATGCTCTGTGGTATTTGGGATGAGAAGATCCTCACCACTTTTGGCCACCTGCCGGAGTACCCAACATGCTCTAAGGCTGTGTGTTGGTGTGGTATCCGCTGTACTATGAATTTTGCAGGGGCCGTTGAGCCATCTCTCCAATACGGTTCCATGCCCTGTAGAGGGTTTTTGTTTCTTTGTAACTAACTCGGGTGTCTTATGATAGTGCACCCTTTTACTTCGGACTGGGTGTATATTCCGAGCGGGATTATCCCAAAATTTCGTTTCGGTTTTCCAGGCGCTTTCCATCGCACAGTACTTTCGTACTATGGATGCCAAGTCAGTGAAGTGTGATATGTCACGGTGACTTAAGGCGTTAAGGATTCCCTTGTCCGTGCAATTATTGCAGAAAAATGAGACTGCGTCTTCCTCGCGACAGTCCTTAACCTTATTCATCACAAGGAGGAATATGGCCCAATAATGTTGTACTGTTTCATGGGGCTCTTGCCTGATGTGGGAAAGATCGTTTATGTCTGGGTGGGTGGGTGGATTTGAGTCTGAACCCCTACCCGGTCTGAGACCCAGGGGCCGAGGAGTTTCCGATCTTGGAAGTTCGGATTCCGGGATGTTGCCCGATAAGTCTGGCCCGCTACCTGACTCTAGGTTCAGGGCTTGGGTGATGTTCTCCCGTAAATGGGTATCCGGCTTGGAGAGTTCAGGAATCCGAACATAGTTAGTCCTCGAGATAGAGGAAGAATCGCCGCATTGTTCCTCCACCACCGCAATATGATGGGTGATCGGTGGAGAGTTAATCTCCCTTTGATCGGGTTTAAGCCCCATCCAATCATAGTCTGTAGCGAACCCCAGGGCGGCGATACGATCCAAGAGCTCGTTTAGGGAAGAGAGCTCCATTGGATCCATCTGCTCGGCAAATTCCGAGCCGACGCGGAGGTTGTTTTTGATTACCTGAGAAGTCATCGTCGGTGCAGCGGCCGAACGGGCGGTCATGATGAAACTGCCTAGCCGGAGAGTTTGGCCGACAGCCAGGGCTCCCCTAGCGGTAATGTTGTTTTTAACAATGAGATGAGGCATCCTTCCTTACAGCGATAGCACAGTAGAACTCTCAATGAAAGCACCAATGTCGGTGTCAAAACCGGTGGATCTCGGGTAGGGGGTCTCGAACTGTGCGTCTAAGGCGGATGGTAACAGGAGGCAAGGGACATGACGTTTTACCCAGGTTCGGGCCCTCTTGATGGAGGTAAAACCCTATGTCCTGCTTGATTATTCTTGATAATATGAGTAGTACAAGAGTTGATCTACCACGAGATCAGAGAGGCTAAACCCTAGAAGCTAGCCTATGGTATGATTGTATGTTGTCCTAAGGACTAAAACCCTCTGGTTTATATAGACACCGGAGGGGGCTAGGGTTACACAGAGTCGGTTACAAGGAAGGAGATCTACATATCCGTATTGCCAAGCTTGCCTTCCACGCCAAGGAGAGTCCCATCCGGACACGGGACGACGTCTTCAATCTTGTATCTCCATAGTCCAACAGTCCGGCCAAAGGATATAATCCGGCTGTCCGGATACCCCCTAATCCAGGACTCCCTCAATGAGGATAGATGTCATGGACAAGGATCAAGAAGTCACTTCTCGCTTTCGAGCTGGATTCACGTTGGGGGAACTACAGAGTTCAGCTATTCCAAACTCGGTTATCCCTTCTAATGTTAGATTTCTTTCTTATGAAAATATGAAGAAGAGTGTCACTTGTTCTCCCGCAGCTATGCAACACCCTTGGGTGTGAGGAGCTTTAACCGTTACAGGAAAGCTTCATAAGGAAATAATGGACCTCAAGCAGCAAGTCAATAAGCTCGAGGAGGAGAATCGTATCCTGAGGGGCATCATCGCCAAGAATATTACACCATCACCGAAAAAGGAGACATAATCACATGGGTATGGGTACTCCCCTTGGCAACTGCCAAGCTTGGGGGAGGTGCCCCGGTATCGTATCACAACCACATCTCCTACCTTTACCGTTTTCTTAGTTCGTTCCTATTAGTAGTATCTTGATCTAGTAGAATAAAGTTTTGGTATGTTCTAGTTTTAGTTTTGCTTTATGATCTTTCTCTATAATCGAGTCTGTGAGTTATATATAATAAAGATTAGTGTTGAGTCAAGGGCTTGATTATTTTGCCATGATCTTGAGTGGATAAAAGAAAAGAGAAAAGAATAAAAAGAAATAAAGAGATCATATTAATCTTATTGAGAGTAATGACTTCACATAGAAAGAGTATGATGATTAAAAATTGTTGAGAGTTGACAAACATAGCCTTGGTCATCATTGCAATTAATAGGAAGTAATAAAGAAATAGAGGTTTCACATATAAATATACTATCTTGGACATCTTTTATGATTGGGAGCACTCATTAAAATATGACATGCTAAAGAGTTGATGTTGGACAAGGAAGACAACGTAATGGGTTATGTTTTCTTATATCTGAGATAAAGTATATTGTCATGGATCATCCAACATGTTGAGCTTGCCCTTCCCCCTCATGCTAGCCAAATTCTTTGCACCAAGTAGAGATACTACTTGTGCTTCCAAAAACCCTTAAACCAGTTTTGCCATGAGAGTCCACCATATCTACCTATGGATTGAGTAAGATCCTTCAAGTAAGTTGTCATCGGTGCAAGCAATAAAAATTGCTCTCTAAATATGTATGATTGATTGGTGTGGAGGAAATAAGCTTTATACGATCTTGTGATGTGGAAGAAATAAAAGCAACAGACTGCATAATAAAGGTTCATATCACCAGTGGCAATATAAAGTGACGTTCTTTCGCATTAAGATTTTGTGCATCCAACCCTGAAAGCGCATGGCAACCTCTCCTTCCCTCTGCGAAGGGCCTATCTTTTACTATTATCTTCTACCTTATGCAAGAGTCATGGTGATCTTCACCTTTCCTTTTTACATTTTATCATTTGGCAATCATAGGATGTTGGAAAGATCCTGATATATATATATATATAATTGGATGTGGGTTAGCATGAACTATTATTGTTGACATTACCCTTGAGGTAAAAGGTTGGGAGGCGAAACTATAAGCCCCTATCTTTCTCTGTGTCCGATTAAAACTCTGTAACCACAAGTATTGCGGGAGTGTTAGCAATTATGAAAGACTAAATGATAGTTGAGTATGTGGACTTGCTAGAAAGCTCTGACATGGACTCTTTCTGATGTTATGATAAATTACAATTGCTTCAGTGACTGAGATTATAGTTTGTTAGTTCTCAATAAAGTTTCTGATTCATACTTTGCATTGTGAATAGATTATTACTTAAGCATAAGAAATCATATGACAATATCCATATATGTTGCTGTTATGAGAATAATCATGATACCCTCATGTCCGTATTTTATTTTATCGACACCTCTACCTCTAAACATGTGGGCATATTTATCATTATTGGCTTTCGCTTGAGGACAAGCGAGGTCTAAGCTTGGGGGAGTTGATACGTCCATTTTGCATCATGCTTTTATATCGATATTTATTGCATTATGGGCTGTTATTACACATTATGTCACAATACTTATGCCTATTCTCTCTTACTTTACAAGGTTTACATAAGGAGGGAGAATGCCGAGAGCTGGAATTCTTGGCTAGAAAAGGAGAAAATATTAGAGACCTATTCTGCACAACTCCAAAAGTCTTGAAACTCCACGAAAGTTATTTTTGGAAATAATAAAAAATACTGAGCGGAAGAAATACGTCAGGGGGGCCTCCACCTGTCCACGAGGGTGGGGGCGCGCCCTACCCCCTGGGCGCGCCCCCTGCCTCGTGGGCCCCCTATTGGCCCTCTGATACATCTCCGTTGTATCTATAATTTTTGATTGTTCCATGCCAATATTCTACAATATTCCTCCCACTCACTTCTTCTGAGAGAAACTCCTTCTCTAGAAAGGATCCATTCTCAGCAACGAATATCTTGCCTTCGGATCTGAGATAGAAGGTGTACCCAACATTTTATTTTGGGTATCCTATGAAGACGCACTACTCCGATTTGGGTTTGAGCTTATCAGGTTGAAACTTTTTTACATAAGCATTGCAACCTCAAACTTTAAGAAACGACAGCTTAGGTTTCTTGCCAAACCATAGTTCATACGGTGTCGTCTCAACGGATTTATATAGTGCCCTATTTAACGTGAATGTAGCTGTCTCTAATGCATAACCCCAAACCGATGGCGGTAAATCAGTAAGAGACGTCATAGATTGCACCATATCTAATAAAGCACGGTTACGACGTTCGGACACACCATTACACTGTGGTGTTCTAGGTGGCGTGAGTAGTGAAACTATTTCACATTGTTTTAACTGAAGGCCAAACTCGTAACTCAAATATTTTACTTCTGCGATCATATCGTAGAAACTTTTATTTTGTTACGATGATTCTCCACTTCACTCTAAAATTCTTTGAACTTTTCAAATATTTTAGACTTGTGTTTCATCAAGTAGATATACTCATATCTGCTCAAATCATCTGTGAAGATCAGAAAATAATGATACCAGCCGCGAGCTTCAATATTCATCGGACCACATACATCAGTATGCATGATTTCCAACAAATCTGTTGCTTGCTGCATTGTTCCGAAGAACAGAGTCTTAGTCATCTTGCCCATGAGGCATGGTTCGCAAGCATCAACTGATTCATAATCAAGTGATTCCAAAAGTCCATCAGCATGGAGTCTCTTCATGCGCTTTACACCAATATGACCTAAACGACAGTGCCACAAATAAGTTGCACTATCATTATTAACTTTGCATCTTTTGGTTTCAATATTATGAATATGTGTATCACTGCGATCGGGATCCAACGAACCATTTTCATTGGGTGTGTAACCATATATGTAAACAGAACAACAATTTATTCTCTTACTTAAATGAATAACCGTATTGCAATAAACATGATCAAATCATATTCATGCTCATTGAAAACACCAAATAACACTTATTTAGGTTCAACACTAATCCCGAAAGTATGGGGAGTGTGCGATGATGATCATATCAATCTTGGAATCACTTCCAACACACATCGTCACTTCACCCTTAACTAGTATCTGTTCATTCTGCAACTGAACCAGTATCAAATACCGGGGGGTTGCTACGAACACTAGTAAAATACACATCAATAATCCGTATATCAAATATACCTTTGTTCACTTTGCCATCCTTCTTATCCGCCAAATACTTGGGGCAGTTCCGCTTCCAGTGACCAGTCCCTTTGCAGTAGAAGCACTTAGTCTCAGGCTTAGGACCAGACTTGGGCTTCTTCACTTGAGCAGCGACTTGCTTGCCGTTCTTCTTGAAGTTCCCCTTCTTCCCTTTGCCCTTTTCTTGAAACCAGTGGTCTTGTCTACCATCAACACTTCATATTTTTCTTGATTTCTACCTTCGTTAATTTCAGCATTACGAAGAGCTTGGGAATCGTTTCCGCTATCCCTTGCATATCATAGTTCATCACGAAGTTCTACTAACTTGGTGACGGTGACTAGAGAATTCTGTCAATCACTATCTTATCTGGAAGATTAACTCCCACTTGATTCAAACGATTGTAGTACCCAGACAATCTGAGCACATGCTCACTGCTTGAGCTATTCTCCTCCATCTTTTAGCTATAGAACTTGTTGGAGACTTCATATCTCTCAACTCGGGTATTTGCTTGAAATATTAACTTCAACTCCTGGAACATCTCATATGGTCCATGACATTCAAAACGTCTTTGAAGTCCCGATTCTAAGCCGTTTAAGCATGGTGCACTAAACTATCAAGTAGTCATCATATTGAGCTAGCCAAACATTCATAACGTCTGCATCTGCTCCTGCAATAGGTCTGTCACCTAGCGGTGCATTAAGGACATAATTCTTCTGTGCAGCAATGAGGATTATCCTTAGATCACGGATCCAATCCGCATCATTGCTACTAACATCTTTCAACTTAATTTTCCCTAGGAACATATCAAAAATAAAACAGGGGAGCTAAACGCGAGCTATTGATCGACAACATAGATATGCTAATACTACCAGGACTAAGTTCATGATAAATTAAAGTTCAATTAATCATATTACTTAAGAACTCCCACTTAGAAAGACATCCCTCTAATCTTCTAAGTGATCATGTGATCCAAATCAACTAAACCATAACTGATCATCACGTGAAATGGAGTAGTTTTCAATGGTGAATATCACTATGTTGATCATATCTACTATATGATTCACGCTTGACCTTTCGGTCTCAGTGTTCCGAGGCCATATCTGCATATTCTAGGCTCGTCAAGTTTAACCTGAGTATTCTGTGTGTGCAAAACTGGCTTGCACCCGTTGTAGATGGACGTAGAGCTTATCACACCCGATCATCACGTGGTGTCTGGGCACGACGAACTTTGGCAACGGTGCATACTCAAGGAGAACACTTTTATCTTGAAATTTAGTGAGAGATCATCTTCTAATGCTATCGTCAATCAAAGCAAGATAAGATGCATAAAAGATAAACATCACATGCAATCAATATAAGTGATATGATATGGCCATCATCATCTTGTGCTTGTGATCTCCATCTCCGAAGCACCGTCATGATAACCATCATCACCGGAGCGACACCTTGATCTCCATCGTAGCATCGTTGTCGTCTAGCCAATCTTATGCTTCCACGACTATCACTATCGCTTAGTGATAAAGTAAATCATTACAGGGTGATTGCATTGCATACAATAAAGCGACAACCATATGGCTCCTACCAGTTGTCGATAACTCGGTTACAAAACTTGATCATCTCATACAATAAAATTTAGCATCATGTCTTGACCATATCACATCACAACATGCCCTGCAAAAACAAGTTAGACGTCCTCTACTTTGTTGTTGCAAGTTTTACGTGGCTGCTACGGGCTTAGCAAGAACCGTTCTTACCTACGCATCAAAACCACAACGATAGTTTGTCAAGTTGGTGTTGTTTTAACCTTCGCAAGGACCGGGCGTAGCCACACTCGGTTCAACTAAAGTTGGAGAAACTGACACCCGCCAGCCACCTGTGTGCAAAGCACGTCGGTAGAACCAGTCTCGCGTAAGCGTACGCGTAATGTCGGTCCGGTCCGATTCATCCAACAATACTGCCGAACCAAAGTATGACATGCTGGTAAGCAGTATGACTTATATCGCCCACAACTCACTTGTGTTCTACTCGTGCATATTACATCAACGCATAAAACTTGGCTCTGAAACCACTATTGGGGAATGTAGTAATTTCAAAAAAAATCCTACGCACACGCAAGATCATGGTGATGCATAGCAACAAGAGGGGAGAGTGTTGTCCACGTACCCTCGTTGACCGAAAGCGGAAGAGTTAGCACAATGCGGTTGATGTAGTCATACGTCTTCATGATTCGATCGATCAAGTACCGAACGCACGGCACCTCCGAGTTCTGCACACGTTCAACTCGATGACGTCCCTCGAACTCCGATCCAGCCGAGCTTTGAGGGAGAGTTCCGTCAGCACGACGGCGTGGTGACGATGATGATGTTCTACCGACGCAGGGCTTCGCCTAAGCACCGCTGCGATATGACTGAGGTGGATTATGGTGGAGACGGATCAAGAGATCAATTGTTGTGTCTAGAGGTGCCCCCCTGCCCCTGTATATAAAGGAGCAAGGGGGGAGGCGGTCGGCCTAGGAGGAGGGCGCGCCAAGGGGGGAGTCCTACTCCCACCGGGAGTAGGACTCCTCCTTTCCTTATTGGAGTAGGAGTGAAGGAAAGAGGAGGAGAGGGAGAAGGAAAAGGGGGCTGCACCCCTTGTCCAATTCGGACCAGAGGGGGGGCGCAGGCCTCCTTCCTTTTGGCCTATCTCCTCTATTCCCGTATGGCCCAATAAGGCCCATATACTCCCCGGCGAATTCCCGTAACTCTCCGGTACTCCGAAAAATACCCGAATCACTTGGAACCTTTCCGAAGTCCGAATATAGTCGTCCAATATATCGATCTTTACATCTCAACCATTTCGAGACTCCTTGTCATGTACCCGATCTCATCCGGGACTCCGAACTCCTTCGGTACATCAAAACATATAAACTCATAATATAACTGTCATCGTAGCGTTAAGCGTGCGGACCCAACGGGTTCGAGAACTATGTAGACATGACCGAGACACGGCTCTAGTCAATAACCAATAGTGGAACCTGGATGCTCATATTGGATCCTACATATTCTACGAAGATCTTTATAGGTCAGACCGCATAACAGCATACGTTGTTCCCTTTGTCATCGGTATGTTACTTGCCCGAGATTCGATCGTCGGCATCTCAATACCTAGTTCAATATTGTTACCGGCAAGTCTCTTTACTTGTTCCGTAATACATCATCTCGCAACTAACTCATTAGTTGCAATGCTTGCAAGGCTTAGGTGATGTGCATTACCGAGAGGGCCCAGAGATACCTCTCCGACAATCGGAGTGACAAATCCTAATCTCGAAATACGCCAACCCAACATGTACCTTTGGAGACACCTGTAGAGCACCTTTATAATCACCCAGTTACGTTGTGACGTTTGGTAGCACACAAAGTGTTCCTCCGGTAAACGGGAGTTGCATAATCTCATAGTCATAGGATGTATAAGTCATGAAGAAAGCAATAGCAACAAACTAAACGATCAAGTGCTAAGCTAACGGAATGGGTCAAGGCAATCACATCATTCTCCTAATGATGTGATTCCGTTAATCAAATGACAACTCATGTCTATGGTTAGGAAACATAACCATCTTTGATCAACGAGCTAGTCAAGTAGAGGCATACTAGTGACACTCTGTTTGTCTATGTATTCACACATGTATTATGTTTCCGGTTAATACAATTCTAGCATGAATAATAAACATTTATCATGATATAAGGAAATAAATAATAACTTTATTATTGCCTCTAGGGCATATTTCGTTCATCGCGAGCTTTGCTATTATATTTGGATCCTATGATGTTTTCTCCCCCCTCTACTCTCTTGTAATGGATTGAGTTTCCCCTTTGAAGTTATCTTATCGGACTGATTCTTTAAAGATTTGAGAACACTTTGATGTACGTCTTGCCATGCGTATCTGTGGTGACAATGGGATAGCACGTGATTCACTTGATGTATGTTTTGGTGATCAACTTGCGAGTTTCTCCCATGAACCTATGCATAGGGGTTGGCACACGTTTTCGTCGTGATTCTCCGGTAGAACTTTGGGGCACTCTTTGAGGTCCTTTGTGTTGGTTGAATAGATGAATCTGAGATTGTGTGATGCATATCGTATAATCATACCCATGGATACTTGAGGTGACATTGGAGTATCTAGGTGACATTAGGGTTTTGATTGATTTGTTTCTTAAGGTGTTATTCTAGTACGAACTCTAGGGCTGTTTGTGACACTTATAGGAATAGCCCAATGGATTGATTGGAAAGAATAACTTTGAGGTGGTTTCGTACCCTACCATAATCTCTTCGTTCGTTCTCCGCTATTAGTGACTTTGGAGTGACTCTTCGTTGCATGTTGAGGGATACTTATGTGATCCAATTATGTCAGTATTGTTGAGGGAACTTGCACTAGCGAAAGTATGAACCCTAGGCCTTGTTTCAACACATTGCAATACCATTTACGCTCACTTTTATCATTAGTTACCTTGCTGTTTTTATAATTTCAGATTACAAATACCTTTATCTATTATCCATATACCACTTGTATCACCATCTGTTCGCCGAACTAGTGCACCTATACAATTTACCATTGTATTGGGTGTGTTGGGGACACAAGAGACTCTTTGTTATTTGGTTGCAGGGTTGCTCGAGAGAGACCATCTTCATCCTACGCCTCCTACGAATTGATAAACCTTAGGTCATCCACTTGAGGGAAATTTGCTACTGTCCTACAAACACTAGTAGAAAACAGGGCTTTGGTCCAGGCCGGGTCAGCCCATTAGTCCCAGTTCAATCTAGAACCGGGACCAATGTGGGCATTGGTCCCGGTTCGTGAGCCCAGGGGGCCGGCCGGGCCACGTGGGTCATTGGTCCCGGTTCATCTGGACCTTTTGGTCCCGGTTGGTGGGATGAACCGGGACCAATGGGCCTCGCTCCTGGCCCACCACCATTGGTCCTAGTTGGTGGCTTGAACCGGGACCAAAGGCTTCCCTTTAGTCCCGGTTCATGCCACCAACCGGGACCAATGAGGTGCCTATATATACCCCCTCGCGCAAGAGCAGAGCACAGTGCCCTGTTTTTTCTGGCCGAGGGGGAGAGGGCTTTGTGGTGCTCTAGCTCACCTCCTATGCACATGAGGTGTTCGATGGAATGCCCGAGCCACACTACTTAAGCTTTCTCCTCTCAAAGCTCGACCTCCAAGCTCCATTTTCCTCGAGATTTGTCTAGATTTAGCGGTCCGTCACGCCCCGTCCCCATCTTCACTGCCGTCGATCACTCGCGCCGATCTCATCACCGACACCACCGTGGTGAGCCTCTTGTTCTTATCTTCTTTCTGAAAGGAAAAATATTCTTACTTGTATGTTTAGATAGATACTTGTATCATTTTCTTACATTTATTATTGCATCTTATATAGTGCGATGGTTTTGGTATCCGCCCCCGTCGGCCCTCGTCCTATCTATGATTCGGATGTGGTATGTATATTATCTTTATAACTATTGGTTCATTTATTGTTTATGAAAATTATGTTGACCAACATGACATAGATTTTATCTATCTAGGATGTATTGAATCGGAAATGCCAACCGACCCTATTGTGGAGAGGTTAAATTTAGTTGAAGAAGAAAACAATTTGTTGAAGGAAAAAATAAAAAAAATTGAGGAGGAGAAGATGATATTGGAGTTGCATGTTGCGGATGTCGTCGATGATCACAAGATCAAGATGGATGCAATACGCTTGAAGATTAGAAATATTAGAAAATATGCCATTCATACCGAGGCTTGGTATCATTATGCCGTTGGATCAATTGTTACCTTGGTTGCGATTATGATCGCATTTGTTTTCGCATTGAAATGTTTTACATAGTTTCAATGTATGGTTTAATTAATTAGATGCTCTGGAGAGCTATATGTTGTTAGATGAGAACTATGTATGCACTTTCGTTTTAATGTGATGATGAACTTTTATTAATTTGGACACTTAATTATATATAATGCACGCAGATGAACCGGCAATGGATGTACGGTGACAGACACACCCGCGAGTACATTAAGGGCGTGCATGAGTTTCTCGATGCGGCTGAGGCAAACAAGCAGAATGGTTTTATGTGTTGTCCATGCACTGAATGTGGGAATACGAGGTCTTACTCTAACCGGAAAATCCTTCACTCCCACCTGCTTTACAAGGGTTTCATGCCACACTATAATGTTTGGACGAGGCACGGAGAAATAGGGCTTATGATGGAAGACGGCGAAGAAGAAGAGTACGATGACAACTATGTGCCCCCTGAATACGGTGATGCTGCAACGGGGGGAGCTGGTGAAGATCAAGAGGAACCAGACGATGTGCCCAATGATGCTGCCATGGGTGAAGCTGCTGAAGATCAAGAGGAACCAGACGATGTGCCCGATGATGATGATCTCTGCCGGGTCATTGTTGATGCAAGGACACAATGCATTAGTCAAAAGGAGAAGCTGAAGTTCGATCGCATGTTAGAGGATCACAAAAAAGGGTTATACCCCAATTGCGAAGATGACAACACAAAGCTCGGTACCGTACTGGAATTGCTGCAGTGGAAGGCAGAGAATGCTGTGGCTGACAAAGGATTTGAGAAGTTACTGAAAATATTGAAGAAGAAGCTTCCAAAGGATAACGAATTGCCCGACAGTACATACGCAACAAAGAAGGTCGTATGCCCTCTAGGATTGGAGGTGGAGAAGATACATGCATGCCCTAATGACTGCATCCTCTACCGCGGTGCATACAAGGATCTGAACGCATGCCCGATATGCGGTGCATTGCGGTATAAGATCAGACGAGATGACCCTGGTGATGTTGACGGCAAGCCCCCAAGAAGAGGGTTCCTGCGAAGGTGATGTGGTATGCTCCTATAATACCACGGTTGAAACGTCTGTTCAAAAACGAAGAGCATGCCAAGTTGATGCGATGGCACAGTGAGAACCGAAAGAAAGATGGGAAGTTGAGAGCACCCGCTGACGGGTCGCAGTGGAGAAAAATCGAGAGAAAGTACTGGGATGAGTTTGCAAAGGACCCAAGGAATGTATGGTTTGCTTTAAGCGCGGATGGCATTAATCCTTTCGGGGAGCAGAGTAGCAATCACAGCACCTGGCCCGTGACCCTATGTATGTATAACCTTCCTCCTTGGATGTGCATGAAGCGGAAGTTCATTATGATGCCAGTTCTCATCCAAGGCCCTAAGCAACCCGGCAACGACATTGATGTGTACCTAAGGCCATTAGTTGAAGAACTTTTACAGCTTTGGAATGGAAACGGTGTACGTACATGGGATGAGCACAGACAGGAGGAATTTAACCTTAAGGCGTTGCTGTTCGTGACCATCAATGATTGGCCCGCTCTCAGTAACCTTTCAGGACAGACAAACAAAGGATACCACGCATGCACGCACTGTTTAGATGACACTGAAAGTATATACCTAGACAAATGCAGGAAGAATGTGTACCTGGGCCATCGTCGATTTCTTCCGACCAACCATCAATGTCAAAAGAAAGGCAAGCATTTCAAAGGCGAGGCAGATCACCGGAAGAAGCCCGCCATGCACACCGGTGATCACGTGCTTGCTATGGTCAATGATTTACACTACGTAATCTTTGGAAAGGTTCCCGGTGGACTAGCTATTCCGAATGACGCTGAGGGACACGCACCCATGTGGAAGAAGAAATCTATATTTTGGGACCTACCCTACTGGAAAGACCTAGAGGTCCGCTCCTCAATCAACGTGATGCACGTGACGAAGAACCTTTGCGTGAACCTGCTAGGCTTCTTGGGAGTGTATGGGAAGACAAAAGATACACCTGAGGCACGGGAGGACCTGCAATGTTTGCACGAAAAAGACGGCATGCCTCCAAAGCAGTATAAAGGTCCTGCCAGCTACGCTCTTATGAAAGAAGAGAAAGAAATCTTCTTTGAATGCCTGCTCAGTATGAAGGTCACGACTGGCTTCTCGTCGAATATAAAGGGAATAATAAATATGCCAGAGAAAAAGTTTCAGAACCTAAAGTCTCATGACTGCCACGTGATTATGACGCAACTGCTTTGGGTTGCATTGAGGGGGCTTCTACCGGAAAACGTCCAATTAGCCATTGTGAAGCTATGTGCATTCCTCAATGCAATCTCTCAGAAGGTGATCAATCCAGAAATCGTACCAAGGCTAAGGAGTGATGTGGCGCAATGTCTTGTTAGTTTCGAGCTGGTGTTCCCACCATCCTTCTTCAATATCATGACGCACGTCCTAGTTCATCTAGTCAACGAGATTGTCATCCTGGGGCCTGTATTTCTACACAATATGTTCCCCTTTGAGAGGTTCATGGGAGTCCTAAAGAAATATGTCCGTAATCGCGCTAGGCCAGAAGGAAGCATCTCCATGGGCCATCAAACAGAGGATGTTATCGGGTTTTGTGTTGACTTCATTCCTGGCCTTAACAAGATAGGTCTCCCTAAATCGCGGTATGAGGGGAGACTGACTGGAAAAGGCACTCTTGGAAGAGACTCAATAATATGCAGGGACAGATATTCTTGGTCTCAAGCACACTACACAGTTCTACAGAACTCTACCTTGGTGACCCCGTATGTCGATGAACAGAAGAACAGTCTGCGCTCCAAACACCCGGAGCAGTGCAACGACTGGATTACATGTGAACACATCAGGACTTTCAGCAGTTGGTTGGAAACACGTCTCAAAGGTGACAACACTGTTTGTGATGAGTTGTACTTGTTGTCCAGGGGACCATCTTTGACTGTATTGACTTACAAAGGATACAAGATAAATGGGAATACATTTTACACGATCGCCCAAGATCAAAAGAGCACCAACCAAAACAGCGGTGTCCGCTTTGATGCAGCAACCAAGAGCGGAAAGGATACATATTATGGTTACATAGTGGACATATGGGAACTTGACTACGGACCTAATTTTAAGGTCCCTTTGTTTAAGTGCAAATGGGTAAATCTATTAGGCGACGGGGTACAGGTAGACCCACAGTACGAAATGACAACAGTGGATCTGAAAAATCTTGGGTACACTGATGAACCGTTCGTCCTAGCCAATGATGTGGCATAGGTTATCTATGTGAAGGACATGTCTACCAAACCGGGAAAAAGAAAAGATAAGGAAGTGAATACATCATACGATGAGCCAAAGTGCCACATAGTTCTTTCAGGAAAAAGGGACATCCTGGGAGTGGACGGCAAGACAGACATGTCTGAAGATTATGAAAAGTTTCATGAAATTCCTCCCTTCAATGTCAAGGCTGACCCAAGCATCCTGATAAACAATGAAGATTATCCATGGTTACGGTGCAATAAGCAAATGACACAAGCGAAGAAAAAGTGAAGACTTTCTCACGCAACTATTATGATGATACCATGCCAAATTTGTAACAGACGAGTATGCTATGCCAACTTTTTCAGAGTTCATTTGAAAACTATGAATTTATGTCGAATTTTCTCTATAGGTGCATCTATGTTCAAATTTAAACTATTCAAATTTGAAAACTAATGGCACTAACAGAAAGTTTATATTTTTTCTAAAACTAATGGCACTAACAGAAAGTTTATAATTTTGCTGACCTAAAAGCAAAGAGCATTAAAAAATAAAGCAAAAAACAAAAGAAAATAAATAATACAGAAAACAAAACAAAAAAACTAGGGAAAAATAAAAATAGCAACAATAAGTATTTTGTTGTAAGTAGAAACAAAATAAAATAAATAAAGCAACAAAGAAAACAAAAAAACTAAAAAAGTGTTTTCAAATTTGAAAACTAATGGCACTAACAGAAAGTTTATAATTTTTCTAAAACTAAAAGCA